>NC_134407.1:13885715-14200715 GCF_038048845.1 Mixophyes fleayi | reverse complement strand
CAGCACTTTGGTCATCAGTTCAATTTCTGACCTGGCCTTATCTGTGTGGCGTTTGTATGTTTTCACCGTATTTGCGTGGCTTTCCTCCGGGTGCTCTTGTTTACTCCCACACTCCTAAAACATACTGGTAGGTTAATTGGCTGCTAACAAATTGACCCTAGTCTGTGTGTTAGGGAATTTAGACTGTAAGCCCCAATGGGGCAGGGACTGATGTGAGTTCTCTGTACAGTGCTGCGGAATTAATGGCGCTATATAAATAAATGGTGATATGTTCATTGCTTCAGGAAGAGCAGGGGTTGTTTCCAAGCAGCTGCTATTGCACACTTGACAACATTAAGTATGTGGCCTTCTAGCGTCATTGTGTACTTCACAATGTCAGCCACACGTCTTTGTAGGAGGGAGCTGCAGTGAGGTAAGGTTACAAATCAGATTGTGAAAACTTTGCCAGAACCTAACGATCTTTGGGTATGACCACCAAATGTGGTGGAATGAACCTCCATCTCTATTACATTTCTCCTCCTGAACAGCAATTCCTCAGTTGTACTGGGAGACTTAAAAAAGTGGCATTCAGTCCCCAGGAAATGCCATTGTACCAACTGCTCACTTAACTATGGTTATGTGGGCAAATGGCACGGGTCAAACAAGACTACATGACTGTCAACTGGAGGGACCAATCACAAGTATCCCTTTATACCCTACCAGATTACCGAATATTGACTTTATCCTCCATATCGGATACATCTATTTTGGATTGGTTGGTCTTTTTGTAACAGTAGTGGACTGATTTCTCTTAAGAACTGTATATTTTTGCTTAACTTCTCTTCGATGTGCATTGGATTGATTCCACATAGGACTTGTGTACATGTGCTTGCTACCCATGGTTTTATTTAGCATAATTTTAATTTCTGATTAAATAGTGGTTTTACTTAGTCACCTGCTCATGTTCATCTTTAACCTTGATTTAAGCGCTGAATATTTTGTTCTCTATAGAGATTGGGCTCCACCCTTTTTTTGTTTTCTAGCTGCTGAATCGTACATACAAACCACAATTCCAGCTGTGTACACCAAAACATATATGTATAATCTTTGTTTATTATGCAAATACTTAGACAATTTATTAATTGTTACTATTGCTCTTACCTGTCCCAGCCCGATGTTTTGCTGTTCTCTCCCTTCCCAGATCTCCATCCAGTTTTCTGTTTTTTTCAGGTCTGTCTTGCTATGAATGATGAGGTGTGGGGGAACAAAAAACACTCCATTGGAGCCAATGGAAGTATTTGCAAAGTGGGAAAACACCGTTTACTGGCTGGTCATTACATATATCCCACTTTCCTGGTTTAAGTGGGACAGTCTGCATTTTAAAGGACTGTCCCGCCATTCAGCGAATCAGAACTTTTGCTCGGAGGTGTGCCACTTAAATGTTGGTTGCACGTGTCGGTGGTACATATGGTATTAAAGGGCATCTATTTTTAGGGGAGAGGGAAGGGAGCTGGACATGGGGAAGTGGCATGCCCCAGAGTGATGTGCCTATGCAGAGTGATTGTGCCCTTTTCTCATGCACATGCAGGCATCAAACTACATGCAAAAATCTAACTTTCAAACAGCAAGCTTTGCAAGTCATTAACTTCCAACATCTGTAATTTGTTACAATGCAAAGCTCCTGCATTCTAAAATGTCCAGTAGACAATACTGTGCATGGCGTGCTCCAATTTATTTGCTTGGCAATAGTTTCCTTGGAAATCATAACTGTTGGCAACCATGCAAGGGAGATCATTGGCTAATTTCACCTCTTTATAAAGAATATTACCCCCACTCTTCCCTCTATGCTGTTGGGGTTCCTGCTGAATTTGGGCTTCCCCAAAGTAGGCACTTGAAATTCTCTCTATATATACCTAACAAGCTCTTATTCTAAGACTACCTGTAAGGATGTCTTTACTCATTTATCAAGATATAATCTGTATTGAATGTAGTAGTGATTGATGTTACCAGTTATGAGTTAAACATCTTCACTACAATTCCTCACATACGATATCGTCATTGTTTATACCATAGTCAAGAGCAAATCGTGTGTAATTTCTGTTACATGTTGTGATCAGTAAAACTAACCTCTTCACTGACAACAGACACCCTGCTGGGCAGATGTCCTGTAGCAGAAAGAGTTTTTGCAGCTGAGCAAGAACCTGCCTCTCAAATCTGTCCCAGCTGACCACCGTCTAGAAGAAAGTTTCTTTGTAAAAATCAGAGGATGAGGGCATGGAAAGGTGTCGGGCTTGTCAACTTACCAAAGGGTGTGACTCAGAAATCCCTATCCTTGGTAGTAAGACTTCTGTTAACTCCAAAGGATGACAGATGCATTTTGTTCCTTAGAAAATATAAACTTCAAAACAGACATATATTTGCGAAATCATTGTGCCAATTTACTGTGTACCAGAGTAACTGCATATCTTGCAGATAATGTCATAATTCTAAACTTGATATGCAATTATGTGGAGTTTGAATTGAACAGGGAATCAATTGTGTATGAATTGTCAGAGGAAAGATCAATGTCTTCTCCCCATATTGGCATATACAGTGCCCCTCTTCTGAACCTCCAGGAGAACATCTTCATAAACCCCCCTGACTATATTGGAAAAAGTCAGCCCTGGCATACAGACAACATGAACTATGTAAGTGTTCATATTTCTGTGTATGTATTGACAAATGAGGCTGAATAGGACGAATGCACTTAAAGGGCGACAGGGTTTGTAGTAAGCTGAACACTGACCTGAAGGTGTTAACATGGGTTGGCCCGACCAATGGTAATCCAGTGGGAGGGACCTTGATTGTTATAGGAGGCTGCACTTCCTGTCTGGTTCATTCCACAGCACGAGATCCCACCCACCCACTCCTTTGGTAGGGTATGTTCGGTGATGTTGCGGTAGGAAGGCACTGCGTTCAGCGGCTGATTTGTGGGCGCATTGGTAGTTGTCGTAGGTCACTGCCCCCCGTTGAGGCACCAGTAACTCCCTTTTTGGCCCTTCGGTGAGGAGGGTCCCTGTTCGACTCGGTGAGGGAGGGCAGAGTGAGTTTTCAAAGGGGCAGTCACTCTGACGCCAACTCAGCGCAAAAGTTATGTTGGGATTTGTTCCCTGTGGTGGTGGACGTACGGCGGTTTGCGCCAGTCCACTCGTGATAGTGTTTGTCAGCTTGAGAGTTGTTTCGCAGTGCCCTTTCTCCGCCACCATAGGTCTAGTTTAAATTAAAATCATAATAAAAGTTCTGGCAATTTTTTATAACTTATTCAAGTCTCCGTGTCTTTATTTGCATGCAAAGGGTTTTTAGAATTATAAGGTTGATGTAAGGTTTACGAAACATACACGGTGAGCCCTTTATGCTTTATTTTGTAACTATTGCTTTTATGTCACTGTATTTTATCCAACATCCTGTCTATTTATTTTTATAGTAAATTGAAAATTTAACAGGCTTGTCTTCGACACGCTAACAAACCCATAAGCCTTTTTATGAAAAATATTGCTTGACTGTGCTAACAGTCTGAATGCCAGGATGTGATGGCCATTTTCAGCTAAGGGGAAATTTATATGCAGGCTCCAAATTCATCAAATATCTGAGGTAAAGTAAACTGCAATCTTGCTGTCTTGACGTACATGTAAAAGTACCACAAAATTGTCCTACTCTTGCATGTGAACAGCACTGCAGAGCAATGTAATGATAGGAATGGACTGTGTGGGGTAACACATGGGCAATTTAGTGTATTTTATTGTCAGGAGACTCCAGCATTTCATATTACTCCATATAGTATGCTGCATTTCCTGGTTTGAGTCACTCTGCTAGCAAAATCCTGTGGGAGAGCACGTGGAGACAGATAAGGATATTAGTTTTATTTCCTTAAATTGTATTTTTGCTTTCTATTTCTAACTTCTGCTTTATTACTGATTGTTTTCCCCCTTCTTTCTTGTCCATCTCCATTTATTTCTATTTTTGTGATTTGTGTTTTTAAAATTTTCCTTTCCTTAGCTGTCTCCCCTTTTTCTTCCCTTTCTTTTCCCCTGTTTCTGTGTTGCTGTGTCCCAGGAGGGTAGTTGCCAGGCCTGCCCGCCTTCGCTCCCCCTCCCCAGGTGCTTCACGTTGCCATCTTGGGGATGGGGGTGCGGTTGTGGGGGAGAGTGGGGGCTCCGGCGGGGCATGGTCAGTGCCCCCCTGCTGGTGAGACGCTGACGTAGGAGCCTCACTGGCCCCTTCCTGTTCAGGGACCCGGGGCAGGAAGCGGTCCGTCGGGCACGGGCGCATGTGCAGATGGCTGGTCACAGCGCAGGAGTCCACCTCCGGCGCTGGAGCCGGGTCTGCGGCAGGGAGAGGGCGCAGACTAACTGCGAGGCACCAGGCAGCCCTCAGTAGGGGGGAATCTGCAGAAGGGGCGCAGGGGACAATCACCCCCCCCTCTCAACAGCAAGCAGAGCGCACAGTCACCAGTGAGGGGGCAAGGCCACCAAGGGGTGTAGGTGAGAGAATGTTTAGCAGCATAGAGATGGTATTGCCACTATCTCCCCCTCCCCTGTGCTGGCTGCGAGGCAAAGGGATAGGGAAGTTTTTTGTCAGGCTCCACATCAGTTATATTTTCCACCCAGCCCTTTTCTGACTAACAGTACCAGAGGGTCAGCATGGGGCGCGCAGTTCCATGCCCATCTCTTGTCCACCCGCAGGTCACTTTACCCGTCTACGGTGGGCGGGGAGGACACAGGGTTAGAGAGAAGAGACTTTTTTGCTCAAAACAGGGCAAATGCCAGGGAGGGGTGGAGCCAGGACCTTGCCAGGGCACAGAGGAATTTGGCTGTACGGGACCATCCCGGGCTCAGGGCAGAGGAGGCATTTCTCTCTGGAGGCCAGACAGGGCAGAATTTAAGCCAGGTGCAGCGTCACCAGTTATCCCCCCCCCCCGTATTATAGACAGGAGACATGGGGGATGCAAATGTTGGGTACGGCTCTCGCGCTAAGCGCGTGAGCGAAAGAGTGTTTGACTATTATCGTGGGGGCATAGACGTAGAAGCACAGCGGTACCCACCGGCAGATTTCAGCGAGTTGCGCAGTCAATGGCGTAGTGGGCAAAGCACGCAAAGGGGTACCACTCCAGTAGCAGGAGGGGGGTGGGGCTTCGGGGCAGAGAGTTGTGAGCCCGAGTACCGCAATGCCGCTTGAAGTAGGCCTGTTGCCTCCTCGACATTTGTGCCAACTAGCGTAACCCCGCCGGACACAGGGGTGTTGGGGAATGTCACTTATGGTGTGTCAGAAGCTCACTATTATGTCTCTTCAGTTTTACAGAGCCAGCATCCGGTGCCTCAAGGGGCAGGAGAACATTTTGGAGGAGCTGGGAGCAGCAGCTGGTGCGTCCTCGGCAAGCATGGCAGATCGTTCGCTGGGGGAGACGACAGCAAGGACAGAGGAACAGCCAGTGGTCAGTCTGACGGCAGGCGCCGGGGCAGAGGCGGAGGCCACAAAGGCGAGAGGTGAGAACATGCCTTCTGTTACACACAAATCTCGTGATGTTAGCCCCCCAGTGTCCACAACTAGCGAGGAATCCTTGGGGTCCGGTCACAGGCCCCGCAAGCTGATTAAGCTTTTACATATGCAGCTAGTAGGAAAGCGAACCACTAGGCTTCTGCAGGTGTTAGGGCCCGATTATAGTCGTGCGAGCTGGGGACAGTGGAGAATGAGGCGTTGCTATATGGCCAAGCGTCAGGAATAAAATCAAAAGGGGAATTTACATGGACATGTTCACCCTGACGGACGAGGGCAAGAAGGGTTTGGAAGCAGTGGTCCGATAGGAACGGAGTGGGGGAAGAGAATTATAAATCATTCCCTAGATGGGTAAAGGGGTTTTGTGTATTTGCGACACTCTACACTGACTTTAGGCCTGAGGAACAGGTGTAGGTCTGGAAGTACTTACACTTGATTACGGATGTTTATTTGAAGGACGGGCCAGTGATTTGGAGGGCGTACAACGAAGTCGGGAGAAGTTACCCCTTGGGTTTAAGGATATTGATACATGGATGGACCTCATGAGGCCCAGTAGTCAGAGGCAGCAAGTGACCCAAGTGAGGCGGTTTCCTGGGTCCGGGGAGGGGCAGCTGCGCCCTCCCCGGCAAAGGAAAATGCTTTGCATTTAACTCAGGGACGTGTCAGAGAGGGGCGACGTGCAGATACCGGCACTCTTGTTTCAACTGTGACGGTTTCCACCCCGAATGTGGCAGACCTGGGGGGGGGGAGAGAGGACGAGGAATTGCTCCAGCAGCTCCTGGTCAAGGCCAAATCCCCAATTAAATTAGAGGAGTTGGACAAGTGGCTTAAACTTTATAGTGACACTGAAGCTGCATGATTCGAGAAGGTTTTCATTTTGGTTTCAAAATCCCTGCTTTGAGGAAATTAGATTTACCATGGCCCCGTAATCTGAAATCGGCCTTTACATTCACAGAGATATTGGACGAGAAAATAGCCAAAGAAGTCTGGCTAGGGCGGATGTTGGGGCCTTTTGCAAACCTACTTATCCCCAATTTGGTAGTGTCCCCTGTAGCTGTAGTGCCCAAGAAGGCAGAGGGTAAGTTTAGACTTATTCAGCACCTTTCCTACCCATTAGGAGAATCGGTAAACAATGCCATAGACCCAGCGGTTAGTACCGTACAATACCAGTCCTTTGAAGACGCTCTTTCCCTGGTGCAGGAGTGTGGGGAGGGGGCCCTTATGGCCAAAATGGACAGTCAGCTTATCGCCTGTTGCCACTCCATCCTGAATCGTTCCAGTTTATGGGTTTTAGACACTGCGGCGGTTTTTACGTGGACCGTTGCCTACCCATGGGCTGCTCGATATCATGTGACTTGTTTGAGAAGTTTAGCAGCTTCCTTCACTGGTGCATTCAGGCCGGAACAGGGCACAGGGGGATAGCTCACTACTCAGATGATTTTTTGATTATAGGTCCAGATAAGTCCCGCTCATGCGTGGAAGTGTTACAATCAGCACAGGCCCTATTTACAGTTCTGGAGGTGCCCATTGCGCACAACAAAACAGAAGGCCCCATCCAGCGCTTATCGTTCCTGGTTATTGAAATCGACTCGGAGGCAGGTTGTTGTAGGCTCCCGGAAGATAATTTTAAAAAGTTAGCAGAGGCGATTGCGGCCACGCTGGTTTCCCCTTCTCTTTCGCTAAAGAAAGTTCAGTCCCTCCTGGGACTGTTCAACTTTGCATGCAGGGTGATTCCCATGGGCAGGGTTTTCTGTCTGAAGCTTCAAAGAGCCATAGCAGGAAGGAGTAGGCCCCATGCTGCGGTACGCCTGTCACTAGAGATAAAAGATGATCTTCTAATATGGCAGAGGTTTTTGAAAGGATTCAACGGGAAGAGGATATGGCCCACCCCTCCATTAAACAATGCTATGCTGGATCTTTACACTGATGCCTCGGGTGCACAGTGTTTTGGAGCCTATCTGGGCGGGCAGTGGTGTGCGGAGGCTTGGCCAGAGTCATGGCGCAGAAGTGGTTTGGTAAAGAATATGGTCGTGTTAGAGCTATTTACAATTATTGTTGCCATTGAGCTGTGGGCTGTTTCCCTAAGAGGCAGTCACATTGTTTTTTGATGTGATAACTTGGGGGTAGTCCAGTCCATAAATAAACAGAGCGGGTCTTCCCCGCAGGCTGTAGCACTGCTGCGTCACCTGTTCCTTCGCTGCTTAGAGCACTAAATAACATTCAAGGCTCATCATGTCCCGGAGATTAAAAATTACATAGTGGATGCGTTGTCGCGATTTCAGTGGAGGAGATTCAGAGAGCTAGCCCCTCAGGCCAATAGCATAGGCATTCCATGTCTTTCTTGTGTTTGGCAGATCATCATGCTGGCATAACGGGTCTGGCGGGTGTATCGAGCGACTTGACAGCAGTGGGTCAAGTTCAGCAGTACCAGGGACTCGGCAGAGGCAGGCCAGAGGGACGTGGTTATGGAATTTATGTGGCAGAGGTATAACGAGGGCGCCTCCAAAGCGAGTATGTCATCTACCTTGGCGGGTATTTCGTTTATGGCACGGTTGAATGGCGTGGTGGATGTCACAAAGGGTTTTTTGATATCTAAAGCGCTAAAAGGTTGGGCGAAAGAGAGGCCGTCACAGCGGACACCCGATCACTTTGCAAACGTTACCTCAACTTATGCGGGCGATGGCGGACGTAGCGAGGGACGATTATGAAATCCTTCTGTTTTGAACTGTATTTAGCCTGGCGTTCTTTCGGGCTTTCAGGATCTCGGAATTGGTTGGGCAGTCTAAGACACATATCCCCGCGGGGTTGCTTACTAAAGACACTGTCATCTAAGCTGTAAAATAGCCAGATCTAAAACAGATCAGGGAGGAAAAGGTTGCTGGTTGCAGATGTAGGCCCAGAAAGATAAAGAAAAAAACCACCCAGTTCATGCAAATCAGGCCCGTTAACCCAATTTTTCTTGTACACAGAAGTGGGGTGCAGCTGAAAAGATATCAATTCAACACAGTGTTGAAACATGCGGTTAAGTTTTTGGGTCTAGACCCATCTGTTTACAACATTCTCTCTTTTAGAATTGGAGCGGCCACCTCCGCTGCCTTTGCAGGGTCATCGGTGGAGGCTATAAAGTCACTTGGTAGATGGAAATCCGCGGCCTATAAAGGTTACATTAGGCCTAATGTATAAAGTTTGAACAGTTGTGTTGCGAATTTATTACGGTTGTCCTGGTTTTCAATTCTCATTTCTGGCTGTTTTTTGAGTATTGTTTGTCGCTGTCATGTTTATCTCTACCTCTTACCCTCCAGTACCTTTTGTTGGTTCCTTCTACCCCCTTCCCGGTTACTCAAGGCTTATCTGCTCGTCGCGTTGAGCGAGGGCGTGAAGGGATTTCTCCCGTTTTTTCCCCCCAGAAGTGGTGTGCCCCTGGGGTTTGATCGGGTTTTACCTTCGTGTGAGTAACTTACCCGTTTCTGAATCTGTTCCTCACCTTTTCCCGTTTCCTTTCTCCAGCTATGCTCCATGCTCGTCTGATGGGCTACCTATGTCATCCTCGATGTGCACCATGGTGCTGTGTGTGATGGTCATGCAAATGTCGCAGTCCTTAACACGTTGTCTCTTTTGCAGGTGGTGTGGTTGCTGCAAGAAATAATTGGATCGTCGGGCACTCATACATATTTTGGGCAGCTAAACAGACAGGGGTTCAGACAAAGTTCAACAGTATGGGGAATAACCGGATCTATTGGTTAGGTAAACGGGGTTTGGTTTGGGGTAATCTCTTGCCTTGGTTAGGACACCTGATAGAGCGGTGGGGAACCCCCGATATCTTAGTTATCCATTTGGGAGGGAATGATTTAGGTTAAGGTAAATCCCTGGACCTGATTATTCAGATGAGAGAGGACTTGCATTACATTAAGGCTACATGGCCAGCAACCGTAATCGGCTGGTCCACCATGATCCCAAGGCTGTCTTGGAGATCTGCAATCCCGTTATAATGGCGCGGAAGCTTAATAGTGCAATTCGGAGAGTAACTAGATCCCTCGGGGATTTGTGGTGGATCACCCAGCTATAACAGCAAACAGGGTGAGTCTCTATAGAAGAGACGGTGTGCACCTCTCGGACGAGGGGTTGCAGATGTTTATGGAGAGCATTTGGTTGGAGCTGAGGAAGGTGGTCGGTTTGGATGGTGGCGGGCTGCTTTGCCCCTAAGGCAGCAGCGTGGGAGGAAGGCACTGCGATCAGTGGCTGATATATATGGCTCTATCGAGATTGGCTGCAGGTATCTGTCCCCTTTCGATGCAACGGTAACTCTTGTCCCTTCAGTGGGGAGGGGCCTCGCCCGGCTCAGTGAAGGAGGGAGAGTGAGTAGTGAGGGAGTGCAGTTTACTCTGACGCCAGGTTAGGGCCGGCCAAGCAGTTGGGAGAGGAGTGGGTGGACTTAAGGCGGTACGCCATGTCCACGCTTGGTTACGGGTATCAGCTGGAGCTGATCCGCAGTGCGCTTTCTCCGCCACTAAGTTAATTAGGTTATAATAAAATAGTTTCGTTTGCCACTTTACCCAGGTCTCTGTGTCTTTATTTTATATAAGTTGGTTATTTTATGTAAGGTATGGTGAATGTGATGAAGGGTATACACGGTGAACTATTTATGGATTCAAGGCTAGCAGGACTGCATGCCCTGTTACCCCACTGATGATCCATCTTTGCTTAAGCCACGTAATCCGTTCCATTTAAACCCTACCAATACCAAAGGCACTAAATACTGTGTCTCAGTCACTGACATGCTTCATATGTTCCCGGACGTGTTGGTGATAACAATGAATATTTTAATAGGGCAATGTAATCTATTTTAATTTTGTCCCCCCCCCCCACCTGCCACCTTCATTATAAAAATAAAGGGTGGTGTTGCACATTCAGTAAGAGCAGAAGTCTGGTTTCTGTGGCTGCGATTCCGTACATAAACTGTAGTGTACTGCTGCTTGGGTCTTGTAATTCTCCCATAGATCCAGAGATGCACCTTATTGTACTTGATCTTCTCTGTGATGTTCCCAGTTTTTATCAAATCAGATCATTAATGTGTTCACAGCAGCACTTAGTATTTCAGGACATGTTTTTGGCAGTGACAAGTTCACTCATATGATTGTGTTTAGTGAGGGCAAGGCTCCAGGTGACTGGAGCAGTGTCGTGATGTGAGAAGGGGAAGGAGGTCAGCAGGAAGCCGGATACTGAGAAGGAACGGGTCCTCCAAAAGCACAGAATACTAGTGATGTCAGGCAGCTGTCATACTGATGGAAGACTATTGCATATACAGGTTCAGTTGATGCCACAGTTTACACTTGCAAATGTATTTTATTTTTTCAGAGAATATGTATTGGTGACACCTGCAATGCTGCCCGGTGGAGATACTGGGAGAGTGCTTGTAGACATTAGAAACATCACTGAGCCGCTGGATCTCATTTTGGTGCTAGAACACAATGGGAAGAATACCATGATCGTAGAACAGAATATCGCACCACCTAAGTACTTCGAGTTCCATGATTATCTGGTAAGAACCTGACTGGATGAACGAACAATCCACAATATCCTTCCAAATTACTGATCTGGGCTGATTAACATGTTACTATATGCTAGTGACAACCGCAAACACATTTCTCAATTTTGTGGGGTGAGAAAGGGGTGTTGAGTATGGAATAACAAGAAGTTCTTAGAGATCCAGTATTTCTCAGTGACTGTATACTGTAACTGCCTCTTTATTATACAGGTATTACTCAGTCATGCACATTAGCTCTGTTAACAGCACAACCTTACATTGTTTTCTCTGGATTACTAAAGTGGACTCAGTATGTTTAAATAGTAACACATGACCTGGTTTTTTTTTGGTTTTTTTATGCAAAAAAACCCATTATGGTTACGTCTTGTACATTGTTCTGAAGAGTACGCTGGAATCCTTGGCTGATCTTGCTTCTCTCCTACTCAGATTCCAGAGGTCCCTAGTTCCGTGCCTGCGGCGCTCATACTTTCTGCTACTGGAAAGGGCACAGACCTGCGTGATCGTAAGGCAGTGGTGATTAAGCCCAGTTCAAATAGCTGTGTGTTTCAGATGGACAAACCCATTTACAAAGCTGGCCAGAAAGGTAAGAATAGAACTGGTGGATTTAAGAGCATCTATTAAAACAATACCTAAGCAAACATATTAAATTATAAATAATAACATGGGGGCAAATAACCTAAATGTTCTGTAACCCACAGCAACAGATTAGATCTGTTTTTTTATAGACTAATAAACCAAGACGGCTTGATACACTTCAGGGGTGGCCCTGTTGTCTTCAGCAGGGCAACACTTTACGCTTAAACTCTAAGTTAAACAATACACTTAAGATATCCATCTGTAATAACATATCTGCAGGTATGTTTAGTGACAGATATGTTTGTTGTAGCCTGTAACACTTAAAGTAGAAAGCTGGAGGCTGCAGGTGAAGGCTCAGAGGGCCGAATGTGGTCCTTGGATCACCAGATGTCCATCACCAGCCTAGTACAAGGTGGACTAATGAAAGTTAATAGAGTAATATCAAGTTACTATTGGCTATAGAACTTCTGTACTGTCTGCTGTTTTCAAATGTTTGGGTTTATGTCAAAACTGTAATTTTACAATCATGTAGTGCACAGAATCTGGAATCAGGATGGACACTGCAAGGTGGAGGTACCTTAAGAGTATACAACTGTACCACACCACTGGTAGCTACTGATTCCAGTTGCCAATAGCTGCTTTAATAATGGTGGCTGATGTTGCTGCCTTACAGCCAGGGCCGGACTGGCCATCTGGCACTTCCTGCAAATGCCAGAAGGGCCGATGGCAGTGTGGGCCGTCATGACGTGCTCTGTGCGCCGGCCCGGCTCCCGTGCTTCAAGTTCCCAGCCGCGTAGGACTAGCTGCAGTGGAGGCTGCTGTCAGTGCTGAGGTAAGTGTAGGGAGGGGGGGCAGAAAACCGGTAAAAGTGTGCAGGGAGGGGGGGGGGCAGAAAACCGGCATATATGTGCAGGGAGGGGGGGGGCAGAAAACCGGCATATGTGTGCAGGGAGGAGGGGGGGCAGAAAACCAGCATATGTGTGCAGGGAGGAGGGGGGGCAGAAAACCGGCACGTGTGTAGGGAGGGGGGGCAGAGAAATAGCATATGTGTGTAGGGAGGGGGGGCAGAGAAACGGCATATGTGTGCAGGGGGGCAGAGAAACGGCATATGTGTGCAGGGGGGGCAGAGAAACGGCATATGTGTGCAGGGGGAAGAGGGGGTGATTGAAAATGTCTGAAAGTGGGGGGGGGTGAGTGAAAATGTCTGAAGGGGGAAGGTGGGGGGGTGAGTAAAAATGTCTGCAGGGGGAAGGAGGGGGGGTGATTGAAAATGTCTGCAGTGGGAAGGAGGGGGGTGATTGAAAATGTCTGCAGGGGGAAGAGGGGGTGATTGAAAATGTCTGCAGGGGGAAGAGGGGGTGATTGAAAATGTCTGCAGAGGGAAGAGGGGGTGATTGAAAATGTCGGCAGGGGGGGCAATGGCTGTAGGAGGGGGAAAATAAAAATGCCTAATGTGTGTGGGGGACAGTATATGACTATAATGTGTGTGGGGGACAGTATATGACTATAATGTGTGCTATTAAGTGAATGTGGGACTGTTTGGAGAAAATGAGGTCTATTTATTAAATGTGATTATGAATTATTTAATGCCTGGGATGGTTGTGGGAAATGGTTATTTTTATTAAACATAAATGCTATTTAATTTCTTGCTGAGGTTGTTTGGAGGGAGGGAAATAGATTTATTTATTAAATGGGAATACTATTATTTTAATGTTGGGGCTGGAGTGAGGCCTAATTTTATAACATGGGTGCTATATTGAGTTAACACCGGTGCTGTTTGGAGTTTTCTAACTTTCATGTACCCATTTTTTTTTTTTTCCCAAATAGGGCCCCCAACATTCCAGGATCCAGACAAGCAGCAACTTATCTAAAGACACCAGCAGCCACAAGTGGTGACAATGACAAGACAGGTAAGAGAGAGCAGGACAGTCTGCCAACTGTCCTGAATTTGGTGGGTGATTGTCCCTCTTAGTCAGGATTTGGTCTGACTACAAGGACAGTTGGGAGGTATGTCCTACTTCACATTGTACTGCTTGTGCACCTAACAGTAGTGCTCACAGTATTGCCTCTGTATTTGTTGAAAATGTGTCTAATAACCATATTACATCATAGGATCCCCCTGTCTTAAGTGCCTAGGGCCCCCTGAGCCTAAATCCAGCTCTTGTTAGCAGGAGGGAGCAGATAGCTACTCCCAGTCCCTGGATAGGACACAGCCTGCAGAGCAAGCCGAGGAGCTCTAAGTCTCATGAGATTTATTAATCTTGTGAGACTAAGAGTTTCCCTGCTCACTCTACAGGACGTTCCCACTCTGATAGATGTCAACAGCATCAGAAGCATAGATAAGTACAGTGGACTGGGGGTGTTGTAATGTGTTTCTGGGGTGGGGGGGTGGCATGATAGGGAGGGCCTGATAAATGTAATGTTTTATTATAATGTATGTATCAATGCCCCATGTTGACCATGCCCCCAACATAATGTGGCCACGCCCTTGGCGGCACACAGTTTTTTCATGCTCATCAACAGAGATGGGCCTGTATGCTTGAAAGGCCAGGGCTGATTTTTAGTCCCAGTCCGGCCCTGCTTACAGCAGTCACACACTTTTCCTACCACCAGCTACAATTCCTCTACTTCATGTATCTACTGTTCACTTTGTTGGCTCATTTGGACAGGGCTATGTTTACTCTGCTTCATGACCTAATTTAATTTATTTTGTCTAAGACATTCCCATAGAGCTTTTGCAAAAATAGCATGCCCACTGTTTGCTTACATTGAAAATGCATTGAGTGCCCCTTCTAAGCCCCGCCCACTCACTCTTGCATTTGACTGCAGCACAATTAGAGACAAGGACGTAACTGCGTTTACTGCGACGGGGCCCTGAGCTGAGGGGGCCCCACCTTCCCTGACAAAGCCCCATGTGTATGAGATTTTCATAACTTGGCAGTGCATGGGGGCCCTTGCCAAACTCATCTTATGGGGTCCACAAACGTGTAGTTTTCTGTTATCACCATCTCCAGATGGCTCTAATCAGCATATATTGACAAAGCTACATGTACCGCCGCTATCTGTTGAATAGGCTTTCTCATACATAGGCATGTGAAAGCTTTTAGCCGACAAATCTTACTGCAGTGACATTAGACAAAGTGAGATCATCTAAACAAAAAGCCACTTTACCAGAAATGGGGCTTTTCACGCTTTAATCAGCTCCTGTGAAGCTACTGAGGATAAAATGTGTGTTTCAGTGTTTGGTATCTTACTAGAATAGATCAATGCTTCGTGGGAGAGGAAAGTTGCTTGATTGAGTAAGGACCTCTTCAACACGTTCCTATAGGGCTCAAACTTTGAAAAGCCCTGAATTTAGATTAAACTGAACTATTATCGACCAGGTTTTTGGGACCATCACAATACACAATTCCCTTGTTGTAGACATGGTAATCTTGGTGATGGGATCATGGCTTGAAATCCTATTGTCTGGCAAGAGGCAGACATCAACCAACCCCATATATTTAGATCTTCTCTTCTAATGTGTCCAGGTCATTGCCCTCAAATGCATAACTTTAAAGTGGACTTGCCACCTATACACTATATAAACTATATTCTCACGACTATTATAAAGTTGCTAGAAACCAGTATCTCGACTATTTCAGCCAGTGGTGTTCCTAGCAAACTAGTAGGTGCATACTGGTCTAGCCTAAAACATGGCTGCCTCCACAATTACACTTTAATTTCTGATTAATGTATTGACCTGTTTGACTAGAGATGTTTATTATATCTACTGTATGTTACTCAGTGATACTACTTTAAGCTTCACCTGAAGCCTTCAGAACAAAACAAACTTTATTTTTTTTCCTTTGCAGTACAGTCCCGCATTGTCTGTCTAACCGCCCAGCTAAAAGCATTTAATCAGAAGGTGAGTGACTGTCTACCTCTTTTGTGGAATAACATAAGCCTGCAGGTTCAGTGGGTATCTCACACTGGTCCTTCCTGCTTTACACAATGTAGTCCTCGCACAACTTTTGTATGTAGATTGTTGCATTTATATTATGTGCAAATGACCACAATATTAATTTTCAAACATCATTTTGATCGTTCATCTATAGATCCCTTAGGGAGGTAGATGCTGGTACAACATATGCTGGGAGCTCACTAAATACATGACCACATGTTGGCTGAGCTGTATTTTGTACAATGGCGCTGCAGAAGTAATATTGAGAACATCATTTTGCTGGATAGTTGTGATTTCAGTGCAGTGACCTCGGTGGCAGTATTCTTTGAGTCTAATCTTTGATTCTTTTCTTTCAGTTCAAATCGGTCTACCTGCAGGTAAGCAAATTGGGATTGTCCTTCCATGTAATGCTTGTATAGAGCAATCACTTTCCTGCAATGACATTCAAGATTAAATTACTACTGTATGCTGTATAACAGATCCTGAGGGCCAGGTTTAATTGGTGACATACTCTTACCGCTATATCTGTGTACCTGTAGTCTGTAAAATCAACCAGTGTAAAATCATTTGAAACATCTCTGGACTGATGGTATAAATCCCACTGTAGTTGGATTTAAGACTCAGTTAGGGAGAGGAAGATTCCTAAAGTAACACATTTTGATCCCATTCAATAGTCATTGGTTTTAGACAAATTACTCCTTTAGGGTAATGTTTACATGGATTCAGGTGGCCCACTGAGATGGATGTCTTGTAAACAAAGCTTGATTAACTTGACTTGATGCAACTACCATACACCTATTAATCTCCCCTCCAGGATCCTTCAGGGGCCAAGATGGCCCAGTGGTTAAACAAAGAAACCGTGCGTGGGGTTGTTTCCATGGAATTCCAGCTGATTAGTGACGCAAATCCTGGTTCCTACGTGATTACCGCGGAAAGAGAATCCAGTTATCCTATATCTCAGTGGTTTACAGTGGAAGAATATGGTATTTAATCTGTTTTATGTGGCCTAAAATTGAACCTAATGGCTAGGGAATGTTTTTGGTTAAAAAAATAAATAAAATAAAACTTTTTAGCACATCGATGACATCAAGAGAATTGCTCACATTGGTTAATTGCATATTCCCAGTGATCTTCCTATGAAAGACGACGCTACAGCACCAGACTCATGATTGCGGCAGTAGCGTATTGCTGCCAACACAGCTGTTGGCAACTGCTCCATTAAAGCACTCTTATTATGCTTGTAGCATTAACAAGCAGGCTAATTGGGACCCTCTCTATTTATGGGGAACCACAGTAGCTGAAGTTCTTGTTGCTAAACATGGAAAAAACACTTTTTCATGTATTGGGTTTTTCACCCTGTAATAAGTTGTCTGCTAAGCTCTCATGCTTGTAGGACAGACCCATCTGCAAAAAGAACAGGAAGCGCTAAGGTTATCTTCTATTCAGGCTTCTCTGCAATTCAGTCGTAGAATAGTCACCTTGTGTATCTAATTCCTACATTGCAAGATTTTAATTTTGTTAATGAATTTTACAATGTATAGCTACTTAACTTTGAAATTAAAATCCATTTAAAATTAACCATAAAAATACAAACCATAAGGAGCCCCATAAAGATCAGTGTTACTAAACATTGGCAATTTTATTAGTATTTTTAGAAAAACAAACTATGAACAATATATACGTGCATGTTATTAAACCAAATGAATAAATCTGTTCAATCTTGAGGATGAGGCATATTGGATATAAGGGGGTTAAGAAACCCACAAAATACTTTTGTAGGTAACTTAATAACTTGGTAGGATATCCTACTATTTACTTTTGTAAATTTAATTGGAATTGAGGAAGGGGAGGGTAATTAAAGCTTGAAATATCTTTAGCTGGTGGTATAAGAATTCTTAAGGGCCCTATTTTTTTTTTAAAGGATTGTCCACAAGGTCTTGTCTCCTTGCCTTTCTGTGTCTTTATCAAAAGTCATTAATAATGAAAACCTTTACTGTTTCAGTGCTGCCCAGATTTGAAGTTAACGTGGAAGCTCCAAACACTGTGTCCGTGAGATCCAAGACTCTGACTTTCAATGTATCTGCCATGTATGTAGTTGCTTCGTTTTTCCAAAACAACTCAAGTGGCATTGTGTGATGGCAATTACAGCATTTTTTTTTTCTTTTCTCTAATGAAATTTCATTGTTCAATTACATTTTATGCAACATAGGAAAAATGGTATCCTAATTTTTCTCTACAAGAAATCATTAAAATGTAACTTGTTTTTTTGCCAACTCCCCCACAACAGCTTCTCTGCACATTTCCTTTTCTTTAACCAATATCATCAATTACCTGTATTTTGCCTCTCCCCCCAGATACACATTTGGTGAGCCAGTGGCCGGCTCTATCACCGTTAGGTATTGCAAGCAGCCAGAATTTTATGGCAGACGACAAAACGGCTTCCCAAACAAAGGTGGTTTCTGTGCTAATATGACTGGAGAGGTGAGTGCAGAGACCCTATGAGATGTTCAAGTGGAAATTGGGTAAAGTATAGACGGAAGTGAAGCATTTTTCAATACTTAACATGAATTGTTAGGCGTGTATCTTTTTTTTTTTTTTTTTTTTTTCTATAGTGTCAATCCTTTATTGCTTTCACTCTGACTTCCTCTCCCAGTTTATTCTTTCCCAAATATCCTCATTTACCCAGTGCTCTTGTTATGCATTGTCAGTACACAGGATAGTACTAATGTTCCCACACCACCTAAACCCACTGTCGTTTGCAAAAACCAGTCAGATTGCAAATCATTGTACCTATTTGTGTATCTGTGCTTGTCTTAGCGCTTCAAGCCCCAACATGTCATGAAATTGTGTAATCAAATGCCTTTACGCAATAACTGTGCCTTGCTGCTTGCACTCCCCCCTCCCCTAAGGCAAAACTGGAACTAAAAAGCATCCTTGGCATGTAACCAACACCAGATCATATGAATATATGATCCCTAAGTCAATGAGAACTGCTAAATATTGTTTAAAATGCAACGCTAATATTCCCCCATCAACATTTTATGTTTAAATTTGCATTGTGAACAGTAATAGGCTTGCTGGAGTAAACTTCACTGCCCAATTTATGTTCCCAATGGAAACCTTAAGAATTAAAGTCCCATTGAGAGAATAGATCTGTTCTCCATTAGGAATCTTAATGTCCCATACATTTTTGAATAAAGAATCTAGAAGGCCTTACCAGTGAAATCTGCACTGTAGGGTGAACATAATATACATTATCAAACCACAAATGCACTGGACTGATCCCCCAAATGATCAGTATTAGCGCAATTAACCAACGTATCAATTTTATTCTAGACCAGTATAACAGCAGTCCCTAGGAATAAATCTACATTTAATGTATTGAAAGCATGTAATTATTAGTCATTTTGATATGATAAAGCCCCTTTTAAATGAACATACAGTTAATCTAAGTTCTCTATTCTAAAAAATATTACACATGTGTAAAACTACAAAATTGTAAGTGGTTAGAGATTTAATTAAAAAAACATTACTATACAACCTTTATTGAGGCTCATCCTATTTCTCCTCTGTAGCTTGGTTCGGAAGGTACTTACAGTGGTGTCATTAACATGCTTACACCCACCATGAGGACAGGGGGAAGAGGAACGTCCATTAATGTTGATATCATTGTGACTGAAGCCGGGACAGGTAATAACTACATCCATCACTGAGTGTTCCTTTCTAGTCATTTTACTTGAACACTTGCTCTCTTTTAAGCCTAAGTCTGCAAACCATTGTCACCCTGCCATTTTTTCCATAGGCATTCAAGTCACTAAAAAGCGTTATGTATATATCACCAGTCAACCAGCCTCACTTCAGCTCGACTATGAATCAGTCAACCAGTATTATAAGCGTGGTTTGAATTACCCTTTTGTGGTGAGTGTCATTTGTGGAACTAAATAATATAAAAAAATCAGTGGGGCCTCTCACAGCAAATGGTAATATCATCTATGTCCCGCTACATTTCAGACCAAATTGCAAGCATGCGCCACCCCCACCCCTTTTCTTTTTGAACGGTTTTCATAGTAGTGAAGCTACTGAAGATCATATGCACAAGCTCCCCTCTGTCACTTGTCTGCTTTGCTCTGCATTCACTAAACTGACTGCATGTACCTGAGCAGCTGCCTCCAAGTTCAGCTGCAATTAAACAGCTAGCAGGATAGGCTCCCACAAGCACTTGTGACTATAATATAATATGCTGATCCATATGGGCTGCCAAGTATTCAAGGTCAAACCATCTGCAGAGAAATGACTTGTGCCAAGTATGTATGCAAAAATGGGCAAGATCTGCCAATTATAACATGTACAGCCATGTCTGCTGTTAACGATAATATGCAACTCCTGGTTTACTTGTGATTCATTACTGCTGCCTGCAAAGTCCTTATAGCAGTGATCAGCCTACCTAGTTATGGTCTGATCACTTGCCCTGTGATCAACTCTGATAGTCAATAGCAGTCCAGTTTGGAACCCCCAGCAGTCGTCGTCAATTTTTTATATAGCGCCACTAATTCCACAGCGCTGTACAGAGAATTCATTCACATCCATCCCTGCCCTTATTGATGTTACAGTCTAAATTCCCTAATGTAGATGCACACTCACACAAAGACAGAGGGAGAGACTAGGGTCAATTTTGGTAGCAGCCAATTAACCTACCAGTGTTTATTTGGAGTGTGGGAGGAAACCGGAGCACCCGGGAGAAACCCACGCAAACACGGGGAGAGCATACAAACTCCACACAGATAAGGTCATGGTCAGGGATTGAACTCATGACCCCAGTGCTGTAAGGTAGAAGTGCTAACCACTTGGCCACTGTGCTGCCCAAACCACTTGTGGCTGCTGCGGAAACAGTCGTTGGTGGAAAGGATAGAAATAGTTCTTCCTTCCTTGAACAGTTATAGGAAAGAGATTCATGCAAATGTATATCTAATATCTAATTCTGCATGAGATATTTGACCTGATGGCAATGTACTATATTGGTCTAAAATGGATATCTTGTGTGTGTATATATATGTGTTTGTATATGTGTGTATATATATATATATATATATATATATATATATATATATATATATATATATATTTTATTCCAGGTAACATTAAAAGATAAGAGCAGCCAACCTATACCTAACCAAGAGATTGAGTTAGCGCTTGATGGGAGAACTATTCAGACTTTGATTACTGACTCTGATGGCAAAGTGGAGTATGAGATAGATACATACCATATGGTAAAGGAAAATTTTACACTCAAGGTGAGTAATCTACCAACATAACTTTATGTAAGTGTAATGAAACTTAATACCCAAAAACTTATAAAGTGCCAAAACTGTTCAGTTTAATGTTATTATCTAGCAAATCTAGGCGCCCACATGATTAGTGTATCCTTCTACTGTCTCTAAGATGAGCTCTGCTAAATAAATGGCCCTAGAAATTGGGGGAGGGGGACAGAAGAAAATGTGTCCAGAGCGAGTATCAGGCAATTTATCTGACTCGTCTCATGATGTTACATTCTCAGTTTCCAGTGGAGTAATCCTGTAAACTGGAGAGGAAGTACTTGAAATAATTGGTCATGTGAGGTTGTGGTACCTTTAATCTCTATCTGGATTGCAAAGTGTGAAACTTTTTTCCAATGCACAGATCTGTTAAATGTCTGCCTTCCACCTAATGAATGCCCTGTCTGCTTCTTCCACAGGCCAGTTACAAGAATCCCGATCAGGGTTTTTATGCTGAAAGGAGAGATCATCATCATCATCATCATCATCATCATCATGCAGATTATCCCTACGTTGAATACACAGTGTATCGCTTTTACTCCAAATATGGCAGCTTCCTGCAGATGAAACGTCCCAAAGGAGAACTGAGTTGTGGAAAAAGCCATTCTATTGATGTGCAATACATCGTGACCCCAGCAGGAGTTGGAGAAGGAGCAACCAAAGCCACTTTCAACTACGTGGTGAGTGGTGAAGAGGAGTAAAAGACAACACGAAGCGAGTGAACATTGAAAACATTAGTCTTTAGCTGCACTCTATATACACATACAGACTAGAAAGTTCATGGAAGGGAAGTTTGTCTCTAGGTCAAGGACTGATTACTTAGAGGAAAGCCTGTGTTGAACAAGTTATCTTTGCAGCGCGTGTGCCCTGTAATAAAGAATAATGTGAATACAGAATACACAAATCATTTGTACAAAGATAAACCAGCTTCCTTTCAGCCTATTTGATCTATAAATGTACCTGCGTTGCTCCCACATGGAGAGGTTTCTGAAGTTTTCTTCAAATTGTAGAACAATAACATGAGTTCCATAAAGGGTAAGGTTTCTACAAATATCAGTCTTTGAATTATTGAGGTGTTTTTTTGTTTTTGTTTTCTTGCATTTTAATTAGAGATGGGCAGGCTCAGTTCCCAGAGATCCGAATTCAACCGAATTTAGGGTATCCGAGTACCGAGCTGAGTACGCTCGGTACTCTCCCGCCCATTCGGTTTCGAAATCGAGGCAAAACGTCATTGTGACGTATTCGTTTTTCTGAGTTCGGATCTCGTGAGATTTAAAAAGCATAAATACCTCCACAGCAATCCATCGCCATTTGACAGGGAGAGAGCAGGGTTAGGTCACACTGGCTATATCAGCGCAGGGACAGTGATTGATTGTATTAAACAGCATTGAAAGCTTAATACTAGATTGTTACAGCAGTAAGAGGAGAAGAGGAGGGTTTTTTTGTTCAGTTTCTGGCACTCCAAGCGCTATTGGGGTGTCCCCCATTATTTTGCAGAAATTTATCTGGCTGTGAAAAAAGTACTATATTGCAGCAGTGTCAAAAACAATTTGTAGCACTACAAGTGTTTTGGGCTCAGAATGGATTCAAAGCAGTCCACATATGAGCAAAATGAGCAACCAGGTTCTGTCACCAGTCCTGATGGTAGTGTTCCCAGTACATCATCTGGGAAAGGCGATGTCAAACTACACCGTCTTTTGAAATCATCCAAAAAAACACAAACTAATTTTTTTTTTACGCCGTTGAAGCGAAAACAAAGTCTAACTGAGGAAAAGTTAACTGCCGATTTAAAAAAAAGAAAAAAGAAAATTGCCAAAATGCCATTCTACACACGCAGTGGCAAAGAGAGAATGAGGCCTTCGCCTTTCTCTATTAGTGGCAGATCCAAAAATGTTACAGAGCCTACAAGTGGTGCACAACTACTGTTACGCATCAAAGCCGAGCTGCAAGATAACAGTAAGGCATTGGAGGATAATGTTTGCTCTGAATCAGAAATGACACCAATCCCTGTGGAGAGTCCATCCAACAGTGGGATGTCTAATCGTGAGCATTCTGTTAGTGTACCCATAAAGAAGGGCCCTTTCAGCAGTTCTGCTGATGTGTGACTGAACAGCCCGAGTGTAGCCGGTGATACACCAATTGAGGATGCCACTTTTGAATTAGAAGAGGATGAGGGGGAGATTTGTGTAGGCGACGAGGACACTAATGATGATGTTGATGATTATGATGCAGACAGATACCAAATTGCCTTTCTCAATTTCTATTTATATTCTAGATTATATAATGGCTGAATAGTTTTCTATTTTACTCCTAGTGTAGAGGGGGTCTGATGCAGACAGATACCAAACTACCGTGGTCCATTTATCTTTACTTTCTAATTCCACAGTCTATGCAGGCTGCTTTTTTTTCGATTCAACTACAAGTGGAGGGTGTAATATACACCCAAAGACGATGGCTACATTGCCAATAATCAAAGATGGAGGAGGTAGACAACCAGGTTTGTCTGTATAATTTGCAGGCAAGTGTTCGCATTAAGGACGGCCTACCAGGGATTAAACTGTTTTTTGGATAATTTATTAGCTTTAGAATTACCTCACTTATCCAAGAAACTTGTTGAGCACTAAATTAGGTTATTTTAGACCAAAAACATTTTTTTTTTGTCAAAAATGGCAAACCAGAACACGCAATGGCGGTTTTGCAAAACCAAAACTAAGACACGAAGGTAATCCAGATCCAAAACCAAAACACGGGGGTCAGTGACCATCTCTAATTTTAATACACCTTTTAATATTTTCTTTAGATATTATCAAGATCAAAGATTACACAGAATGGCCAGATAGAGGTTGACCTGCCCAGCAGTAAGTATTTTCTTTTGTATGATAAGTAACATTGAAAATGTGTTTAAAGAGCACTCTGTCTGCACACAGGGGGTGGGTGCAAAGCCTTCTAGTGGATTGGACAAGAACCATGTATTTATAAATCTAGATGATTGATTTGAGTAATGGCGTGGGGTATCTTACTGGCTATATAACTTGTAAGAAGTTTGCTTATGTACAGAAGTCTGTATAACAGACCAGTTGGGTTCACTAACTTTCTATCTCCTTGCAGCTATGAATGGGTCTTTCTGCTTTGATGTCCACGTGTCCTCTGATCTGGCCCCTAATGCAGATATGGTTGTATACACTATCCTGCAGAAAGAGTTCATTGCTGACACCACCAATCTCAATATAGAAAAGTGCTTTAAAAATACGGTATGTGCAGTAATGTGGATACAATGCTGGTTGAAAACATTGGCAATGGCAGCTTTATCTGTTTTCATTTCATTATGCTTAGGTGACCTTTTGGGTGTATTGAGTTATTGTGTTCTTATATATGTGGTGTTTTTTTTTTGTTTTTTTTTGTCGCCTATAAAAGTGTACAGATGGTCTATACACCCCCCTCAATCTCAGAGTTGTAGAAAGTACAAGTTCAGTGTCTTGTCCATATTTAAGATCTTTATCTGTGGAATAGTAACTGAAGGACCTTTTTTCAAAGTTCAATCTGTCTGGGGGGAAAAGCGTGTGGTGAATTATCTATAATTACTAGTATGGTCATTGGACTCCTATAGGTTGCAAGACAGTGTACATGCTAGAAAGCCAACAATTCTCAACTCATGGGACAAATAAAGCATGAACTGCATAGCTTGATCTAGAATTAATAGGGGGAGTCTTAACGGTCTTGCCCCATTGATTGTATGTTATCCTAATGGACCAATTTGAGAAAAAAAACATCCCAGGGCAGCACATTGAATAGGACGCTGTCCTGGTGATGACTATACTTCTCTTTAACCTCTGGTGTTAGCCAGCAGGGACAAGCTCCAAAATCTGTGCTTTTTGAAACGTTGTTAATTGTGCAAAATGACAGCCCCCATAGTATCCTATGGGGACTGCTTTTGCTTGTGAAGTGGGACCTCCGTTATCTCCGCTAAGCGGGATTTTCAGCTCTTGGGAACTCCTGAAATGAGCCATTTAGATTGTCAATTCCCTTATGTCAGATAATGGTGGATGTTCTAAACTGTCAATATAGATGGTTACTGTTCTATGAAGGCAATGCATTAGTTGTAGTGATTGTTCTTGGGTCCTTTCTAGCCCACTTCATTAGAGCCATAGCCTGTGAAACTCTTGAGACATTCGTCAAGATTGGTCTCCTTAAGGCAAAACTATAGGGCAGGATCAACTGGCAATGGTTAGTTTGCGCTCTTCCCTTTCACAGTTAAATCCATGGATTCAGGGACAGACTCCATATGAGTCTTGTAGTAAACGTCAACGGTAATATATTGAAGTCTAGAGAATAAACGTGACACTCTGCAGAGATTGTGTCCTTATCTGCATGTTTTTATTTTTTAGGTTGCCATGACTTTCTCAGGAGAAAAAGGAGTGCCGGGCTCTGACGTTGAAGTACAGGTGGCTGCAGATCCAGCTTCCATTTGTGGACTCCGAGTGATTGATAACAGTCTCCTGCTGCTTAACTCCTTTGAGCCGTTCTCGCCTGATGGAGTAAGTTGTGGAGAACTAAATTACTGTGATTTCCTACCAAAACCTTAACTTTTACTTATGGACTCCTGACCTCAGTCTTTCACCAGTTATGGTCTAATCTTTCTTCCAAATGACCAAATCGGTGCTATTGAAACAGATTCTGTATTAAATGTACATGCATGCCAGATCATAAATCTATTGTAAAGACTTGTCACCTATGAAGCTTTCTGTGAGTGATGGTTTCCTCTAACCCTGTCTGACACTCACCTGTGTGCTACAAGCTTGCAGCAACAGTGGTTAATGCTTGTCTTCACTGCAGAGGGGTACATCTTTGGGATGTTGGCTTTAAGGGACTGGCTCACCAGAGGGTTAGGAGGGGCTGAGTGTTACTTATTCAGTTGTATTTGGTGGCTTATCTTTATTCTGGAATGTTACACTGCTCTGCATTGTCATAGCTGGCTGTAAATTCATCCAATTAATAGGAATTAATAAAACTTGCCACTTAGCCATTCATATAATAAAGGCATACTATTGGAATGCGTTGTGGGGATATGAGTGTTTACATCAAGACACATTCTCCATACAGTCTTATTCACATTTCTGGCTTTCTCAGACTTCTGTGCTGTATGGGGATGGCAGAGTTTGGTTTCAAAGTGGCTTCAATAAAGGGCACTTTTCAGAGGATCAGAAACCGGTAGGGGGTTTGCCGTACACTGTTAATACACTGTTAATACACTGTTAGTTTAATTGTAAGGTGCCTCCATATGCTGCAGCACTGTAGAGTAAGAACTTATATGGTAGATTAAGAAATGATTAGATGAATAGAGGGCCCTGCTCATGATCTTATAATCTAGTAAGGAGAGGGGAGCGCTGAGACAACGGGAGCTAGTGTGGCTCAGAGTGGAGATTGACACATGTAAGTGTAATAGTGTGAGTAGGTTAGGTGGGAGTAGAGTAGGCTCTAGTAAAGAGGTGGGTTTTCAGAGTATTTGAAGGCTGGGGAAGAGTCTGATCAGGTGAGTTTGGGAATTAAATAGATGGGTAGTTTGGTTTTATAAATAAAAAACAAGATTAGATGTAACATCCATTTCTTAGTTTATGGATGCACCTGTGTTTAAATCAGTTACTGCCTAAATCACCTCTCACAGTGGAATACTACATATCCCCTTAAATTTTGTTCCCAATAAACAATCTGTATTCTATCAATAATAGTAAATTGCTCAAACTTCTCATCCCAGCCAAAAGACTGGGACACAGCACAATCACTACTCCAGTGGGAGGTGGGAGTGTAGCATACACTGGTCAAAATTGTTTTTTTGTTTTTTTAAGCCGAGTGCACAGCAAACCCATATTGGACTCCCATCTCAAAGGCAGTAGGGCATCTTCTGCCACTTATATAGCCTGCCTAAGATCATCTGACTGTCTTCTCCTCAAGCCTCTAAACCTGCTAAAGATGTTTTGCAGATTTCTGTACTTGGACGTTTCATATGAGCAAGAGTGTTTAACAAGCTTAACTGCAATCCAGTGGTTAACCCAGAATGCATCATATGTTGGAACTTGTGACCAGGAGATTTCTGTAGCATATCACACTTTTCAAATGGAGGCGAGAATGAATATCTAAGTAATCAACAGCACAGTATAGGGGCGTGGCTTTATAATTACTTCTTGTTCAAGTAATATAATTGCTTTGCATTTTACTGCCGATGTTAGAAAGTGTAATACTCCACCAAATTCTCCCATTTCAAAGTTCCCATCTATGGATACAGTTGTTGAGACTGGTATAAAACTCATCCCCCTCCTTCTGTATCATAAATGCCTTAAATGTTTTAATTAGCTGGTGTGAGCATAAGTTTGTGTGATAACTTTACATAATCAGTCCATATTCACAGAATACATTTACTTCCCTCGTTCCTGTTTCCCCTCTTGCCACAATAAATATGTGCACAGTGCTGATATATGTCCATATTACAGATCTACGACTCCATTGGGACCTGGCACTCTCGTAACAACATTGATGGCTTCACTCTAGGGGGCCCAGAACCCCCGTGTGAGGATCCAAACAAAATCGTCTTCAATAATGGAGAGTACTATAAGCCTGTGAGCAGCCGCTCTGAAGGAGACACCTATCAGAAGCTTATGGTTAGTATGTGGTGAGGCAGACTTGTTATCCTGTAGTCAGCAGGACAAAACTTGCACTAGGGTTTTCACCACCTTGTTTTCTTTTATAAATAAAACTTGGATACTGAGTAATGCTTTTCCAACCTACTGTTGTAGGATATAATTTAATACACAATAGCCCGAACCTAGTCCAACAAACTCCCAAACCGTTGAATGCATAAATTTTGTATGCAGTTATATAAATGTCTTGTTTCTTTCAGGCACTTGGGCTGATGGTTAGCACAGATGCCACACTGAGGAAACCCGTGGTCTGTGGTGATAATCCCCCACCTGAGTTTGCAGTTCCATTGGCTGGTCTTGCTAAAGGTGAATACACGTCTGTGGCTCATTCAATAGCAGGTATCCAAATTTAGAACCTTAACCCTCCATTAAATAATTAATAATTCGATTTATATCCAGATTATATTTTAACAATCTTTGAGAAGGACAAATCGGACAACACACCTGTAGATTATAACCCCATCTTGGACTACTCAATGAAGCCAGTCACAGCTAATTTAACTCTTTTCAGATGAGTTTTCATTTTGTGAGCAAGGAATATGGACCATGAGAATTACTATAGTAATCGATCACCATCATTTCTTTGCTTTTGCCTCAATAAGACACATGGACAAGCAATGGATTAAGTGTGGAGGGAGAGCAAAAACTGTAGCCAATCGCATTAAAATAACAGCATTTAGCCAATTAGATCATTGACCTCTCATCCCATTAATGTTTCTAACTAGTGCACAAATTGTGGTTTCAATTGTGTTCTTTAATTTTTACGTCCATCTCTAGTCCGACTCTTAAAATTCAATTTGTGTATAATCATTCCCAGTGTTGTCATTCCAAGTCTCTACAGACTTGGTAGAATACACAATTAATGATCACAAGCCAAAATTGTGTAAACCTGCTAACTTTTTTTTTCTTTCCCCTTTATCTTCTGCGTGTACAGCGCCCCCTGGTGAGGCAATCAACAGACTTGCTTTTGATGGAGCAGGTGGTTCTTCCAGTACAATTAAAACAGTTCGGAAAAACTTTGCTGAGACTTTCTTGTGGACTTTTCTAACTCTTAAGTAAGTGTGAACATTCCTGCACACGCACGGATCACTTGATCAAAAGTTTTGTCTACTCCTCTACAAAAGTGGTTTAGTGACTACATTCTTGGCAGGTGCTTTGTAGCCATCAGCTATTTATATAGCACCACTAATTCTGCAGAGCTGTACGGAGCTCACTCACATCAGTCTCTGCCCCATTTCGGCTTAGTCTAAATACCCCCCCACCCCACACATAGTGAGACTAGGGTCAATTTTGATGGCAGCCAATTAACCTACTAGTATGTTTTTTGGAGTGTGGGAGGAAACCAGAGCACCTGGAGGAAACCCACACAAACACAGGGAGAACATACAAACTCCACACAGATAAGGCCATGGTCAGGAACCAAACTTGTGACCTCAGTGCTGAGAGGCCAAAGTGTTAACCACTGAGCCAGCATGCAGGTCCATACATCGTTCTATCATAAGGTCTATTTATGACCCCAGCGTAGTAACCACTAATATGTATCGCTGAAAATCTTTCACCCATGAGGGATCCAGCAACGCCTGGGATGGCGTTACTTTGCTGCAAAACAGTTCTCTGCTTAATAAATTGAATAATGCTTCTGTCCTCAGGTCTATGGGGATAATGGTAAGCTCCAGTAATTGTGGTTAAGGCTGGATAAATCTAACATTCCCTTTGCTATTAAAGAAATGGTGAAATGCCATTTGCTGGCGTTCAGGCTGCACTTTGCCTTTTCATTGCTTGTTAAATAGACCCCTTAAGATCTGTCCTATGTAAAAGGGTGATGCATTATACATATTTTTTACATTTTTTTTTTTTTGTTCCCGTTTATCTAATCTGGCCATACTGGACTTGTCTTCCTGACCAAACTCCAGGATAAGTTACCAATATGGTCGCACATGGGGATGCCCCAACTGGATATCTTTTCAGTATTGCCGTCCAATTGGCAGCTGTCTGGCAAACTGATTTCTAGAAATATCCAAAAATTGCCTACTTCAACTGTGTTCCATTTGGGTATTACGGCTTTCTTGCATTGATGCAATGGACAATATTGAACCATTTTGCAGATTTCCCTTGTTACCCTTCTGTGTGGGTGATCAGCATTGCTGACCATAGTCTGTATTGCTTATAAGGTCATTGACCTTCAAAGAGCACAGGTGGGCAAATTGTCTCACCAGCTGTTGTGGAACATAAAATGCCAGCATGCTGTGCTAGCTATGGCACAAAGCCACCAGTTTGAATTGGTATTCTGGATGGCAACAGTTTTCAGAAATGCATCAGCAGTCTTTATTCATGCAATATGATTCTTCCTTTGTTATTGGGTTTCACATGTTACTATGCATGTACTGGCTCAAAGGGAATTAAATTGTGTACAAAGTGTCTCTGACCATTCCAGAGACACTTCACATATTTTTCCTTAGAAATCTCCACTCCTTATCCTCGTGCCCCATAGAGGTTTGAGGAAAAACAATCATACTTTTACCATACAACCTATAAAATTCTACAGCTGCAATGTTCTTGGTAACATCACTGGTAATTGAATCTTCCCTTCAGCATGAAATAATATAAGCTTTTCAAATTTTGTCTTTTTATTTAGTCCACCTACCCTCCTAATTGAATAGACTACATTCTTTTAGTTGTTCCATGGCCATTTCTAAATTAACACTCAGGGCTAGATTTACTAAGCTGCGGGTTTGAAAAAGTGGGGATGTTGCCTAAATCATAATGTAAGATGAGAATTGCACTTTTTACTTTGATTCAAATGGTTGATAGAAAGATAGATTTTTTTTTTATTTTTTTTTTAATTTACCCTACAAAAATATTCAGATTGACATACATGGTAGGTAATTTCTATTTGTGTTTCCAGCGCTGAGGGTCAAAATTCTGTCTCTGAGAAGGTCCCAGACACTATCACAAAATGGCAAGGAACCGCCTTTTGTTTGTCCGATGAGGGAGGTTTCGGCATGACCAAATGTCCAGCTAACTTTACCACATACCTGCCCTTTATTGAGATGTCTCTGCCGTATTCAATCATCAGAGGAGAAACCTTCGTCCTGGTTGCCATAGTACGTAACTACTTGGAGCAATGTGTCAAGGTACGTGATGGGTTCTGATGCTTTATGGTTTGTGCTGTAAGAGCACAGATTTAAAACTTGGCTCATGAGTAGGTGGGTGGATCAGGGCGTTCAACCGCTGATGTATCTAATACGGTTTCAAAACGAAATGTTATATTTAGTGTTTCAGGACAAGATGGTTGAATGAGCTTAAATGGGAAAGAGGTGACTGCTAAACTACGGGGTGCTTAGCAGGGAGCCAAAGACTTTCTGGGAATTCTAAACCACTGGATATCAGGTGTCCAGATTGTGCATATTTGTGCTGTATAATGCAAGGGGTGGAGGTCTGAGACGCTCAAATACTCATTTATCAAGCCAGCGCTGAGAATCTATCTGTAATTCTCTAACCTTTTGAGATATTTAAACATTCCATTGTTTAATCTTCAAAAACGTAAGATCTAGATCTGTCTAATCCTCCAGAGTTCGTTACTTTGGGTTCTTGTGAGTAACATCAGGCAGTAGTCATTATAACATGTACCTCTTTCTAATGGTTTTTATAACTGCGTATATTAATATTCCCTGACACTTCTCTACATGTGATCAGACATGATTTACAAGGGGATGTGTCATACCTAATTAAAGGAAACTTTATACCCAACGTACAACTTTGTACATTTTTCAAAACCAATGGAATGTGAGATGTGACACATGCAGAGCTGTAACTTAAAATGTGAATGCCTGGGGCAAGGAAGAAAAATGCCCCCCACCCCTAGCCCTCAATTTTAAGCAAACAAACCAAAAAATATTCATAAACTACGCCCGCTCTTCAGCGTTGCTCCCTGGGCAGCCGCCCCTATCGCACAGCTCTAGTTACAGCCCTGGACACATGAATTGAAAACTACATTGATTTCTCCTCACACTCCTTTCTTACTGAAGCATTATTTTTGGAGAACAATGGGCAAGTACATAAGTGGAAATTCACTTTCAGCAAACCCTACTGTCCTGGCAGACTTGTTTGGGATTTCATTACCATTAGGTATGACAATTGTATTCAATGTGCAGACCTGAGCATAGCTGTCATATTCAAGTGTGCTGAAAATAAATGTTTGTCTGGACATTAAAATCCTCTAAGTTTGACTTTCCCAAGCGTAATGCACAGGACTAAGTGGTGGTTTTATGGCTTCTGCTGTACAGTCCCATTGTGGCTCACAATCCTACATAGTCTGACAGGCATTTGCAAATTGTGGAATTGTATACCTGTGCATACATTGCTGCAAATGAGTACAATGCTTTCATACTCATTGGTCCTAAATGATTTGTATGGCAGTGACCATTTAACTTTTTAGTGCAGCTCTTATCCTGTTACTTTTGACTCTCTCCCTACTTATGGAAGTTGCTGTTTGCCTTGCTGTCTTTGTTTAGGTGCAAGTGACCCTGGAAAACTCTGATGCATTTAATGCTGTACAGAAGGAAGGAGAGCAGGATGCTTGTATTTGCCCCAATAAGAGGGCCACTTACAAGTGGGAAGTTGATGTTAACAAAATTGGTATGAACAGTTTCCATCACACTTCTGTTATCTGGCCACTTCTGGACAGCCAGACTCTCCCAATTGCTGCTTGTATCGGTCTCTGGTTCATTCTGCTTTCTTCACAGGAAAGATCGAGTTTACAGCGTCTGCTCAGACGACGCACATCGGCGAGTCTTGCGATGGCCCCAATGACTCCACTCAGTCTCCCCGCAAGGACACAGTGGTGCAAAGCCTTATTGCAGAGGTGAGACTGTCAATGGCTGCAAGTACAAAATCAGATGTTTAATAGAATAAACTTATTGGCTCTCCTAGTATGCCATAAAAACGAAATAATGAGGGTTGTTCAACCAGGCAGCCCTCAGGCCAGATGCTGCCCCAGACCATCTCCCTTCTATGTTGAATAGAATTTGTCCTGCGTACAGATGGTGGCACCAACTGTGTGTGTGGGGGGGGGGGGCGGGGGAGGGAGTGTTCATCGGACAGCACTGATCTACACACTTCTATAATCTTTGATCAGTTATTCAATTCACCTTTTTTATATTTCACATTGGAGAGCTGAAACTATATTTGACTTATGACATTAATCTGGTTATTTTAAAATAGAATGGTTTTTGTCTTTTGTGTTAACAAATTTAATGTGCCTCTGGCATAAGAACTTTCTCCCTGCATTTTGATATAGTGCCTACTGTTCTGAGAGAAGTAGTGATTACAGAAAACACCTACTTGGTACAGATATTTTCATTGTAATTAACTGATCTAGGGAAGATAGTAAACCTGAACTCTTAAATCATTAAACTCTTCTGGTAATTTCTTATTTTAAAAGCATTAGGGAGTAGATTTTACTAAGGCTTCTGAAAAGTGGAAGTGTTGCCCATAGCAACCAGATTCTAGCTATCATTTATCTAGTATATTCATGGAAATGATGCCCAAAATCTGATAGGGCAATTCCAGCACATGTTTTTTTTTTGATAAATAGAAGCTTTAGAAAATCAAACCCCAGCTCTCAATTACTTTTTAACATGTACATTGTAATGGTATTGTGACAAACTGTAAACTGTTTGACCCCCCCCTGAACATCTCCCATAGTAATCCCAATTATACAGAACAGTACTGCAGCAGAAGTGTTTATTGCTGTCACAAGTATCTTGCATTGTCATCTACTGGTCACCAATAATACAGCGCCGATTTGGAAAGTCAGCATTTAGTTGATCTCCTTAGAGTTGATGAAAATAAGTAGCCAAGTGTCCCACCTGTTCTCTAAAAGCTAAAGCATTAAACTGCACATCTACAGATTACTTCAGTCATGTAACCTCTACGATCATAATTGAAGTGTCAACCTATGTCCATTAACTTTTAAAATGTTTGTCTGCTTTTTGCATTGTGTAATGTCCTCACTGACCCCTATGACGTATGTGACCTGTCTTCCTTTTTTCCAAGCTTGAAGGAATCCGGAAAGAACTGACGTTGAGCAATCTAGTATTGGTGCAAAGTAAGTTTGAAATGTTCCCTACTGTAGTTTTCTTGAGGCACAAAGATCGTCTTCCAACTGGTTCATATTCTGCTGAACGCTGATGTTTTGAAATGTTTAAATGTCCTTTCATGATGCAACTTAATATTACCATATGGCAGAGACAACCATTCATACTCCCATATGAGTTTATAACCCATTAGTTAATTGGACTCCATAAGTTGTTGTGGGGAAAGTAAAGTCCCCTTCTGTTTCAAAATATAGCCTTCCTAACACAGAATAATTGTCATAAGAAGAACCCCCTCATATTTTCTGGCTCTGAACTTCTTCACTGTCCCCTAGAAGGCAGAACATTATAGAAACAACTCTATGGAATACAATCCTTGAAATATTAAACATTCAAATATTATCACATTCCAGAAACCCATTATTGAGACCTTCCCAGACTTGAGGGTATATTTACTAAATTGAGCATTTGGTTGCTATAGGCAACATCTCCACTCTTTCAAACCTGCAGTTTAGTAAATATACCCCCTGGTGAATTAAGGTTCATGTATTGCATCAAACTTCTCAGTTACTTCTAAGGACAAGGACCCATTTATCCGATATCTATGCCCAATGACACATTAAACGAAGTGGAGGCATTGATGTGGGAGAAACACTTTGCAAAATATTTGCATAGCATTCTGTAATATGTTCTCCCCTAGATAGTCCTGATATGCCACCATCCTAACATTTCTTCCCATTGTTTATTCATCATGGTAAGTAATGCAACTGAGGCATCTGGTTTCTGATGCTTTGGGAAATGAGTTACTCTGGTGTTGCTTTTCCTATGTACTGACTTGTCTTTCTTTTTTATAGACAAGAGCACTGAGATACCCCTCACAATAACACCACCAGATAATGTTGTGCCGGATTCTGTGTCGGCGTATGTTACCGCTATTGGTGAGACTCCTGAAGACACCCTCAATTTGCAGAAAAACTCTCATCCCATATTCCCAGTTTACTTGTTTTGTTATATTGCTGAAAGTGTTTAGTACAGTGCATATTTTAATGTAAAAGTTTACAAAATACTATACACCCTGCTTTGGTTTTATTTTCTATAAAATAAAGGAAACAGAGCAAGTGTGATACCCCTGCTTGGTAGTATTGATTCTATTGTGAATGGTTGTATTCATGACTCTTACATGAAACTACCCTTTGGTCAAACACTGGGCAGTAGCGCAGTCTCTCACACCTCTGCTTCCCTTTGACCCACATGACAAAGGTCCCCAAACATGTTAGTTTGACTACACTTTAACAGATGTAATGCATGATACAGCTACACCTGTATGGGCTGATTGTATAGTGAGACAGTCTCTTGTATTTGAATCTCAGAACATCTTGCAGCATAACTCGTTCACATTATTTTGTTGAATAAATCACTTGGCACTTTGCAGAATAAACCTGTTTTATCATTACGCCAATCAGATTCCGCTTGGTTCTCAAGCCAACCTCACTCATTGAGGCCTCATTAGTGTCCTCATGCTCTCCGAGTCTGACTCTCACTCGGAGCCAATTGGCTCCTCTTGCTGCTATGATTATCTGGTAGTTTGCACATTCTTGGCATTCTAGAGCCAACAAATCCACATGGGAAGGCAATCTTCGGAATTTCATATGTTCCATCTTGTCACTATACCTATTTTCTCAATATTTATGGGACTATCACTTTTTCTCCTCTCCAGCTTCCAACATTCAACTATTGATCCTCTAAATCCCACAAAAGTTCCTTGTTAGCTGTGAAACTCTAATCATCTCGCCTACAGTGGTACATACACAATTACAGCATTCCCTGTTAGTGAAGGCTCCCTGAGTAATAAGTTATTTAGCATGATCTTTTCCCAGATGGTCTCACTATAACTTGTCATAGCAAGGGCCGTTTGTAAAACTGTCTTTGTAGGGTTATATTGGCCGTTGAAGACTTGATAACTTGAAGTCCTGTAGCTCTTGGCAATGCACATACGGTAGTTTGCCAGTGTAGGAACTTATCCAAATAAGATCCAATTTATCCTTTTTTTTTTTTGTTCACTCACGGTCTCGTTCTTTCCTACAGGTGATGTTTTTGGCCTCTCATTACAAAACCTCCAGGATTTGGTCCAGAAGCCTTATGGCTGTGCTGAACATAATCTTGCCCGTATGGCTCCCATCCCATATGTAGTGGCTTATCTCAACAACACCGGGCAGCTGACAGATGAGCTGCTTCAGAAAGCAAAGGGTTACATGTCTGAGGGTGAGCCTGGCTCTAAAGTGAAATGTAATCTGCCTTAGAAATATTTCAAAGAATTCTGCTGTAAAAAGAGGTAGTGTTGGGATTCAGTTATAGCCATTTGAGCTAATAAGGTGCGAAAAGAGCTTCTCTAGGATTTAGAGTCCAGTTTGGCATTTCAGGGTAAATCTTTCCAATGGCCAGAGTATTTTTTCTATACTACTGTTCTACATAAGTCCCCAAAATAAGTACTTGGTGCCTTGTCTCTTAAATGGAAGCATCAATTAGGGATTAAGGGCTTTAAAAATTCCTGTCACAAGTGTGGGCATGTTTTATTCCTTACAAAAAAATATAGCTCTACAGAAAGCACTTCTGTAATAAATCATAGCAGCTGATAGACTATTATCTTTATGTAACATTTCTAACACTGGTGTTTTACCTTGTGTATCGGGAATAGAGCAATAAGTAGCATGATAGGTAACCGCGATGTCCATGGGTAAGGGGAAGCGGGAAATGCAGAGAAGGAACCAGCCATTGGTTTAATGTGCTGAAAAGTGAAATTACTGTAAACAAATGGGGACACGTATTATACAGCCTAACATCTCATACGTTTCTCCAGTGTGTTCTAGATGAACCTTCTTACATTTCAAGTAGCTCTTCCTATTATAAACACGTTTCTGTATACAAAAGGCCAGCATGTACTTATTCTTATGTAATGGTATTGCTAGGAAATAAGGTACAGAGAAATATTGCCCTGTTTTTATCTATTTCTAGGTTACTATCGTCAGCTCTCGTATAGCTATGGTGGTGGAGAATATAACTTATTTTCAAACTCAAGAGAACAAGGGAATTCAATGTAAGAATGAAGAGTTTGGTTCAGAACTCAGTCTGCAGTGGAGGAAGAACAAGGCTAAATGAAACTATGAAGGAGCATTGATTGTTGGGGTAGACCCTATAGGTTAGACTCTAGATTGAGTAGAGAGGAATGGATCAGTGTAGATTCCAGAATTGAAGGGAAAATTGTTTAGTTCTAGTCGATAACAAAATTTGTTATTGACCAGAAAATCATGTTAAATGAAGATGCTCTAAGCATGGTAACGAATGTATAGGTGTAGATCTTGCACTGTGATGCATACCACCTAACTATTAGCTACTTGTAGTTGAGACCATCAATAGAGCGTGGCCACATTGCACAGGGGCCACCCAGAACCCCTTACCCCTCCACTAAAAATACCCATTTAATGTCTCACATGCTGCTGGCTTCCATTTAGCAGGGCACTCCTCTGACCTGTATAGAATTGGGACAAATGTCCTGCTCCATGGGATATAGGGATCAGTCCCTGAAATCGGGACAGTTTTGGAGGAAGGCTAGAGAATTTGAATTTATTTTTATTTTTTTATATGCAGAATACAAACTAGTATCTGTCATGAGACTGCAGTGTTCAATGGCAGGAGGACTGGTGTGTGAGGAAAATATCTAAATCCACAACGCAACTATTTCTCAAATATCTTGATTTCCTGGGACTGTTTTATATGTGTCAGTGAATCATAATAGCTTTTATTTTTATGAAGACTGCTTATATTTTAGGTTCAGTGTACATTAAGTATAATACACTTAGAGTTGGTGGATTTATCTGAAGAGGTTTTGTTCTTCTTGCAGGTTGACTGCCTACACCTTTAAGACATTTGAAAGTTGCAAACCATACATTTTCATTGATGAGACTAGACAACAGCAGACACTAATCAGAATGGAGAGCTCTCAAAGGCTTGACAATGGCTGCTTTAAAGCCAAGGGGAATGTAATCGCAATGCAGGTGAGTGATTCCTATAGAAAGTGTCCCAAAGAAACAGTCTACATTCCATCCACTGACTTGCATGTTATAATATTGTCACTTATAAGGCGCCAGACAGAGGGGAAATAGATCATAGTACATAAAACGTAGAGGACCAACAAGCAAATGCAGTACATGCAAGAAACATAAATGCAATAAATCAAACCTATGGTTATCATGAATAACTTTTCTGTATACAAAACATTTGTCAGTGCTTATCGTTTACACTGCATATCTGTGTGTATCTAGCAAATTGAAAACATGAGGTATTGGTTCATATATTGATTAAAACTTTTAAGCCTGCATACCAGCATCAAGGGCACCTCAATATATGCAAGTCCTACACTGACCTATGTTTTAAACACCATTAAAATGCAGTTAAAATCAGATGCACTCACCTCTCCAGGTATAGGGGTTTACATCTTGCAAGGGCTGGCTTGTGAGCCACACCCAAATGTGCCTTAAATAGGCTTGATGGACAGCTGCTATGACAGTAAGGCAATATTTTGAAACAAAACCAGAGAAAATAAAATCTTTTGTGTTCAGTTCCAACAGCCATGAGATGTCCAGATCGTACCTCCCCTGCCACTGACGCTCCTAGAGCCAGTCATGAGTATATAAGCTGCTATTAGATCAAAATAACATTATTAAATTAGGTTAGTGTGTATGGGAGATCTTAGTGCCTTTCCTCATAATTGGGATTCAAAGTTTGAAAAGCAAAACTCTTGCCAAAGTAACTAACTTTTTTTTTTTTTTTTTAGGACACAGACATTGATCTTTATTATACAGCTTACCTTTCTATCGCCCTCTTGGAATCCAATTGCAGGTTATCAGTAAGTAACCTTATCCATTCTAAGAAAGCAGAATATGTACAACAATGTGTCTTGCATACATTTGATATATCTGATTGGGTTTCTTTACATTCCTGCTTCAACCACATCATTGCAATAGAAGCATTTTCCACTAACTCGTCTGTATCCATGATCTGACAGAGGAACAATGTCTGACTATAGATGGCTACATGGACATTGTTTCCACCCTGACACATGTCCTTCAATTGTACCGAAGACACATGACCTCTAAATTGATTTATCATGTGGATGCCGCCTGAGCCAAGACATCTCTAATGATGGAAATGGAATTGCTCTTACTAGTAACTGTACACACAACGAATCCATGTAACAATGTCTGCTTCTCCAAATCCTTTACCAAAAACCTTCAGATTTTTCTAATGCATAAAGGTGCAAATATTGCAAACGCAACCTTGGCTATGTGAGAAATAATATTTAGGTTCATATACTTGTGCCTGAGGCAATGTTGTTGGTGATCAATTGTACAAATGCTTAATTGCATTATACTTATTTTGCTGGTATAAATTGCAGTCAAATGTTTCTGTTTTGTGATGGTCCCACATCTTAAATGTGTTAGGACTGTATAGTGCTGTAATTTCCATAATGGACTCTGGAACTTCGGTAAATCTCATATTTCCAGCTATAGACTGGTAACAGCTAGTGGGAGCACTGTAACAAAACAAATCATGTGCTGATCCATAGCACGTGTAATTCTCATTATTCATAAAACTCCCTTAGGGTTTTCGTCTTAACAGAAAATGGTAGTGGTTTTCCATGTTGAACCTATGAGCCTTATTCAGTTCTTGGTTAGACAAACGACACCAAGACACGACTCTCCCTGACCGTTTCCCATGGTGAAATTTGGAACAAGCTGTTATGCTTTACTTCCATCCAGGTTTTGGTATATACTGGGTAACATACAGATCAAGCTTGGCAATTGTTTTTTTTTTTTTCTTGTCAAAATTCTAAGCTGCTATTGAGTGACAACTGATTAGTTCTGGCTTCATTTATCTTCCAGCTGACGCTGTTGGGAGGTTGCATGGAGTGTCTGAAAAATGCCTCCAAGACTGAGCAGACAATCTTTGTCCAAGTCCTCATGCTCTATTCCTTCACGTTGGCTGACCTCCCAGAATATAGAGGCCCTCTGCTTGAGAAACTGATGAAAAAGGCAATCGTTGCAGGTATAATGCTTTAATTTATCGGAATGTTATTAGCAACTGTAGCACACTGATAATACAGTGCTTACACATAAAACTGCTGAATTTTAGTTCCACATGATAACAAACTTGTATTTAAATTAATGTGCAAGCACAAGTAAAATCATCAATATATGGGCCAATTTTGTGGTCCCCGATGGTACTGACAACTGTTTTTATAATGGTACTATTTGTATCATGGGTGCTAAGGAACGAAATATTGGATGGACTTGTTTTGGAGAGCTGGAGAATCCTTAGTTTCCATCTTATCTTCTAGCACTCATACGTGTGCTTATTTCCAAAAAGAACTAGACATTGCCCTCCATTGATGGTATAGGCATGACTCTAAGGTTTGGCATCACTAACCATAAAATGGTGTTCCTCCGCAGATGGCACAATGCACTGGGAGCGAGAAGAGATGCCCAAGAGGCCATGTTTTCCATTTTTCAGGCCTCCTTTTGCCTCAAATGAGGTGCTGATAACATCTTATATGTTACTAAGCCTGGCAGCAATGCCCGATCCTTCTAATGAGGACCTTGCGACAATGGCAAAGATTGCCGTATGGCTCGGAAGCCAGCTGAATTCACATGGGGGCAGCACTTCCACACAGGTAATAGCGGTGACTTATGCTTGCTGCTCCATAGTTGTCTATTCCAAAAAAAGCTTTTCCCTCTATCTCCTTTCTTTCAGGACACTGTATTGGCCCTGCAGGCGATGGCTGCCTTTGGTAAGATGCTATACACCCCCGATTCCCATCAAACTGTGGTGGTCAAAAAGGGCAATGGTGAAATTGCCAGTTTTGACTTAAATAAAAACAACAGACTATTGGTCCAGAGACAACAACTTCCTGATGCCACTGGAGACTACAGCATTGACGTCAACGGTTTAGGATGGTGCCTGATACAGGTGATATTATTAAATCAATCATATGGCGTAGAAGACACAAAGATTTGTCCCCACTAGATATCTATTTAGTAAGAACAAAAAAAGTCAGATTATAACGTCCCCCAAAACTGGTAATATTTGAAAAAAGTCCTAGGGCTAGATTTAGTAAACGGCGGGTTTGAAGAAGTGGAGATGTTGCCTATAGCAACCAATCCGATTCTAGCTTTCATTTTGTAGAATGCACTAAATAAATGATAGCTAGAATCTGATTGGTTGCTATAGGCAACATCTCCACTTGTTCAAACCCGCCGTTTAGTAAATATACCCCCTAGTGATGTATCAAGATGGTGGCATAAATGTTGGTGAAACTTTATTTGTAGAACAGTGACTTGTTTTGCATTTTGTTGCATGTTCAGAATAGTTCATTTTTCTCAATCATTGTTTCTTAATGATTATTTCAGTCAATCTAATAAAATGATTACATTTTGGTCAATGAAGCTCATTGCTAGCACCAATCTGGGTCTAGATCAGGGTCAACAATTTAGTCTTTGGGAATTGCAAGTCACCTTTGGCAGCAGGTATATAGAAGTGGTAAAGAAACTAACACTAAAGGGACAGACATCCTAATGCCTTACTAGATACTTCTAAGGAAAGTGTGGAGGATCAGGGTCCCTAGGTTGGTTTAAAATGCATTTTTCTCCTACGAAGCTGCTACACTTCCAGGCAGGACTAGGGGATTGAAACTCCAATCTACACAGAAGAGCTGAATCAGGATTGCTGACCAACAGATGTTAGTATTGTTCTCAGTCTGAGTACAATCTACATAGATCCAGGACTCAAGCTATCCACAAACTCATCTTATGACTGCCCCAGAGCATGCAGATTAACCAGAGCCCCTTGCCTAATACTGTTCAGAGATGATGCCATAAAGTTTCTGCTCTAAACAAGTGAAGCGAGGCCCAGTTGTGTTCAGCTTTTTTTCACTGTCTTGCATTAATTGTCCATGTTTATCTATAATGGGAAGTACCTAGCCTCAGTGCTGAGTGAGGCTAGGAACACTGGGGTCTGCATGGCTTCCATGCTGTTGGCTCCTTGGTGCTCTTCTGGATTACTGTTATATACTAAACTTAATGACACAATATACAATTTTATTTAAAAAAAATTTGTAATGTGCTCTCGCCATGAAGCATAATACAGTAACCCTGGGATGCATTTGACAGTGGAACCTGGGAGTTTCGTTAAAGGGTAGCTAGCTGGTGTGTAGTCGCTATGGTTTCCATAATCCCATTTGCTGCTAGAATAGCTTTATTTGGAAGTATTTATTCTATCCTGTTGTCTAATCTATGTTCTAGTTTTACTTACAATTCTATAATGGAAATTATAAATGCATGAATCAAATTGGAAAAAGTGTAAAATTTTTATAATTTACAGACCCTCAACTTGGTATTTAAAGTAAAATTCCATGAGTCTGACTAATGGGAAGCCACAAGTTCTCTTCGCCCTGGTCTGCAGTCTCATCCCCATCCCCCCCCCCCATCCTCTACAACAAATCTGCATCATAGGGGGCCACAAAAACGGGTCAGATCCAGTTTATTTGTGAGGGGCCTCAGGGCTAGTGTCCTGGCACTTCAGCCTTTCATTGTAATTTTTGTTGTGACAAGCTCCTTGCTGGGGGAGAATAGTGTTTTCAGACAATGTATTTGTGTCATCTTTCATTGTAGACCACAGTTGTCTACTACATCCCAATACCCAAAGAAAATTCTGCATTCTCACTGGATATTACAACCTCTTCAGCAAGCTGTGTCAATGGAGTGGCATACGCTTTCACCATCGATGTCCACCTCAGGTACGGTAGCTCTAAGCTTCCTAATAAAATGGTGCAAATACAGGGCTCTCGTTTCTACAAAACATTAGTGTCATATGGTCACCTCTCGTTTTCTAAAGTTTACATCATGACTTGTATTGGGTGCCAAATCCAGTATAATGGTGCAGTCTAATCTCAATGCATCAGGACTATATTCTAGGAACATAAAACATCCGGGTTGTAGTCAATTGTTTACCCAGAATACAACAAAAAACAGGAGCGATGTGCAATGAATTGGCTTTTTTACCATCATAACTATACCCCAATATCTATTACTTTTTGACCCTTTGTGTGTTGTATAATTTGGGTAGCTGAGGGAAAAATGAGAGGTTCAACACACGTATGATGTCACACAGTTTACACTGTGCCTTCGATTTGCAAATGGGGCCCTAACTGACTTTAGTGGTTCTGGAATTAAATCATGTAAAATAAGCCTTATTGTTTGGGGAACTGGGGAAGAACCATCACTGTCAATCACAACCATGTTCAATGCATGTTAAAAAAAACCCAAAAAAACCAAAAACAAATTTGGACTACTTCCTAAATGAATGATGTGACTGTCAGAGCACGAAGGTAAAGTGTGCCTGCTAGGACTTCTGTCATGGGACACGTTGAACAAGTGATTCCGTATGATCATTGTAGCAACAGTCAGTATATTAGTACACTGGGAACTAAAACATTGAGGCAGTGTCTGTTCACACCACCGTATGACTGCTTGCATACCATCGTGTGAACTTATTCCAAATACAGAGTATACATATTTACCAAGAAACAAATCACATGTGCTACAAACTGCTTTCCAAACTTCTGTCCTTGGTAATTGCAAACAGTATCAATACATACAGTAGAATCCTGTCCTGAGTTATTGTTTAAATGATTTGCCATTTGTACCAAATGGTAGACCAAAAATTGGTCTTAAAAAATAAGACTGAAATAGGTACTGTAGAAAAAAGTGAAAACAGTTGACAGCCAAATTCTCAGCTGTTTCAGAGGAAAGGGATAATGTTTTTAAAACTCTGGGAATTCAATTGGGCGCGTTACTTGAAAAAGTAATATGGGATGCGCACTATTACCGCTGTTGCAAAAATAGTGCACGTAAATACTGTTATTACAGTAGTTTTAACTAGGGATGTGCACCGGCGACTTTTGAGGTCTCGTGTTTTGTGTTTTGGATCCGGATTTTCGTTATTTTTGAGGTTCGGATTTGTCTCGCAAAACACTTGACGAAAGGTCTCGGTTCGGATTTAAGGTATTGGATTCGGATTTTTTTTGAAAAAAACATAAAAAGTTTAAAAATCAAGTTTTTGGGCTTATTTTCACTCCTAGGCTATTATTAACCTCAATAACATTCAATAACAAGCATTTCCACTAATTTACAGTGTATTCTGAACACCTCACAATATAGTTATTAGTCCAAAACGTTGCAACAAGGTATCTTTCTGGACTGCGTAGAGGAGTGGGTCACCACAATATATATTAAAAACCCTGAACTTTTATGATTCGCACCAATAATTGTACCTGGACTGCGTAGAGGAGTGGGTCACCACAATATATTAAAAACCCTGAACTTTTATGAATCGCACCAATAAATGTACCTGGACTGCGTAGAGGAGTGGGTCACCACAATATATATAATAAGAAAACCATCAACTGGTTTGATTCGCACCAATAAATGTACCTGGACTGCGTAGAGGAGTGGGTCACCACAATATATTAAAAACCCTGAACTTTTATGAATCGCACCAATAAATGTACCTGGACTGCGTAGAGGAGTGGGTCACCACAATATATATAATAAGAAAACCATCAACTTGTTTGATTCGCACCAATAAATGTACCTGGACTGCGTAGAGGAGTGGGTCACCACAATATCTTAAAAACCCTGAACTTTTATGAATCGCACCAATAAATGTACCTGGACTGCGTAGAGGAGTGGGTCACCACAATATATATAATAAGAAAACCATCAACTTGTTTGATTCGCACCAATAAATGTACCTGGACTGCGTAGAGGAGTGGGTCACCACAATATATTAAAAACCCTGAACTTTTATGAATCGCACCAATAAATGTACCTGGACTGCGTAGAGGAGTGGGTCACCACAATATATATAATAAGAAAACCATCAACTGGTTTGATTCGCACCAATAAATGTACCTGGACTGCGTAGAGGAGTGGGTCACCACAATATATTAAAAACCCTGAACTTTTATGAATCGCACCAATAAATGTACCTGGACTGCGTAGAGGAGTGGGTCACCACAATATATATAATAAGAAAACCATCAACTTGTTTGATTCGCACCAATAAATGTACCTGGACTGCGTAGAGGAGTGGGTCACCACAATATCTTAAAAACCCTGAACTTTTATGAATCGCACCAATAAATGTACCTGGACTGCGTAGAGGAGTGGGTCACCACAATATATATAATAAGAAAACCATCAACTTGTTTGATTCGCACCAATAAATGTACCTGGACTGCGTAGAGGAGTGGGTCACCACAATATATTAAAAACCCTGAACTTTTATGAATCGCACCAATAAATGTACCTGGACTGCGTAGAGGAGTGGGTCACCACAATATCTTAAAAACCCTGAACTTTTATGAATCGCACCAATAAATGTACCTGGACTGCGTAGAGGAGTGGGTCACCACAATATATATAATAAGAAAACCATCAACTTGTTTGATTCGCACCAATAAATGTACCTGGACTGCGTAGAGGAGTGGGTCACCACAATATATATAATAAGAAAACCATCAACTTGTTTGATTCGCACCAATAAATGTACCTGGACTGCGTAGAGGAGTGGGCACTGGGCACCACAATAAAATATATAAAAAACCTTCAACAGGTCTGCATTACACTACACATACGGCTGCTCCTCCATCCTCTCCATCATATACATGTTGGAGTTTTAGCATGTGACAACCTCTTGTTTTTGATAATGTCAGTGCATTTTGAATATTTTTCAATTTGCCCCACACCACTGAATGTACTTTATCTATGATACGCATCTATCTATCTTGACTGCGTAGTGTGGTGGCCCCGGTACACAATTTGGTACCGGGGCCACAATAAAATAAATACACCCTCCACGTGTCAGAATTCCACCAAACAAGTATCTGGACTGCGTAGTGGGGTGGCCCCGGTACCCAACTTGATACCGGGGCCACAATAAAATAAATACACCCTCCACGTGTCAGAATTCCACCAAACAAGTATCTGGACTGCGTAGTGGGGTGGCCCCGGTACCCAACTTGATACCGGGGCCACAATAAAATAAATACACCCTCCACGTGTCAGAATTCCACCAAACAAGTATCTGGACTGCGTAGTGGGGTGGCCCCGGTACCCAACTTGATACCGGGGCCACAATAAAATAAATACACCCTCCACGTGTCAGAATTCCACCAAACAAGTATCTGGACTGCGTAGTGGGGTGGCCCCGGTACCCAACTTGATACCGGGGCCACAATAAAATAAATACACCCTCCACGTGTCAGAATTCCACCAAACAAGTATCTGGACTGCGTAGTGGGGTGGCCCCGGTACCCAACTTGATACCGGGGCCACAATAAAATAAATACACCCTCCACGTGTCAGAATTCCACCAAACAAGTATCTGGACTGCGTAGTGGGGTGGCCCCGGTACCCAACTTGATACCGGGGCCACAATACCTCCTCCAAACATGCTACAGACAATTCGTCATTGAGATCCCATTAAGTATGTTAAAGACAGACAGGGTCCAAGTGTTATTAGTTGACTTTGTAAAGAAAAAAACTGTCCCTGTTGCACATAGTCGTGCAATGAAGACTTACTTTTTCATTTAAAGGCACGATCTTTCAAGTGTAGTGTTTGTAAGTCTAAGTCATATTATACTTTTGGTAAAATTGGTTTTTTTGGTTCCTCTTTATGTTAATTAATTAGTAATAGAATTAAAGTAGGAAATAGAATTAAATAGAATTAAAGTAGGAAATAGAGTGGTATAGAGTTGTAGTGTGGTATAGATAGAGTGGTCCACACAATATAATAATAAAACCCTCAACTGGTCTGAATTCCACCAAACAAGTATCTTGACTGCGTAGTGTGGTGGCCCCGGTACACAATTTGGTACCGAGGCCACAATATAATTAAAAAACCCTCCACGTGTCGGAATTCCACCAAACAAGTATCTGGACTGCATAGTGGGGTGGCCCCGGTACCCAATTTGATACCGGGGCCACAATACCTCCTCAAAACATGCTCCAGACAATTCGTCATTGACAGACCCCAGACAGACAGGGTCGTAGTGTTATTGTTTGACTTTGTAAACCCAAAAAAATGTCCCTGTTGCACTTGCACATAGTCGTGCAATCAAGACTGACTTTTTCATTTAAAGGCACGATCTTTCAAGTGTCAGAAAGAGAGAGAAGACACAGGAGAGGAGAGTTGTAGCTGGGGACCTGGGGTGGAAGCTCCCAGGCTCCCCCAGCATTGCCTGGAAGTCTGAGCGTGGTGACTGAGCCAGGGCAAGGAATGTGTGCCCTGGATGAGGGGGAGAACTCCATGCCACTATAGTGAACCCAAGAGAGAGGGGGACACTGCACATGGAAGAGGCCCTGGAGTGAGGGCTGCTACAAGAGGCATGGTAGCTGTAGTGTCAGATCCTGAGGCTGAGAGTACACAGAGTGACGTGTCAGAGCACAGGAGACATTATCCCCGCAGAGGAGGGATGAGCTGCAGTTGAGAGGTCTGCTGTTGAAATAGGACATGCACACTTTAACAAACCAATCATTTCAGCGACAGGGCCTACCAAACAACTTTGACTGAAATGATTGGTTTGTTTGGGCCCCCACACCAAAAAAGCTATTCATCTCTCCCTGTACAGACTAAACAGGCTCTACTGAGGCAAGATGTCGTCCTCATCCTCAACCTCTGATTCCTCTCCCCCTACAGTGTCTACTTCCTCCTCATCACACATTATCAATTCGTCCCCGCTGGACTCCACAACCACAGGTCCCTCTGTAGTATCTGGAGGGCAGTGCTGTACTTCATTGAGGAATTGATTATTCATTTTTATAAACATCATTTTTTCAACGTTGTGAGGAAGCAACCTCCTTCGCCGCTCACTGACCAGGTTCCCCGCTGCACTAAAAACTCTTTCCGAGTACACACTGGAGGGGGGACAACTCAGGTAAAATAGAGCCAGTTTGTACAGGGGCTTCCAAACTGCCTTTTTTTCCTGCCAGTAACAATATGGACTGTCTGACATGTCTACTTGGATGGTGTCAGCAAAGTAATCATCCACAATTTTTTCTATTGTGACAGCATCCAATGCAGCGAGAGTAGACATGTCTGCAATGGTTGGCAGGTCCTTCAGTCCGGACCAGATGTTATCAGCATCCCCGCCAGTGCCTCTTTTGGGAAAACTGAGCTTTTTCCTCGCAGCCATAGATGTGGAAGAAAATGAGGGTGGAGCTGTTGGCATGTCACGGTCCTCTTCAGAGGACAATCTCCTGACCAGCAGGTCTTTGCACCGCTGTAGATTTGTGTCCGCCGGAAACAGAGACACAACATACGCTTTAAACCGAGGATCGAGCACGGTGGCCAGAATGTATTCCTCTGACTTTAAAAGAGTGACCACCCTCGGATCCTGGCAAAGCGTACGAAGGGCTACATCCACAAGAGCTACATGCTTGCTGTAATCGCAATGGCTTACCAGCTCCTCCCTCACTTTCTCCAGCTGCTTCTGCAACAGCCTGATCAGGGGAATGACCTGACTCAAGCTGGCAGTGTCGGAACTGACTTCTCGTGTGGCAAGTTCAAATGGCTGCAGAACCTTGCACAACACGGAAATCAGTCTCCACTGCGCTTGACTCAGGCGCATCCCCACTCCTTTGCCTATGTCGTAGGTGGCTGTGTAGGCCTGAATGGCCTTTTGCTGCTCCTCCATCCTCTGCAGCATATAGAGGGTGGAGTTCCAGCGCGTCACAACCTCTTGTTTGAGGTGATGGCAGGGCAGGTTCAAGCTTTTCTGATGTGCCTCTAGTCTGCGGTAGGCACTGGCTGAATGCCGAAAGTGTCCAGCAATTTTGCGGGCCACCGCAAGCATCTCCTGCACACCCCTGTCACTCTTGAGGTAATGCTGCACCACCAAATTAATGGTGTGGGCAAAACATGGGACGTGCTGGAAATTGCCCATATTTAATGCCCGCACAATGTTACTGGCATTGTCTGACACCACAAATCCCCATGAGAGTCTAAGTGGGGTAAGCCACTGGGAGATAATTTCCCTCATTTTCTCTAATATGTTGGCAGCGTTGTGCCTCTTATTAAAGCCTGTAATGCACAATGTTGCCTGCCTTTGCATGAGCAGCCATTTTGTAGATGCTGCTACTGATGCAGCTGTTGCTGTTGCTGCGGAAGGGGATGCATCTACCCAGTGGGCTGTCACAGTCATATAGTCCTTCGTTTGCCCAGAACCACTTGTCCACATGTCCGTGGTTAAGTGGACAGTGGGTACAACCGCATTTTTAAGAGCACTGAGGACACTTGATCGTACTTCTCTGTACATTTTTGGTATCGCCTGCCTAGTGAAGTGGAATCTCGAGGGGATTTGGTACCGGGGACACAATACCTCCATCAACCCTCTAAATCCCACTCCACTGATGGCGGACACCGGGCGCACGTCTAACACCAACATTGCAGTTACAGCCGCAGTTATACGCTTTGCAATAGGGTGACTACTATCGTATTTGGTGGTCATGGCAAACGACTGTTGGACGGTCAATTGTTTGGTGAAAGACTTAGCGGTCTTACGACTTCCCCTCTGGGAAGATGACCGACTAACAGCAGCAACAGCAGCAGTGGCAGTAGTAGGCGTACCGCTGCAGGATTCCTCGGATGAATCCCGTATTGAGGAGGACTCAGTCTGGCTGGTGACTTGGGCTGCAGGACTGAATCTGATGGAGATTGTGGAGGAAGTTGACGAGGAGGGTGTTGCTGGTGTGTATCCAACTGGACCACGGGATTTAGGTGTCCCTGTACCGATGAGGGTCCTAGCCCCAGTTCCTGAACTAACCACTGAACTATGAAGGTTATTCAGGTGACGTATAAGGGAGGATGTTCCTAGGTGGGCAAGATCCTTACCCCTGCTTATTTGAGCTTTACATAAGCTACATATTGCCATACATTGGTTGTCTGGATTTGGATAAAAATAACTCCAGACCGAAGAGGTGCATTTTTTGGTCTTCTGACCAGGCATGACGATGGGCTTTTTCATCCCATGGACATCAGCTGTTTCCCCCCCTGGTGCCTCATTTACAATAACCACATCACCATCCTCATCATCAAGTTCCTCCACAGCGCCAGCTACATCATCAATAGCCTCCTCCCGAGCCACCTCTTCCCGTACAGTGATGGGAAGGTCAGGCTTGACAACCACCAACACGCTTGGACTCGCCTTGGGGATTTGTGATAATTTCTCTTTAGAAGGCAGAGTTGTTTGCTGTTTTGTTGCTGACAGCATAACTCTCTTCAATTTTTTGTAGGGGGGGGGAGGAGGAGGAGGGCTAAGATCCGTGGGTGAAGCTGAACCACTAGTCATGAACACGGGCCAGGGCCTAAGCCGTTCCTTGCCACTCCGTGTCGTAAATGGCATATTGGCAACTTTACGTTTCTCCTCAGATGATTTTAAGTTTCTCTTTTTGCTACTTTTTCTTAACTTGGGCTTTTTGGATTTTACATGCCCGGTACTACGAGATTGGGCATCGGGCTTGGAAGACGACGTTGATGGCATTTCATCGTCTATGTCATGACTAGTGGCAGCAGCTTCAGCATTAGGAGGAAGTGGGTCTTGATCTTTCCCTACTTTATCCTCCAAATTTTTGGTCTCCATTATATGTAGCACAAGATACTGCAGAATGTGTGAACTTGGTAATATTGCAGTACCAATGGACTTATAATGCTGGATTGGTTTTGCAAATTTGGTTATAATTATTATATATATTTTTTTTTTTTTAAATTTTTTATTTTTTTTTACTTTTTTTTTATTTTTTACAAACTTGGGAATAATGGGGAAATAACTATGCCCTTAGAAGCACAGAGCACAGGACACAGCACCACTGGACTGAACAGGACACGGCACAGGACCCAGCAGCACTACGGAACTCAGCAGGACAGAGCACAGGACACAGCACCACTGGACTGATACTGCAGAATGTGTAAACTTTGTAATATTGCAGTACCACTGGACTTTTACTGCTGAATGTGTGAACTTGGTAATATTGCAGTACCAATGGACTTATAATGCTGGATTGGTTTTGCAAATTTGGTTATAATTATTATATATATTTTTTTTTTTTTTAATTTTTTATTTTTTTTTACTTTTTTTTTATTTTTTACAAACTTGGGAATAATGGGGAAATAACTATGCCCTTAGAAGCACAGAGCACAGGACACAGCACCACTGGACTGAACAGGACACGGCACAGGACCCAGCAGCACTACGGAACTCAGCAGGACAGAGCACAGGACACAGCACCACTGGACTGATACTGCAGAATGTGTAAACTTTGTAATATTGCAGTACCACTGGACTTTTACTGCTGAATGTGTGAACTTGGTAATATTGCAGTACCAATGGACTTATAATGCTGGATTGGTTTTGCAAATTTGGTTATAATTATTATATATTTTTTTTTTTTTTTAATTTTATTTTTTTTTACTTTTTTTTTATTTTTTACAAACTTGGGAATAATGGGGAAATAACTATGCCCTTAGAAGCACAGAGCACAGGACACAGCACCACTGGACTGAACAGGACACGGCACAGGACCCAGCAGCACTACGGAACTCAGCAGGACAGAGCACAGGACACAGCACCACTGGACTGATACTGCAGAATGTGTAAACTTTGTAATATTGCAGTACCACTGGACTTTTACTGCTGAATGTGTGAACTTGGTAATATTGCAGTACCAATGGGCTTATACTGCAGGATTGGTTGTGAAAATTTTGTGGTAATTAAAAAATATTAAAGTAGTTTTTGGTATTTTATAAAAAAAACTTTTTTTTATTTTTTTAAACACAGGGGAATATTGGGGAAATAACTATGCCCTTAGAAGCACAGAGCACAGGACACAGCACCACTGGACTGAACAGGACACAGCACAGGACCCAGCAGCACCACTGACCTCAGAAGGACAGAGCACAGCACACAGCACCACTGGACTGATACTGCAGAACACAGCACAGCACAGCACAGCACAGCACTAAACAGCACAGCACTAAACAGCACAGAACTAAACAGCACAGAACTAAACAGCACAGAGGACCACCTAACACACCCTCCCTCTACCCTGATCAATGCCCGAGTGAAGATGGCGGCGACTAGCGGGGAATTTATAGGATCCGAGTATCGCGAGATCCGACAACGGGATTATGAGTCAGAGCCTCAGTTTCACTTTTGAATTTGGCGCCAATACCCGGATCTGTCTCGGATCCGACTCGGATCCGCAACGTTCGGGTGGGCTCGGATTTCAGAAATCCGAGCGCGCTCATCCCTAGTTTTAACGCCGACTTTTTGCTTGCGAGTAGAAAGCCGGGTTAAACATACCGTTGTAACGATAATAGCTTTAACTCAGCGGTACTTCAGGGGAATTGAGTTCTCCCCATTTGATGTAAATGTTTAGAAAAAATAACTTGTCATTTAAGAATGAAAAAATGTGCTTCCATAAGTGATTAATCTCAAACGCTCTGAAATTGAGATTTGTGTGTATTCTTGCTATTAATATTTTATTTTTTATTTTTTATTCTTTAGTTACAAAGGAGTGAAAAACGCCTCCAACATGGCTGTTGTCCAAATAAGAATGCTGTCTGGCTACACCGCAAACGATGTATCCTTGTCTGATGTAGGTGATGCAGATCTGTTGCAGTTTATACCTAGAGCAGTTGGAGTACAGTGATATTGACAATGGGTTTTTCAATCAACACTTCAATAAATTCATGTTTGAGGGGGGAGGTTGCTTTAGAGATCCACTCTTCTCTAAAATGACTTTGCTTGCCCTAAAGAATTTAACATAGAGTTAGGCATTCTTCTGCTTTTTGTTACTACAAGTGGACCACCATAGCTACTACTGCTGTGGTCTGTAAAATGTATTTAGTTTCAATGACTACTTACAGTTTCTTGACAGTAATTGATAGGGTGGAATGACACTTGGTTATAGAGACCATATGATTGGAAGTGAATGGTCTGGCTTCAGCATGTAGTTTTCTTATGCTTTACCGTCATTGTACCTTGTTTGCTTTGACCAGTAATGCTAGGAGACACCTTGTCATGGAGGACAGAATGCTTGGTTGACTCTTGCCAAGAATTCCTTTTTGAATAAACCTTTGTGTCCATGTTGCACCACTAGAGGGTGCACATTCCTTTCCTATGCTCCCATCACAGCTTAAGTATTGTCTGCTAGTTCTCATTTTTCTCTACCTGTGGTGAATAGAGCTGTCGTCAGGGGTTGACCAGATAAACTAAGATGCCAGGTCCAGAGGGGAGTGGTGAACTTGGAACGCTGATTAGACAGGAGCCACTCCCAAGCTGGTGTGAAATACAGTTCACACATTGCTGCTTGAATAGCAAAGACAGTATCTGTTTGTCCGCATTGACTGTTCCTGTACACTCCATGGTATCTCCTGTGGAGTGGTTCAGTGCAGAAAAGGGGGCGAGGAACCCTACAGAAGGACTGGATTGTGTTGGGGGGTAACTAATGAACAAGGCAGGTCCTAAAGTGGAGTGCAGGTGTACAGTCATCTTGTAGATTAATTGTCCAAGTCACACGAATCTGTGGGTGCACCGCTTACAGCTCATTGTCTACATTGTGCTGATCTTGTACAACAAAACATTTGACTTGCCCATTTAGACCAGTGTTTCTCAAACCCAGTTCTCAGGACACATAACCGTGCATGTTTTTCAGGTGACAAGGGAAATTATATCACCTGTGGATTTGTTACAATCGGTCAGTCATTGTCAGTGTATTAATGAATACACCTGTGCTGAAGCATGGAGATATAGAAAACATGAACTGTTGGGGTCTTAAGGATCAGGTTGGAGAAACACTGCATTAGACTGAGTTATCAGTGTCTTTATGTTGACATTGGTACTTTGATCTTGTCCACATTATCATTCTTCTACTTGATGGAATAATATTTGCCATAAAGCAAGCTGTAAATATAGAATAGTATAAGCAATTTACCAAAGATAACTGCCCCATTTGTTTTTTTTCCCATTCAGATGGTGAACAAGCAACTTATATCCAAATTTGAAGTGAATCCAAAGAAAGGCGTCATAATATATCTAGACTCTGTGAGTGATGTCATTGTTGTGTTCAATTTGTCTATGGTGTCCACCATCCTTCCTTATATTCCATTCCTCAGTATGTACCTACTACTAATCTTTCTCTTGTTTTTTTTTTAGCTTCTACTAGACTGTATCCTAAAGATATTTGGACAATTGCAATTTACATAAACAGTGTAGATCACTAGTAAAAAATGGTTGGTCCGCTGTATTTGTATAATGCAGGATGATGACTTACACCAGTGTTGGCTAACCTGTGACACTCCAGGTGTTGTGAAACAAAAGTTCCAGCATACCCTTCCAACAATAAGCTGCTATATATTGTGAAACTACAAGTCCCAGCATGCTTTGCCAACACCTGGAGTGTTGCAGGTTAGCCAACACTGGCTTACACTTTAAAGATTCTGAATCTTTTCCCGGTTTGTTCATGTTTACATGAATGGATCCCACCGTCATTGAGGCCAAATGGCTCCATTCCATTAGTGTAGTCGGCTGATGGCAGCACATGTGTAGCAATAGTAGTGTCCTGCCATCTGCGTTTGTGAAAGTAATTAAAATCTAATAGCATTTTAGCCATTCTTGCTCAAATTTAGTAATCAAAGCCACACGCAAGTGACCACTGGTAAGGCAGTTTGGTTAAACTGGCCAAATTGTTCTATCTCACGGTGTGGCCAAGTCTTAGATTCTGCGGTTGAACAATAAATCACTATTAACAATCTCACCATTTATTTCTTTGTATACTATAGATGGGATAATGTGCCACTCTCAAAACAATCCTTATGCATGTTTTTTCGCAGCAGAATACTGTCCCACGCTCTTACCTCTTCCTTCTACTATAGCAGGCCTGGCTCTCCAGGGATGATGCCACAAGTCTCATCATGCTCCCCAAGACCATAGCTGGGGCTTGTAGTTTCACAACACCCAGGCCCGGCACTCCCATTAGGCAAGGTTAGGCACTTGCCTAGGGCGCCGGGCTCCGGAGGGCGCCATAGAATGAAAATTACTTTAAAACTGTGCGGCGACCGCTGACTATACCTGTCACGGCCGCCGCACAGCATTCAGATACATCCACGGGGCGGGGGGGGAAGAGGCTATTGCTCACCACCGCCGCCTCTCTGCTCCGTCTCCTCCCCTCCACTCACTGACTGTCGGGCGTGACATCATCATCACGGCCCGACAGTGTCAGTGAGTGGAGGGGAGGAGACGGAGCAGAGAGGCGGCGGTGGTGAGACAAGGTAAGGAAAGATGGGGTGAGGAAGGAGGAGGGAGGAGGGCGCCTATTTTTGCAGGGGGGGCAACGATTTTGACAAAATGCCTAGGGCACCATGGACCCTAGCACCGGCCCTGACAACACCTTGAGACCTGCAGGTTGGCTGGGCCTCTGTGTGTGTCTACACTCAGTGCTTACCGGTCTAAACCCATCTTCTGAATGTATCGTATACATGAATATTGTCTAAGTATCTGATCTATAATGAATACATGTAAAACTATCATGCCAGTGGTTCAAAATGTAATATAGTTAAATTTCATGCTTCTATATGAATCATAAAAATCTGACTCCTAAGGATGTGCAGAGAAGCTCAGAGAAATAACTTCAAATTTTAGCGCCCAGGGAGAGAAGGAAAAATGCTGCTCTGATAATGCTCCATTTTAACCAAATTGACCTAAAATATTCATTCACTGCACCCGCTTTCAGCATTGCGCTCTCAGCCCTGGTGCAGCTGATCATTGATTGTAATTAAAATGTAACTTTTTAATATTTGGTAATGCAACAATTTCAACCTTCCATCCTGCAGGTTTCCAGCGAGACCGTTAAGTTTTCATTCCAGGTTTTGATGGGGCCGCAAGTGCAGAATATGAAGACCGCATCCGGTTATGTGTATAGCCACTATGAAGACGGTAAAAAAAAAACTATGATGTGTAACAAGTAAAATCAAAATTAATATTGTAAATGGTAAATATGCTGTCTTTTTTGTTTCTCAGATGAGAATGGATATGCAAGTTATAACCATCCTTGTACTGAGGCCCAATAAGGTTTGTATAACAAAAGGCCAATTGTTTTTGGTGAGGAGAGGGACTTGTTTGTGTGGTTAACAAAGGTGCAATTTATATATAGCCTACGTACTGTCATTGTATCATATAGAAATCTGTTCAGAAGGTTGGATCACTATGGGAAAGATTTGCATTCAAGGGCTTCACAGAAAAATGTATTTATAAAGTGTAATTGAGGCTCTAGACAATATAAAGAACACAGAAAACTGGCCTGGTGTAGAACGTTTTATATTCTCCATTGTTGATGTCACATGTGCTTTAATATTGTCAAGAATACAAAGTTCATACACAATGGGGCTCAATTATGAACATGGGTATAAAAAGGTGGTGTTGCCTATTGGCAACCAATCAAATTTTGATACTTTTAGGGCAGTTTTTTAAGTCTAAAATAGGCAACCACTTACTTTGCCTTGCATCAATCAGTGGGGTGTGGTTTTTCTTTTCTCTTTTTGTTAATATCCCCAAATGTGCTGTCCTTAGTGCACAGTAATGAATCGCCAAGAATTAAATTCATTAAAGGAATATATTTTATTAGAATGATTTCTTCAGATTTCTTCAGCATGAGTATACGGTAATCAGATTTTTGGCAGTGTGGCCAGTTAAGGTTGCATGAAATATATATATATATATATATATATATATATATATATATATATATATATATATATATATATATGAACCAGATCATCCGAATGTTATCCACTCCTAACACAAAAATTATAATTTGTTTCTGTACAGCTTATTTTAACCCCGGAATTTAATTTCAGATAATACACTTCACAAGACCATATACATTGACCTGGAACACGAAGAGAGATGCTGAATTTTGCTTGGACAACTCTATCTACCAGGAAGGAATGACCTCTACACACAGGATCAATGTACAATATACAGTAACAATTATGTCAGTATGTTTACTGTATACTTTTCAGTGCGCACATTGCTTATATACAGTACAAAACCATGGAAATAAAGAGTTAACAAACGTGATACAATTCATTGTCTGTAGTACGGATCGGTTTGGTTTCTTTGTATATCACTGGTCAGCAGAAAGTATGGTCTACAACGAAAAGCACCATATATTAGGAGATGAGCATCACACGTCTGCTGAATATCAATCTGTAGCAAATAGTCCCTTCTTTAGTTTATAAAGTAAATATTTTTTTCCTTTTTTTTTTTGTACCACTGAGTGTCCTAGTCCTTCATACTTTGTAGGCTTTTATGGTATTCAGCAACTGCCCTGCAACATTTTCCTTTCCCTGGAACAAGTGTAGACTTTCTGACCTTGCAGGCATACAAGAACAGCAGCAACACTTAAGACTGCTACACATTTACATGTATACAGTGTAGGACAAAGTGGTCCCTGGAAGGAGTAGATAAAGGAGTAGATAAATGATAGGGCTGTCTTTGGAATTTGCTCTCTCCAATGGGAGGATCAGGAGCTTGCAGAGGGCATGGGGTCACTACAGGTTGCTCTGTATAGCTTTGAAGAAAATGTTTATTGGGTGCTCAGACTAATGTACTGTTAAATATGTGCACGTGCCATTTGCATGATTCCTAGACATACTGTAGAGTAGTACTGTATCTAAATCCAGGAAGAATCTCTAGACCCCAAATGTGCACAATGACATGGGCACTGAATAGTGTGGATTCTCTTAAAACAATGTGGCACCTCCCTCAGAACCCTCTATTCATCTGGCAAGCAACAAAATATCTACACTTTATAATCTGCATTTAATTAAATGTGTAAAGACAAAGGTCTTTTACACACATTTTTTTTTTTTTTAAATCATCCATAATTTACTACCTGGGAATGCAACTTGAAGACATTTGAAACAAAATAAAACATTGCCACATTTATCACATGGAATACGTGTCCTGCTCCTCTGCAAAACTTTGGAGCCCTAAGATGCTTGCTTTATCCTGAGATTACCTCGATTTGTCTGCTGTTTGTGTAATGTAACATCACTCCACCACACACCATCTCCGCGCTCCTTCCCTCTTGATTTGTTCCCCCCCTCCCTGCCGACCCAGTTTAACACTTAGGGGCGTATTCAATTGTTGCTCCGGCCGCCGGAAGAACGAGCGCATTAAAACTATTACCGTTTATACGGTAATTACTCGCTGAATTTCATCTCGCAGCTCCCTGAAATTCAGCGATTAAACTACCGTATTAACGTTTTTTAGGCGCAAGTTTACCGTATAAACGGTAATAGTTTTAACACGCTCGTTTTTTTGCAGTCAGGAGCAACAATTGAATACCCCCCTAAAAATTGGTTATTCCTTGCAACACTCTTCTTGTCACAATACAATCTCCATACCAGTTTTGATTGGACAACATCTCACAGATTCTAAAAATCAAGACCTGCTGAAATCCCACAATCTGTTCTACAGCTTTAGTTTGGTCACTGCATTCTTGTCTAACTCTTAAAAAAATCAAGTATCACTGTTTAATAGACTACATAGAATTTTAAATATGCTGGTATAATATCTACAAAGTAGAGGGCTTCTAACCGCACCGAGCTTAACCCCTTATATTCTTTTGAGAAATCTTCTCATTCCATCATACGGGGAGGTGCTCCTACACAGTATAAACATCTATACCAAAAGGGAAAATAAGGGGGAAAGGGGTAGAAGAAATGTGTATATAGGGCACTCTTTTACTACAGAATATAGAGTAAGTTTCTGTTAAGAATAATATCTTTATTAGAATAAAAGAAATATTCAATTAGCGAAATAATAAAAACACTACGTGAATGAATATGATTACCGAACATACATGGTTTTGAACTGTTAAGAAGTAGTAAAGATACTACTGTGCTGTCTCACTGTTCTCTAATAATAATAATACTAATACAGTTGAAGAGTGGCAGTGTAGCAATCACTAAATATGTGTGCTATACTCAATACATATAGGTATATTGAAATTGCTTAATAATAGGTATGGGCTATCTAAATATATAGGTCCGCCTAAATAATGTAACACTATATGTATTGTCCTATCACTAAGTACCTTCTCTCCAAAGTCCTAGTACTCTCTTCTAGGGGTGAGCCTGGGTATTGCACAAGGGCTGGTAGTATATTTATTCTAATGAGATGACATATACATATACCACCTGTCCTCCTTACCAGCATATATAAATAAATAGCACAATTCTTCCTTAGTATAACCTATCTAGTGTAGAGAGGTATAGATTTTCCCTATAGTTCGGGGACAGTCACCACCCATAGCGCTATAACGTGTTCTTACAGTGTGGCTGTTTATAAAAACTAGAGATGGTCACTGACCCCCGTGTTTTGGTTTTGGATTCGGTTTTGGATCTGGATTACCATCGTGTTTTGGTTTTGGTTTTGCAAAACCGCCATTGCGTGTTTTGGTTTTGGTTTTGTTTGGTTTTGTTTTGCTATTTTGTTGGAAAATCCATGTTTTTGGGCCTAAAATAACCCAATTTAGTGCTCCAACTGTTTTAGAGATAAGTAATCTAATTGTTGAGGTAATAAATCATCCCAATAAACAGTTTAATTCTTCGTTGGTAGGCCTTCATTTATTCTACACACAAAACAGATTGTCTTCCTCTCCATCTATGCATATTGGCAATGCAGCCATCGTCTTTGGATGTATATTACACCCTACACTTATAGTTAAATATGTAAAGAAATGGAAAAAGGCAGTTTGCTTTCTGCCTCTATAGGCCCCCCTCCACTTGTTTAAAAAAACCAAAAAATTCAGCCGTTATAGACTGTACAATATTAATTGAAATGGACAAAGCCAGTTTGGTTTCTGCCTCTATAGGCCCCCCTCCACTTGTCAAAAATACAAAAAAATTCAGCCGTTATAGACTGTACAATATTAATTGACATGGAGAAACCCAGTTTGGTTTCTGTCTCTCTAGGCCCCCCTCCACTTGTATAAAATACCAAAAAATTCAGCCGTTATAGACTGTACAATATTATGAGAAATGGACATAGTCAGTTTGGGGTCACTCTGTCTATGACATCCTACCCTTAAGGAGAAATTGCTTGACCTGCCTCTGGGATGACGATTCACCCCCAGCAGCAGCAACAGCAGCAGCAGTGGGACTAACGCTTTCTTCAGAGGAATCAATAATAGTGCAGGAGTCATCCAGCCTTAAATGGTATGCCGGGCTTACTCCGAGCGCTACTGAGGATATTGATGAGGATGGTGTGGTGGGTGTATTTTGTAGCCGTCAGGATGTCGGTGAGCGGAGGGCGTTAGCTGATGATGGAGTGCTTGTATTTTTTTGGGAAGAACTTTCAGCTTTTCCCAACACTTTGCCATATACTCTCGTTAAATGGCGTAACATAGACGAGGTTCCAAGATGGTTAAGGTCCCTCCCTCGACTGACTGTGGCTTGACATACCCTACAAATGGCTATACAATTGTTGTCTGGATTTGGGTAGAAATAATTCCACACATAAGAAGTGGATTTTTTTGTTTTATGCCCAGGCATGACAATGGCCTTTTTCTTGTCACGTGCCAGAACTGCTGCCACTGGTGCAGGACTTACACAAACAACCTCATCCTCATCAACATCCTCATTAGCACCCTTGTCGCCTACACAAATCTCCCCCTCATCCTCTTCTAATTCCAAAGTGGCATCCTCAATTTGGGTATCACCGGCTACACTCGGGCTATTAAGGCACACATCAGCAGAATGCTCACGATTAGACATCCCACTGTTGGATGGACTCTCCACAGGGATTGTTGTCATTTGTGAATCAGAGCAAACATTCTCCTCTAATGCCTCACTGTTATCTTGCAGCTCGGCTTTGACGCGTAACAGTAGTTGTGCACCAATTGTAGGCTGGGTAACTTTTTGGGATCTGCCACTAATAGCCAAAGGTGAAGGCCTCATTCTCTCTTTGCCACTGCGTGTGTAGAATGGCATGCTTGCAATTTTTTTTTTATTGTTACTTAACTTTTGCTCAGTTACACTTCTTTTTCGCTTCAATACAGTAAATTTTTTTTGGGTTTTTGTTTTTTGCACTAATTTGGAAACACTCTGTTGTTTGACATCGCCTTGGCCAGATGACGTACTGGGAACACTAACATCAGGACTGGTGACAGAACCTGGTTGCTCATTCTGATCATATGTGGACTGCTTTGAATCCATTCTGAGCGCAAACCACTGGGGAGTGCTAAAAATTATTTGGTAGATACTGCTGACAGATATGACTTTTGACAGCCAGAAATATTTATGCACAATTATGGGGGACACCCCAAAAGCACTGAGGAGTGCTAAAAATTAGTTGGTAGATACTGCTGACAGATATGACTTTTGACAGCCAGAAATATTTATGCACAATTATGGGGGACACCCCAAAAGCACAGAGGAGTGCTAAAAATTATTTGGTAGATACTGCTGACAGATATGACTTTTGACAGCCAGAAATATTTATGCACAATTATGGGGGACACCCCAAAAGCACTGAGGAGTGCTAAAAATTATTTGGTAGATACTGCTGACAGATATGACTTTTGACAGCCAGAAATATTTATGCACAATTATGGGGGACACTGGGGAGTGCCAAATATTAACAAAAAATAATAAACCTCTATCCTCCTCTCTTCTCTAGCGATTTTGGTTAGAGCAATTGCAACAACAATATTGTATTCTCTGTCCCTGCTCTAATCAGCCTGTGACTACACCCTGCTCTCTCCCTCTGTCAAATGGCGATGGATTGCTGTGGAGGCGTGTATTTATAAAGTTGAAGTATCGCGAGAACCGAGCCCCGAGATCCGACGACGTCACGATGACGTTCGGCCTCGATTTGGATTCGGAACGGGCTGGAGAGCTCAGCTCGGTACTCGGATACCCAAAGTTCGGGTGGGTTCGGTTCTCGGGGAACCGGACCCGCCCATCTCTAAAAAAAACATTCTTCTGTCCGTAAGTATTCTAATATCAAATCGCTTTTTGTTGTATTAATCTCTCACAAAAGCTGAAATAGTATATAGCGTCACACTGTTTGATCTCTAGTGCGGAGTGACATGATACTCCCTATCCGTCTATTAATCTGATGTAGTCATGTATGCCACTCAGACTTCACTCGGTATCCCAATTTCAGGCCCCACCTAACATCTCCTATTATTTCTCATATATTTGATCTGCTTATAGGTTTGCTCTGTTTTCTATTAGAAGTCTATATTCAACCGAGCTGGATAGTCATTTTAGCGTGAGTCCTATCATCTTATTCTCCAATTATCTAAAATAGTCTGTAGCGTGACCCCGCTTATCTAGTTGAGAGTAGTACTTAGAGGATTCAATATAACATTTTTACATAGAAGCAACAGTGAGCTCAGCTAACTCCAACGCGCGTTTCGCTAAGAGCTTTATCAAGGCCACCCGATATAGGGCAACAATAGGCTATTTAAGCGTGTAATCACGCCCCTTCGTTACGTAATGTCTACGCCCAGTTTATACTCCGTCCATACTCAAGCCAATCAAACTAATATTTACTGTCACATGATTCAGTTTCAGGACGAGCCTCATCGCTGGCCTCATTGTGGATGGGTAACTATGGTAACAGACAAAAACATTGAGGGATAATCACCCTTATCTCTTGATGTAATATATGTACTAGTATCAAGTCCATGGGGTAAATATAATACATGACGCGTTCTTAACTTGGATACCCTTCTCTAACAGGTAAGTCCTATTAACCAGATTGCTGGAATATCCATAAAGAATCCACGTATATATTGTTGGAAACAGCGTGTACTAAAGCCAAACAGACTATTAACATTTATCCTATGGTCCAGTTAGAGTACGATCCTCCACGTTGGCTTCATTCTTTACAGGTAGCTATGGTAGCCGGTCATAACATAAGTGGGATAATTTTCTTTATCACTAGGAATAATATTTATGCTAATTAGACATTACAATCTATGGGATAAGTATCTTGCATGGTGCGTTCCTAAATACAATAAATATTTTGAATACTGAATTTAGTTCACTAAATCACTGGAGTAATCCATATCTATACCAGGGTGAATCTGTGTAAACTGAATAGAAGTGATATAATGCATTAATATTAATTTTAAGGAGCCTATCCCTAGGCCCTATGAGTGACTGTTTATAGATGTAAATGATGAGCAAGAGGTGTGAAAAAATACTAAAAATATAAAACGAGATTGAACAGAAGGTATCTCGTGACTAATGTGCTATAGAACTGGAAGAGGTATCCTATTATGAATACCATAAAAATATTAAAACTATAAATAGTGCAACCTGTGAGCTATTCACTAGAGTCATTATCTTTAGCAGTGATGAGCAACCTTACTAGATGACTATATTATTATATAATGTAATAATAATTCTATCAGTGTGGGTAATGATCTGGAATGACAACCTGTGATTTAAATCATATAATCAATGTATAACTATAGTAGGGAGGAGAAAAGAAAATTATAAACTCCATGATCCCCCTATTTAAATTCCTAGTATTATTGTAATTGTCCTATGACACGAATCCAGTGTCATTGTGTTACCATGCCAATCAAACTATTATCTGGATGTCATCTGAAACGCGTAGATTGTATTACCCCTATATTTATAGATACATATATCAAATAGTATGATCTAAAATTACAATGACACTTAGTGTATTGTTATAATATTGATTTGTACCCTAGTAGTCCGATTAGGTAAACACCATATAGTTACTATTGTCATTGAGACCGTAAGGGATTAGGCTTCCCATGAGAAAGATTTTTTTAGTCTGATGTTTCAGGAGCTCTTTATTTATATCTCCTCCTCTGAGACCTAAATTGACTTGCTCCATAGCAAACGCTCGGATCACTGTTGTGGTATTTGTAAAAATGTTTGGCTACTGTAGACAATGGCCTCATATTTGTCTTATCCTTGCCAGCATTCTTAATATTGCTGACATGTTCAAGGATTCTCCTTTTGAGGGGCCTGCTGGTCATCCCTATGTACCGCAATTTGCATGTACATGTTAAACAATATTTCACATTGCATGTATTGCAATTCAAAAAATGATCGATCCTCCAAATCTTGGAGAATCTATCCATGTATTCTTTTATTTGTACAATATATCTGCAGGCCTTGCATGTTCCACATTTGAAACAGCCCTTCGGTCTGTCTAGTATTTGTTCTCGCTGTGTTGTGAATGAACTGTGTACCAGCTTATCTCTCAAATTTTTTGAGCGCCTCCATGTAATACATGCTCTGTCTTGTAAGGTGTTTTTCAAATCTTCATCAAGCAACAAGACGTGCCAGTGTTTTTGAAAGATCTTATTTATATCCTTCCACTCCGTACAAAAAGTGCCTATCATCCTAGTCTGTACGTCTGTTGTCTGTTGTTTGTTTTTTGGTGGAATGTGGATAAGAGACTCTCTGCCTCTTGTTTTTTTTTTTTAACTCAAAATTTTATTGCATACAAAAACAAGAACATGAGTGACAAAAACAGAGAGCCAAAAGAAGTTTGAGCAGAATATTCAAAATACATGAATCCTGCAATGTCACTCTCATAACAGAAATATACATTATAATATAACAAGTTAGTGGTGGGCAAGGGAGGGGGAGGTAAGGCAATGGACATTAAGGGGGTGTGGGGTAGGGGAGGGGGAGAAGGGCATGGTCGTCTGAAGAGATAAGCTAAGAGAAGCGTGCTATCTCTCTAGAGGGAGCGCTAACAGGTCTAAGAAGTGGCATTTTTAGAGAAACCATAGACTCAATTTTATGTAGGGTCGTGTAAAGGGGAGATTATTTAAAGGAAGACTGACTACGAGACTCTAGGCATAGAGCCAAGGGGCCCAAACTTGATGGAACTTGTCTTCTTTGTCCTGTAATGATGAGGTAATCTTTTCCATATTGGCAATAAACCATATATATGACCTTAAAGAAGAGACGCGAGGAGGCTCCACCTGTTTCCATGATTTAGCTATCAGGCATTTGGCGGCCGCCAACACGTGTGAAGTTAGCTTCGCAGAGTGGGTATCAAGGTCCTGTATAGGATAACAGAGTAAGAAGGACCACGGGTTCTTCCTAATAGGGCATTGGAGAAGGGAAGAGAGAAGTCCTGCGACCCTGTCCCAGAAGGAGGAAATGACAGGGCACGACCACCAGATATGTACAAGAGTGCCTCGGTGACCACAGTTTCTCCAGCAGTCGGGAGAAGCCGACTGATACATCTTTGCCAGCCTATCAGGTGTAAGATACCACCTATAATATACTTTATATGCATTTTCCTTGATAAGTGTGGAGATGGAACTAGAGGCCACATTCAGTCTAATGGTCTCCCAACAGTCCTCCTCCGGGGGCAGGCCCAGATCCCTCTCCCACTCCCTCTCATGTATATTCCCGGTCTTCACCAATTTCTCTAATAGGAGACTATACAGGGAGGAAATCATACCTCTTCATAGGGGGGAAGAGAGGCAAAGAGATTCAAATTGGGAGGGGAGGTGGAGCGTAGTGTCCGACAGGAGTGACATGAGGAAGTGCCGAACGTGCAAGTATTGGTAGAAGGGCGGATGAAAGTTAGGTACTCTAGAACAAAGAACATCATAGGGTATAGGCCTTCCGCGCTCAAGCAGGCTTCCTGCAAATCGAAATCCTGCCCTGGTCCACAATCGGGAAAAAGATCGGGACATACCCGGGGGAAAGGTAGGGTTATGCCAAAGGGGTATAATATGTAAAGGATTAGGAAAGACAGAGAGAAGGCTCTTGCAGGTCTCCCAGATCCGGGTAGCAAATTTCAGGGTTGGAAAACGTTTAATTAGAACCTTTCTAATATCAGAAGGAATTCCCTAGAGGCCAGATATGCCAGGTATGGAGAGATAGGCAGCCTCCAAGTCTGCCCATGAGTGAGATGCAGGGGTAGCAAATGAGGAAACAATTGAGCTAAGCTGGGCTGCCCAATAGTAGGCCTTGAGATCTGGAAAACCTCTGCCTCCACAAGCCTTGGGTTTTTTGAGTTATGCCAACCGGAACCTGGGAGACCCGCCCCGCCACACAAATTTAGAAAGGTGTTGCTGCATAGAGTATATTTCGCCTAGGGGTATTCTCACAGGTAGTGTCTGAAAAAGGTAAAGGAGTTGAGGAAGAATAGTCATTTTAACCGCGATGATCCTGCCCAGCCACGAAATGATTAGGGTCCGCCAGGAGAAAACGTCTGATTTGAGCTTACGGAACAGAGCTGGATAGTTCTCCTGGTATAGAGATTCGTATGAGGTGGTGATGTAGACCCCCAAATATTTGGAGGTGAGCTCAGAGCAATCCTGTGAAGGCACATTAAGAAATAGGGCCTCAGATTTTGTTATATTGATTTTATACCCGGAAAGGCTACCGTATCTCGTGAGGAGGCAGAACAGGTTAGGCAAAGATGTTCTTGGCTGCTGAAGCGTGAGGAGTATATCGTCCGCGAATAAGGAAAGCTTACTCTCCAGAGACCCCGTCTCCACCCCTCTTATGTCTAAGGAGGCTCGGATGGTAGCAGCCAAAGGCTCGATGACCAAGGCGAAAATTAAAGGGGAGAGTGGGCATCCCTGGCGGGTGCCATTACTAATTGGGACTGGATCGGAAGGAGAGCCATTAACCATGACCTTGGCAGAGGGATGAGAATATAAGGCCTGGACTCCCGACAGGAAGTCCCCAGAGAGACCAAAGTGCTTAAGAGTATGGGTCATGAACTGCCAGGAAATCCTGTCGAAGGCCTTTTCGGCATCTAAGGATAAAATAATGGAGGGAGTTTTCCTGGTATTAAGTATGTGAATGAGGTCAATAGTTCTCCTCGTGTTGTCCCTGGCTTGCCTACCGGGGATAAACCCCACCTGATCATAGTGAACTAGACCAGGGAGTACAGTGTTTAAACGATTGGCCAGGATCTTGGCATATAGTTTCAGGTCATTGTTAAGCAGGGATATTGGGCGGTAGCTAGCACAATTATGGACATCTTTACCCTCCTTGTGAATCAGGGTTATCCGAGCCTCCAAAGATTCTTTGGGCCAAGGATTGCCCTTCAGTATAGAATTAAAAAGAGTGGAGAGGCGAGGGGCCAGAAGAGCTGCAAACTTTTTATAGTAAGCTGCCGAAAACCCATCAGGGCCAGGAGCCTTACCCGCTTTCTGAGCCTTAATAACCTGTCCTACCTCCTCTAAAGATGATCCGTGGCCTGGGGGGTAAGCTTCGGAAGTTGAGCGTCCTCCAGGAATTTATCTATATGCTCCGCCTGATCCCGACGGGCCGAGACACTGGGCGGTTGAGGGAGGTTATAAAATTTCAGGTAATAGTTCCGGAATTCTGAGCGTATTAATTTTGGATCGTAAACCAGAGTCCCTGAAGAATCCCTAATAGCTATAAGATTGCGAGCTGAAATTTTAGTCCACAACCGAGCGCTCAAGAGCTTATCCGCTTTATCAACTTTTTTGTAAAAGCGTTGATTCAGCCATTTCAGCTTGTTGGCCACTCGGTGGGAGAGAAGCAGGTTGAGCTCACCCCTCACAGAGAGAATCTGTTCAAGTACAGCAGGGTCAGGGTTGGATTTATGATGTTCCTCCAGCTGCTGGAGGGATGTGGAGAGGCGCACAGTTTCCGCTAATCTTGCCTTTTTGGCATTTGCTGCCAAAACCATTAAATAGCCTCTGATAACCGCCTTATGGGCATTCCAAAGAGTGGAGGGTGAAATATCCGGTGATTCGTTTGTTTCAAAATATTCGGATATCAGAGATTTAACGTGGGCTACTGTATTCTGGTTATGGAGGAGGGATTCGTTGAGTCTCCAAGAAAAGGAAGAGGGACGAGAAACTGAGAAGGAGAGGTCCGCCGAAACTGGGGCATGGTCAGACCATGTAATTGAGTGAATACTAGAGTTAGTGAGTTTAAGGGTCAGATCGTGGCTGAGCAGGACCATGTCGATTCGGGAGTAGGTATTATGGACTGAGGAATAAAAGGAGTAATCACAGGCCAGAGGGTCGGAAATTGTCCATGTATCGTATAGATTATGCAGTTTCATTAAATGCTGCAAAGCCCTGGAGTTCCTCCCATCCCTCCCGTCGGAAAGAGCAGTTGAGGGAGTGGACCTGTCCAAATGGGGAGTAAGAACTGCATTGAAATCTCCACCCACTATCAGTTCGCCCCTACGGACCTGAGAGAGTACGGTTCCTAGGTGTTTAAAAAATTTGTGCTGGTCTTGGTTCGGGGCGTAGATATTCACTAATGTGCAAGGGAGGTTGTTCAGTTTACCCACTAGGATAAGATATCTACCTCCTTTGTCTTTATATGTGTCTGTAAGATCGAAGACAAGATTACGAGAGAAAAGGATTGCCACCCCGCATCTCTTCTTAGCAGTGTCACAGGCATGATATGTGAGGGGAAATCTTTTGGACTTAAGTTCCGGGTGTAGGTGTTTGATAAAATGGGTTTCCTGCAAGAATACTAGGTCACCTTTAAGGGCCTGTAACGAAGCATAAAGTTTGCCCCTTTTTTGAGGGGAGTTGAGACCTTTGACATTAAAAGATATCAGGCGGATGGTCATGAGAAAGTCAGGGGAGAAGAATCAGGAAGAGAAAATGTGTATAGGAGGCCAAAATTCTGACTTGCTAGAGCAACGAATACCAGGGACGACCAGAACTGGGGATACATTGTGGGAGTGTGGGGAGGGTGGGGGTAAGGGGACGGGTGTGGTGCAAAACACTCGTCCAGGATGCTGGTGGGACAAATGGAGCGGTACTCTAGGTACCCGGGGACCAGCTGAGAGCAAACAAGCTCTATGGGGGGTATAGCTAGGGGTTACCAATCGAGAGGATGACAGGTAGATTGCCGACAGGGGGGGAGGGGGGGGGGTGGAAGTGAGTATTCACCTCCCAGTGAGTCCAGAGCAATAGGATAAAATAGTATACAGTACAATACAATGCGATAAAATAAATTGAAGTAATAAGATTGAAGGAGGGCTGCAGAGAGCCGGTACCAGGTGAGAAACGGGAGAGTCCTGGCTGGAGAGTCCTGGCTGGAGAGTCCTGGCTGGAGAGTCCAGGTTGGAGAGTCCAGTTTGGAGAGTCCTGGATGGAGAGACCCGGTTGGAGTGTCCAGAGACCAGGGAATGGGAGAGTCCAGAGACAGGTCGCTGTAGCCGTCCGGAGGGACCGGAAAACGGGAACAGGCTGCGGGAGACGTGGCAGGCAGGCCACGGGAACAGTAGCGGGGTACAGGAAGAAGACCAGGTAGCGGGAAGATGAGATGGCGGCTGGAGTCCAGAGGAAACGGCTGGCAGTCAGGCGGTGGGGGAAACGAGGACGTGTCAGGCAGCCCAGGCGGCAGGAGACAGCAGGCGGATCCGAATTAGCAGGCAGTGGTCAGCAGTCCCAGGCAGCGGGCAGCGGTCCCAGAGATGGCAGGCGGACTCACCGGAGCAAGCAGAGCGGGTCAGCAGCAGGGCAGCTTGGCCGGAGCCGGGGGTCCAAGCAGGGGAGCCGTAGTAATAGTCAGGGGGGGTCCAAGCAGGGGAGCCAGAGCAGGAACAGCCTCAAGCGGGACACAGCAGGCAGCACCGAGGACAGCAGGAGGCACCAGACTGGAGGTGAGAAACCAGCAGGACGGGTGGTCGGAGGTCGGAGGTCGACAGCTTGACCGGAGGTAGGAATCCAGGGGGATAGTAGGCCCAAGCCGCGGCCTGTAGTAGGTGGAAGTGGCGGCGGCGGCCGGGAGCAAAGTCAGTGGTGAGCCACGTGGTGGGCATATGGATGGATGGGGCAGACGAAAGCAGTGGAAGGCATCATCACCCGACAGGAATTAGGGACCCAGATGGCCATCCAAGCTAGGTTCCAGCAGGGAGCAGGAGAGCACAACCACACGTCTGCACTCGTAGGAGGTAGGAAGATGAATAACTGGGTAATCTCTGTATCCTGCACAACCACACGTCTGCACTCATTGGAGGTAGGAAGCTGAATGATTGAATGATTCAATTCATGCTTCATTAGGATGGCCACTGTTTTGGTGGTATAGTTACTAAACTGTTTTCAAAAGTGAAGATTTTGACTATAGCAACCAATTAGATTATAGCTGTCATTTTGTAGAATGTACTACATAAATGATAACTAGAATCTAATTGCTATTGGCAACATCTCCACTTTTGCAAATGCGCAGTTTAATTAATATACCCCTTGATCTTGTTTTCTCAAGACTATGCTCAGTTTCTGATCTCCTTAACACTCCTTTCCCCCTCTCGGATCATCACTTTTTTAGCTACTCGCTCACCCCCTGTTCTTTACCCTCCCCGCTGTCAAACTTTTCAAAGCCTTCTCTCATACCCGCAGAAATATTAACTCTATTAATTTTCAACAGTTTTCCACCTCTCTTCAACACCTTCTCTCCCCAATTTCTACATTCTCTTCCCCTGAGGAGGGCAGTACCTCATTTTCACCAAACCCTAGCAACTGCTCTTGATCAAGTGGCTCCAGCTAATCTTTATTTTCCGCATAGACTTCATTGTCAACCGTGGCACATTAATGTAAAATGAAATCTACAAAAGCAGAACGTCACTGGCGTAAATCTTGTACCTCTAATGATTTCATCACCTATACTGCTATTTACCACTCCTATCGAAATGCTCTGGACACTGTAAAACAAACATACTTCCAATCTCTAATCTATGCTCAGGCTTCTAACCCCAAACACCTTTTTTTTTAACACATTTGAATCTCTTCTAAACCCTCCGACTACCATCAGTGCCCAGGATCTTGCTTCCTATTTCAAGGACAAAATTGAAAAGATCAGACTTGAAATGCTATCATCTCCCTCAACAAGCAATCAGCTCAATTTCTTTTTAACACTCTCTGACACCCTCTCTTTATTTGATCCCACAAAAAAAGTTTCTACTCTCATCTTATCTTCCAATTATACCTCCTGCCTTCATGATCCCATATCCTCACAAATTTTCACATTTCACCTCTAGCTAAAATCTGTAATATATCTCTCTCTCTACTGGTAACTACCATCATTATGCAAGCATGGAGTGACTACTCCTATTCTGAAAAAAAAAAATTCTGACCCAAACTCTCTCTAAAATTACCATCCCACCTTTCACCTTCCATGCCTCTCCAAGCTTCTCAAGAGAATTGTCTACACTCACCTCACACAATTTCTTACAGCAAACAACCTACTGTATTCTCTTCAGTCAGGCTTTCGGTCTCAACACTCCACATAGTCTGCGCTGACCAAGGTTGTCAATGATTTGATCACAGCAAAAAGTAAAAGCCATTACTCTCTTCTAATTCTCCTGGATCTCTCTGCTGCATTTGGCACTATTGACCACTCTCTCCTCATACAAACGCTACAATCCCTAGGTCTTAAAGGCACTGTCCATGCCTGGTTCTCATCCTACCTATCTAATGGCTCTTTTAGTGTTAATTTCTCTGGATCCACCTCTGCTCTGCTTCCTTTATCAGTTGGAGTACCACAAAGCTCAGTCCTAGGTCCTCTGCTATTCTCTATCTACACCACTTCTCTAATGAACTAATGAGCTCTTTTGGATTTCAGTATCATCTCTATGCGGATGATACACAAGTCTATATATCCTCTCCTGATCTCTTACCATCTGTGTTGTCTCGTGTTACTGACTGTCTCTCTGCCATTTCATCTTTAATGTCCTCTCTCCAACTCAAAAACAGAGTTAATAATATTTTCACTCAAAAGCAGAAGCTTCCTGCCTGACATTTCTATTTCTGTTGATAACATGACCATAAATCCCACCTCGCAAGCTTTCTGCCTAGGTGTAATCCTTGACTCACAATTATCCTTTGTTCCCTATATCGACTCTATATCTAAATAATGTTACATACATATAAAAAACATTTCCAGAATATGCACATATCTCACACAAGACACAGCAAAAACATTAATTCATGCACTCATCATCTCCCACATCGACTATTGCAAATGCCCCCTTACTGGTCTTCCCAAAATCAGACTCAAACTCCTACAATCTATTTTGCCTGCAACGGCTAGATTGATTTTCCTTGCAAACCATTGTTCCTCTGCTAAGCCACTCTGTCAATCTCTACATTGGTTGCCTGTTTTTCAACTAATCCAATATACAATTCTTCTACTAACTTACAAGGCCATCCAAAAAATTGCACCAACATGCATCTCCTCACTTGTCTCTAAATATCTTTCAAATCGACAACTCCGTTCTGCACAAAATCTACATCTCTCTTCCAATCTCATCACATCCTCCCATTCCCAGTTACAGGACTCTTTTCAGGCTGCACCAACTTTTGTGGAATTCCCTAGCTCGCACAATAAGACTAGTCTAGACTAGTTATTAATTATCAATGCAAACAGGGACTTTGGGCAGATCAATGAGTGCAGGTGATGTCTTCAAACCTTAATGCGTTCTCTGAAAACCCACCTCTTTTTATTAGAGAGCTTACATTCTAAAGGGAAGAGGGTACAGCTGAAACAAGAGGAGCAAGTGTGGCTCAGAGTGGAGATTGGGATAGTTGTGAGGGTGCATTAGTGTGAATAGTGAATAGGTCGCCTCTAAAAAAGAGATGGTATTTCAAAGAGCATCTAAAGATTTGAAGGCTATGGGGAAGTCTGAATGAGCGGGTTAGGGAATTCAATAAGTAGGGAGCAGCACGGGAGAAGTCTTGAAGGTGGGAGTAAGAAGTGGTTATCAGAGACGAGACAAGGCGCAGGTCATAGGTAATACCGCTGACAACCTGTTTGAAAAACTAAGGGATGTCATTGCAACATGGCTTATCCTGCTGGGACTCTCCTAAGGATATGTGATTTCTGTTAACACCACCAATATTGTTAGAGCATTACAGCGGGGGGAATTCCATCACATTCCCTGTTTTGCTCACACAATCAACTTGGTGACAAATGACAAAGACATGCAGGAGATGCGGTCTGTGTCACGAAAAATTTAGGGTAATTTTCGTGATTCTGCAACAGCATGTAGGACTTCAGCAGCTGCAAGAAGAATAAAATTTAGGCGGAATGTACTTTAGTCCAGCGCATTGGAGAACAATTTCCATGTTGTACAATGTGCTGAAATTATGTAAAGTAGTCACCTGTGAAGAGAGTGCAGACACTTTTAACTTAAGTCAAGTGATTCCCCTAATTAGACTTTTTGAAAAGCAGCAAGAGAAATTGAAGAAGGAAATGCAACAAAGCAATTCCGCAAATTATGTTGGACTTGTAGATTAAGTACTTTATTCGCTTGACTAGGATCCAAGAGTTATCAACATCTTGAAATCGGATCATTACATTTTGGCAACTGAACTTGATCCTAGGTTTAAGAGCTATGTCAGCAAACTGACAGCTCAAGTGGAACATGACACAATGATGTCTCCTCCTTCAGTTTCTATGGAAATTGCTGCAAGGAAAAAACTTAGCTTTCCCAAGACACCCAGTGGTGATGCAGGTACGTCTGCACAACATTTTGACATTTGGTCTGGTCTAAAGGAATTACCCAAAAATTGTGACAGCTATTCCGTAAAATGAACTACAAATTCCATGAGGAAGGCCATTACTGGCAATTACATCAAAGTACACAGACTTCTGTGATGGTGGATTCTAGTGGGGATGAATTACTATTGTTTGAGGATGATGTACACACTGATAAGGGTGAATATGATGACAGTGTAGATTGCAGGTGCTGAGATCTAGCTGAGAGACGGGAGCTAGCTGATGCTGGTATGCTTGGTAATATTTTGGGTAGTATGGCAAGTTGGCAATTTTATGTTTTCTACAGTGAACTTTCACCTTTATTAGAGATGTGTTTTGGTTTTTTTAAAAAAAAAAAAAGGTACAAGCTTTTTATTTACATATTTGTTTCCCTGACTTAAATACACTATGCACTTGAACATAGGCTTTAGCACATGAGGTAGAGGGATTAGTATTATCATGACTGAGACTGGAGAGTGACAAGAACAATGCCAGCCCTCATTTTTATGTATGAGCTATGGTACAGTAGAATGTCACTGGAGACTTTTAAGAACACGGACAGCCCTATTATTACAATTTTTGTTTCAGCACTGAACCATGCCACCTCTCCTGTTTCTGAGTGAACTATGGTACATTAAAATGTAACTGCAGATTTAGACCAAGACTGCCAGACCTATTATTTCTATTTCAGCAATGACGATTAGCAATGGAGCAATGGAGCTCTCCTCTTTGTGTGTTACCTATATAACACAGTACAAAGTGACTGCAGATTTAGAAGACCAAGCCTGCCAGCCCTATTATTTCTATTTCAGCAATGATAATTCGCAATGGAGCTATCCTCTTTGTGTGTTACCTATATAACACAGTACAATGTGAATGCAGATTTAGAAGACCAAGCCTGCCAGCCCCATTATTTCTATTTCAACAATGACAATTAGCAATTGAGCTCTCCTCTTTGTGTGTTACCTATAGAAAACAGTACAATGTGACTGCAGAGTTAGAAGACCAAGCCTGCCAGCCCAATTATTTCTATTTCAGCAATGACAATTAGCAATGGAGCTCACGCCTTTGTGTTTTACCTTTATAACACAGTACAAAGTGACTGCAGATTTAGAAGACCAAGCCTGCCAGCCCTATTATTTCTATTTCAGCAATGACAATTGGCAATGGAGCACTCCTCTTTGTGTGTTACCTATATAACACAGTACAAAGTGACTGCAGATTTAGAAGACCAAGCCTGCCAGCCCTATTATTTCTATTTCAGCAATGACAATTGGCAATGGAGCACTCCTCTTTGTGTGTTACCTATATAACACAGTGCAATGTGACTGCAGATTCAGAAGAACAAGCCTGCCAGCCCTATTATTTCTATTTCAGCAATGATAATTCCCAATGGAGCTATCCTCTTTGTGTGTTACCTATATAACAAAGTACAATTTGACTGCAGAGTTAGAAGACCAAGCCTGCCAGCTCCATTATTTCTATTTCAACAATGACAATTAGCAATGGAGCTCTCCTCTTTGTGTGTTATAGAAAACAGTACAATGTGACTGCAGAGTTAGAAGACCAAGCCTGCCAGCCCCATTATTTCTATTTCAACAAGGACAATTAGTAATGGCGCTCTCCTCTTTGTGTGTTACCTGTAGAAAACAGTACAATGTGACTGCAGAGTTAGAAGACCAAGCCTGCCAGCCCCATTATTTCTATTTCAACAATGACAATTAGCAATGGAGCTCTCGTCTTTGTGTTTTACCAATATATCACAGTACAAAGTGACTGCAGATTTAGAAGACCAAGCCTGACAGCCCTGTTATTTCTATTTCAGCACTGATAATTAGCAATGGAGCACTGATACTCTCTTCTTTGTATGTTACCTATATATCACAGTACAATGTGACTGCAGATTTAGAAGACCAATCCTGCTAGCCCTATTATTTCTATTTCAGCAATGACAATTAGCAAAGGAGCAATGGAGCTCTCCTGAATCTCACTGGAGACTCTGAAGAACCCCTCCACTTTCTATCTACCTATGATGCTGCCCGACTGCACTAGAGACTGCCAAGAACTGTGCTACCCCTTCTGTGTCCCTCAGTGAAATGGCGCTGGATCGCTGTGGAGGGCGGTACTTATAGAATCCAAAACCCACGAGATCCGACGATGTACCAATGATCCAAAGGAGGAAAAAAAGAATAGTGACCTAAACAAGCACTCCAGGTACATATAAGTGGTGAATTAATACATATTATTTTTATTGGTATGCATTAAAAATGGTACGTATAGATATACCACACAGATAAAAAAGCGAAATATAAAAAAAAAGATTGTAGTGTTGAAAAATATAGAATTTAAAAATAAGTTGACCCTGTGGTGGAGCCGATCAGAGTTTATAATATTTCCAAAAGGAAAATCACTGATATAGGATCTCTTGTGGGAATATACAACACAAATTAGTCCATAAGTATCAAGATAGAGTGGCAGAGGTTAAACATATTCTGCCTAGTAACAGCGTGTCACTTATATAACCCTCAATATTTGGTGTTGTGTATAGTATAAGCTGTAAATGGCAGTATTTACCTAGTATATTCCCCACATATAGAGATTTTATCGGATTGCCATGTATCTTAACAAGTATTAGAGATTCATAGAGCACGAGCCCTATCTAATATATCAAGAAGTTGCCAAGTATCTAATGGCTAATTTACATTTATATGCACCTACTTAGGCTAATAAATAGTAGCTCTAAGAGTAACTGGGTAACTCGTGTTTGATAGGTAATCTCTATACCATCGGTCTCCTCATCAAAGTGCTAAGTCGCTAATAGTCTGTTCCCATATAATATTTCATTGATCTGTTATGTTGGGATGGCGAGTATGATAGCGCTGATGGAATGTTTATGGAGGAATCTGAGTTAGACATATTCTGCCTAGTAACAGCGTGTCTCAATATTTGGTGTTGTGTATAGTATAAACTGTAGATGGCAGTATTTGCCTAATATATTCTCCACGTATAAAGATTTTATCAGATTACCATGTATCTTAACAAGTATTAGAGATTCATAAGGCATGAGCCCTATCTAATATATCAAGAAGTTGCCAAGTATCTAATGGCTAATTTACATTTATATGCACCTACTTAGGCTAATAAATAGTAGCTCTAAGAGTAACTGGGTAACTCGTGTTTAATAGGTAATCTCTATATCATTGGTCTCCTCATCAAAGCGCTAAATCGCTAGTAATATGTTCCCATATAGTATTTCATTGATCTGTTGTACTGGGATGGCGAGTATGATAGCGCTGATGGAATGTTTATAGAGGAATCTGAGTATCAGTTTGTTAGTCTGTATTAGCGGCAGAATGCCGCGGTCGAGTGACGTCAGACCCGGAAGTAGGTGGAGCCGACCGCGGCGTTTTTTTATCTGTGTGGTATATCTATACGTACCATTTTTAATGCATACCAATAAAAATAATATGTATTAATTCACCACTTATATGTACCTGGAGTGCTTGTTTAGGTCACTATTCTTTTTTTCCTCCTTTGGATTGTACTGTATGTTCATATACATGACCTTAGCACCCCCCCACACAATAGTATATCTATTAGTGAGGTAGGGTACTATCTTGTGCGGAGCGGTTTTCCCATTACCCTTTCCCCATTTCTCTCCATGATATTAGATGTACCAATGATGTTTTGCCTCGTTTTCAATTCTGAGGGCGCGTGAAAATACTGACCCGGCTGGGATCAGTACTCATACCTGCTAAGTTTGGGTGTGTTTGGTTCTCGGGGACCTGAGCCTGAGCATCTCTAGTATATATCTATATATATCTATATATCTATATATATCTATACAGTCTAACATATTGTCATACATAAATAGTGAAACAGAGAGGTGAATTTTAGGCATCCCACACACTGAGCTGCTTTGGCTGTGCTCAGTATAACTGCAGTACATTTGCCTGGGGTGCCTGTATCAATGATAAAACGCAGGGGTTTGTGGTGCAAGATGACGGTGCTTATGGAGGAGTAGAAAACAAATGTCATTCTGCAGCACAATATTACTGAAATGAGATAGAGGTGGGGAAAAACATTATAAATTAAGTCCCATGGCGTCCAGTACAGGTGGACAGGAAATGACAACTAATAAAGCAAAAGAAGCCAAAAGGATTAGGTCTGGACAATCCTCTTAATCACATGACCCACACTAATGAATGAGTCAGCTGGACTGAGAAACGGCAATGACTCATCCCTAGGAGACAAGGGAAACAAAACATTTTTTTTTATTTGAGGCTTAGAAACGCCGGGTGTCATTGCTGTGCAATGGCCACAAGTGCAATGGTGTCGACAGGGGAGGGCTGGCAAAGTTTTGCCTGGAGGGCAACACTTGACTCAGGAGTCTATTTTAAAGGGGAAAAAATGCAGGTGGCCCAGCCCAAGATAGCCCACTGTGTGACTGGCTCAGGGGTCAAATGCCCCACAGCCCAACCTGCCCCTGGGTGTCGATGATCATAACAGCACATGTAAATGACTGGTGTTCTGTGGCCCTGATTGCCTGTGAGATTGCATGTAAAATAGTGTGCTTGGTATGGAACAGGCTGACTAGTCTTCTAAGTCAAATTGCATCTTTGCTTTACAGTGATACCCAGTTTCAAGGGAAGGTCATCCGTAATATAATGGTCTAGAGTTTTGCCAAAGCCCCTCCAAAATGTAAATCCATTGGACCTATCCCATACGTGCCATCTCTCCTGGAATGTCTGGGAGACTATCGAATTCCGGGTATGTCTCCCTGAATCCAGGGAGAGCTGGAAAATCTCTCACATCTGCCAGATTACAGCCAGCATGTATGGGTGGTGGGGTGGGACTTTGTGAATTGCCTCATTTTGGCACTGCCCCCTGTGGTGTAATGTCTGTTTTAGGGTCTTTTTACAGTGGTTAAAACTAAAGACCCAAATCAAACAGCGACATTTGCCCCGCCCCCAGTGATGTAATGTCACTGGGGGCGGGGCAATTTACGCTATTTGTTATGCTCCGTCTCACACACCCATACATCCTTCCTGCCCTCCAGGAACTCCCGGACGTGGCCAACATAAAGTTGGCAAGTATGACCTATCCATATATTTAGTTAAAACTCTGATCTTACTGCCCAAAAAATAGTAGGTACCTACAGTTTCCCCAATGAGGATTGGAAATTGCCCTGTTTACCCACTAATGAAACAGACAAAAGCTAATGTCTTATTGTTTTTACGATTTTAGTACAGATTGAGCTCATTAATGCTTCAATTCCTCCGCACAATTACCAATTTCTCAGTTCAGTTTAGTTTAAAATGGTTACTGCTCTTGTTATGAATCATTGTAGTCTGTGAAAAGGTAAATATCTCCAATGATTGGTTTAAATATTAATATTAATCTATTATACAGTGTCTGGGGTATCAGAATAATCAGCGATTCACTTTACTTCTTTGGAGTCTCTAAATATAGCAATGCACAGAGCAGAAGCAGAGAGTTGTGGGACCTGGGGCAGGGAAGCGGGGAGGAGGGAACTGGGGCCCACAGCTCACTAGTTCCCCATGAGGCGGGACTCATTCTCTTCATGGGCCCCAAAGCACCGCATCTGCTGCAACAATGGTAGTTCCGCCACTGGCAATAGACATGTAAGTATCAATGGGGTATAGCAGAAACTGAATCTTAATAAATCTTTTTGAACTACTTCTCTTGTGTATTTGTCTCTCTTGTGGTTTGCATTAACTGTAACTGTTTTATGAATGCAACACTTAGCTGATTCTGATTTTATCAAGCTCATATATTTTATATTGTGTCTCTTTCATGATCTCTCAGCTACTTGTTCTGTCTGCACTTGGACTCACAAGCTTTGCCAACTGAAGACTCCAAAGAACATTGCTTATTTGCAAAATATTCGCACTCTGCTTTTCACTGTGCATTGCAATGTAGTTTTCACTAGCGTACCATGCGGTGCAGGGGTATCATAACCAAACAATATAATTCCAGTGCCGAAACCGCGCTAAGGGGTAACTATATTTATGAAATGCATTAGTTATATGTGGTCATCGAGTTCATGGAAATTGTATTAACATGCTGACAGCTGTATTAAGTGCATTATGATCTTTTGTGTCGCCTATTCCTGCTACCAAAATGTTAATTCAGTATTCCAGCTCTGTATAATGACGAAAATATTTTCCTTTTAATCTGCAGGATTAGCACCCAATGCCTTGTCACAATTGCTAAACTTTGCTACCTACTGTACGGTATTTTCATAGTCTGGTTCTAATGAAAATAGACTTTGCTTTGAATATAAGGAAACTGAATTAATTGCATGTGCTGTTTGTTTTTGGAGATTACATGTTATGCTGCATAAGGGGACACATTTAAAAACGTGTAGACAAATTTAGAGATGGGTGGATGCGTGTCTTAGCTCAGCTCTTAATTGCAGTGTAAAAATAAAATAGCCCAGTGATTGTGATCTACATGCAAAAAGCAGCTAGTATTTTCCCTGCATGCAAAAAAAAAAATCGATTTGCACCCCTTGCATTGCAATATGGTTTGTGGTTCAAATTTGAAACCTTTAGAAGAATAGGTTTCTAACTGTAAATTAAGCTGTTTACATATACCTACTTATATTATACCACTCAGTAACTAAAGATTGTTGTGCGCAGTCTGGGGCTCATTTAGTAATGGATGCATTAGTGTTCTGAAATTATGTAGGATAATATGCCTGTAAATAAAGGGCGTGCTTACATGCATATGTTCCATCACACCCATCTCAAAATAAATCCAGGTTAAAAAATAGTATTATTTGCACCAGGCATATATTAGGTGTGTGTAAACTGCCACATGATAGTGTAGATGTCACTGAGTTAGGGTCAGAGGACTGCCGGTACAGCCGGCTTACATGCTATTGCCTCCCAACAGGCGCAGATTCTAACGGTGAGGGAGGTGTTCACCAAGGACTCCCGCAAGGGAGTTTGGAGTTAGCTGCTCCCAGACCGCAAGTCGCGGCACTCTTAGGGGGTGATGAGTGAGGCTGTTTGGAGAACCAAGATAATAACTGAAGATGCCACAGATGACAAGTAGCTCAATGACTGAGAGACTAAGAGTCAGTTTCCAAATACAACGGTAGAGCCAATGTACTGAGAGTAAGGAACAGCAGGCGAGTATGCAGGTTATACTGGAGACTGGTAGCAATGATCTGTGGATAGATGTGCTGGAGACTCAGGGAACAGGTAGCAATAATATGCAGAGCGTTACCACAGGTTAGTGGAGTAGACACACATGCTGTGATTATCTATGGATAGATGTGCTGGAGACTTCAGAGAACAGGTAGCAAAAAGGAGCCAAGGAACAGGACATCTGAATAGGAGAGTAGACCTGAAGATCTGGCAACTTGGTAGAGAAGCAGGTGCTTTAAATAGACAGAGCTGACAGGCAGTTAGCCAATCAAGAGGATGCAGAAGGTATTCAGAAAACCAGGTGTGTGCATGCTCAGTTCAGACTAGCAGGTGAATGCAGGAAGAGGGAAACAGGTGAGAACAGTGACCATAATGTAGGTTTAGCTGGTGCAATGTGTGATAGTAGAGATGACTTAAGGACACTATATCCTTAGATGTGCCCATTATAGGCTGGTGTGCCTAGATTTCCGCATTAAGACATAGGTGGATATTGAGGACCCTCTGTTGAAAGATCAAAGGTTCCTTCCCCTGCATCCCAGGACTCTCAGACCAACCTCACACATTTCCATTTCAGCATTTGCAAATGAAGAACTTTGTCAAACCGGCTACATTGAGATGACTAACTCAGTTTGAGAGAACTTATATACCAGATGGTATATGGTCCTCTCCAAATTTCACTGTATTTTCCACGTTCATCTAATATGTGCTAAAGCAGATCTGGTCAACCCATGGCTCTCCAGGTGCTTTGATTCTACAAGTCCCAGCATTCCCTGCCAGCTATCAGCTGGCTATCTACTGGAAAGGTATGCTGGGGCTTGTAGTTTCACAACAATTGGAGAGCCACATGCTGACCAAGCCTGTGCTAGAGAAACTGTGGAAATGGATATTTAGTGGGACTGCCTCCTCATTTCCAGATATTCAAACACTAGTACACTGGTTGCCAAATAATTTCAGTCCAGATACCCCATCATCCACTATAGTGCAGTGGATCAAGCTCATTGCTTCACTCAAGTAAAGCTACAGGTAGACTCTTTACATAGGCAACAGTCAAGTTCCAAACAGCTAAATATTGGAAGATACCAGAACAGCCATCTAAAAATGCAGTGATAAACAGGATTTTGAATGTAGCATCTTTGGATTGTATCTACAGTCTACTTAATGACACAATTAGAACTTTGCAAAAAACCAGGGGACCTTGGTATTTATATAAAAACTCCAGATTACAAGGAAATGCTTAAAAATATATACATCTCAAGAGTTGTTAGGATGTGAGATATGTCATGGTGCATTATCAGAACATGTGGGTGCAATGCATCTAAGTTGCATCAGTAATGTGGCTTCAAAATGTTTCCTTAATGATTTGGTAGGTTCATCACTGGGTGCAGCCATGTTGGATCTAGCTGTTTAATGTGCTCATTGCATCTTAGACGCAACTGTCAGTCATTTCCTTTTTCTGCTTCCTGTGTTGGTTGTAGCTAATCACAGCTAGTGTGTGCTTGCCCTTATAGTTCTGTGGATATTTTGGATTTTTGGCTCTTGGTTGTACCCTGCCATGCCCGATCATTGGATTGCATATAGACCTTGCTTGTACTCTTCCTGCCTCGAACTTTGGACCGTATTTTGGACTTTGCTAGAACTCAGCCCTCTAGGACTTTGTTTTTGAATTTAACTTTTGTTGAACACCATTATTTCTGGACTATTGCTGGACACTAGTGCTGGAAACAAATATCTAATATGCACCCCACGTTTCCCCAATGGGGATTGGCAATAGCTCTTCTTGCCCAACTAGCAAGACAGACAAAAGCTAATATCTGATGGTTGTTATGGTTTTAGTCCAGATTTGCAACTTTGAGCAATGTAAGTACATAACCTACTACATGACTCCCATTATCTAATTTCATTATAACATCATCCTCATCATCATCATTTATATTTTTATAGAGCACCACCAAGTATGTAGCGCTGTAGAGATAATATCAGTCATCCACAACAGTCCCTGCCCCATTGGACCTTAAAGTCTAAATTCCCTAATACACACACAAAGATCCGCCACTGGCGATGCCGGAAAGGCGCTTCCGCCGCCTGCCTTCCCTGCTGTCCACCGATCCTGCTTCACGGAAAAAAAATTCCCTTGCTGCTGCACACGGCGCCTTTCTCTGTGCTCCCTGCTCACTGACAGTGTCGGAAGTGACGCCCCAACATTGTCAGTGAGGAGACGCACAGAGGAGGGTGCCGAAGATAAGAAGATAGAAGAGGAAGAGGAAAAGACCATAAAGGTAAGTAAAAACAGAAAATGCAGGAGGGGGATGCTGCAGGGGTGAAACAATAAAGAGAGGGGGATGCTGCAGGGGTGAAACAGTGAGGAGGGGGGATGCTGCAGGGATGAAACACTGAGGGGGGGTTGATGCTGCAGGGGTGAAACAGTGAGAGGGAGGGGTGAGGCTGCAGGGGTGAAGGGGTAAGACAGTGTGTGTGGGGGGGTGATGCTGCAGGGGTGAAACAGTGAGGGGGGTGATGCTGCAGGAGTGAAACAGTGAGTGGGGTGATGATGTAGGGGTGAAACAGTCAGGAGAGTGATGCTGCGGGTGTGAAACAGAGGGGGGAGTGATGCTGCGGGTGTGAAAGAGTGTGGGGGGTGCTGCAGTGGTGAAACAGTGGGGGGTGATGCTGAAGGGCACATTGGGGGGGGTGATGAAGGAGGGCACAGTGGAATGATGGAGGATGGCACAATGGGGTGATGAAGAGACAAAAGTGTGATGATAGAGGGGCACTGTGTGATGAAGGAGGTCACATTGTGATGAATGCAGCATTTTTTTCTCTTGTCTCCTACACTTATCACCAAACATGGAAAATTTTATTGCAAAGAATACATATTCTTTATTTAGACTATTCATAGAACAATAAATATACACTGTTTAATTTACTTACTTGTATTATTTCCTTTATGAAAGTTTATAATATGATTTGTATTAAAAGAAGAAAAGCATAATTGAATGAACAAATAATTTATAATAGAGGAGGGCGCAAATCTATTTCTTGCAGGTGGGCACCAGACATGCTAGCACCACCCCTGCTGCTAAAATAGAATATCAGGTGATCAATGTAAGAATTTTTGGGAGAGGGGTCTAGAGTAATAATATTCTCACGTTTTCCAGTGCTCAGACCATGCTGAGGGTTGCACCTATATAATGACGTGTGTAAGACGCACCTGGCAGCTGTGATACATGCGTTATAACCAATTTTGTGTCATCTATTCTTGCTATTAAATGTTCATTCAGTTCTCCAACTCTGCAGAACATTGATGATATTTCCCTATTAATCTGCAGGATTAGGACCGGAGGCCTTGTCACAATTGCCAAACTTTGCTACTTACTGTATAATACTTTCATCAACTGGTTCCAGCCAGTGAAAGTATACTTTGCTTTGAATATAAGGAAGCTGAATTTATTGCGAGTCTTGTTTGCATTTGCAGATGATGTCTGTTTAATCTTTCAAACAGATACCTGGCAGAGGAAAAAACTGAATATATTTTCAGCACTTAGAAGTAAATGAAGTTAGAAGGTACAATTTTGCAGCTTGACAAAACTTACTGTTACTGTACAGGGAGGGGGAGGGGGATTTTAAAAATGAGGATAACTGTTGAGTTAGGTGGGGAAAGGAGACATGCAAAAAAAAGGCAGATTTCCGTGGAAATGTTCAGTCAAATGCATATCAAGAATAGATGCATTCAAATAAAATCAATAACATTTGCACAATGCACACGTCCGGTTTACATGTTTTATTAAGCACCCATGATAACATACAGATGTGGCTCGGCAGTGTTTGATGTAAATGCTATAGTTGTGTTACCAGGGCCGGTTGAAGCCCTGTGGGGGCCTTAGGCAGCAGTGGCCCCCTCCTCGGAATGCAGAGACAACTCCTGCTCCCTTCAGTGTAGGAGTCTAGAGCACCCAGCACAGCTCTCCCAGTCCAACATTGAGATTGATGAGCAACAGCCAACAGCTTGACGAAAAGAAGCTGCTGACATCTCCTCCATGGTAGCAGCTGTTGTCCATGTGGTGGCGCCACCGAGACGTTAAAACACTGGATGAGTGACATTGAGCCTAATTCAGTAAGGCAGGTAAATGCTGATACGTGCCATATTTTGAACAAAATTCCCAGAACCGGACTATATACCAGTGAACGAAGCAACGTTCAATTCATCTTCAAGTGCAAAGGACCCTTACTACAGCCTACAATTTCAGGGGCGCAACGGGGAGGGGACTGGGCGTATGCACGTAGTCAATATACAGTAAGGACGGGTCAAGCTCGAGCTCCCACAGCATGATCTGGTTCGAGCTTTGGGCATCTCAAAGCTACGTGTTTTTTTGCCATATGTGTTATTTTGTCATATCACTTGCACCAGCTACATGTCGGGTGTAAGTGCCGATTACTAGTGATGACGGTCGCTTATGTATGCTATAACATGTGTTTTAAATCAGGAGCAACTGTAAAAATGAATTTTGTGTACTGTAGTCATTAATAACATTGTAATATTAATATTACCATTTATTTATATAGCGCCACTAATTCCGCAGCGTTGTACAGAGAACTCACTCACATCAGTCCCTGCCCCATTGGAGCTTACAGTCTAAATTCCCTAACACACACACACAGACAGACTAGGGTGAATTTGTTAACAGCCAATTAACCTACCAGTATGTTTTTGGAGTGTGGGAGGAAACCGGAGCACCTGGAGGAAACCCACGCAAAAACGGGGAGAACATACAAACTCCACACAGATAAGGACATGGTCGGGAATTGAACTCATGACCCCAGTGCTGTAAAGCAGTAGTGCTAACCACTTAACCACCATGCTGCCATGCAATAAAGTCTTTTATAGAATAAAAAAATATATATTTTTTTTTACCATATCATTAACAGATATTTGTTTCTTTCTTGTGTATTGTCAGTTAGAGCAAAGAGCACCTAGAGCCGTATTCATCAACAGATGTATCTTTGCATCCGCTGCTTGTTGAATATGGACGTGTGAATGCCCGATTTACATGCAATTTTCAAAATAGCGCACAATGGGCCTGATTCATAAAGGAAAGTAAGGCAAAAAAAATGAGTAAGTTTTCTCCTGGACAAAACCATGTTACAATGCAAGGGGTGAAATTTAGTTCATTATTTTGCACATAAGGAAAATACTGTCTGCTTTTTCATGTAGCAGACACATACTTGATAGCTGTATTTTTATAATGCAATTTAAAGTTGATCTAGGACATGCCCTACACCAGCTATAGATCTGTCCACACATTTTAAATTTAGCTCCCCCTGAAATGCAACACTTTCCTTGATTAATCAGACCCAATAAGTTTATTTTGTGTGTGTTAATGAATCAGGCCCATTACGTCAGTCCTTAAGTGTTTAGGTTCCCCTTAACCAGTGGCACTGTAGCCTGCCACCTATGTTCGCTTAATGTTAGTGCATTATTTGAATACAAAAAATAATTGAAGAGATAATAAGTAAATATGAAAGTATAAAATAAAATTAAGAGAAAGACTATTGTCTTAAGGTATTAATAAATCTGAAAGTCAAATTCACAATCTAAAATATAATTAGATACAAACAAATTAAAATATATACATCTATTGATTCTTCCTTTATAAAACAAATAAGAATCTGCACTAGATTTATGGAAATGTCTATTAAGTAATGTGAAGAGATGTCCACTACTTGATATAGTATATCCACAACACTAATGATTTCAATACTATCAGCTATAGGGGTCAATGTGGCCTAAACTTACCTGTCACTATCCTCCCTGTTTGGCATCTCCAGGCGTAAGGAGACACAGGATAATGATGCACAAAAAACTGTGTGCCAACATATGAGTACTCATTTTGTGCAGTACGGAAATTGTATCTTACAGAATGTTTTTGTTACGTATGTCCAATTTTAAATAAGCCTCTCTGAAAACAATGTTATGTAGGGAATGAAATATGTGAGTCCTAACAATCCCTACAATTGCTCAGTAAAGTAAATTAGCATTAGATATACTGCACATAGGAATACTTTTCTATGCAATATAGCATTAACTAATGTTAGTCAAAACTATTACAAGGAAGGAAAATATAATCCATTGAATTTAAAGAAACAGCAGTACACTAGGTGTCATGAGCCGCCACCCTCGCCATGACGGCTCGGCTGGAACCTTCTGTGGCCGCGTCCCGGCTGTTCCCCTGGCAGCCAGAACGTCACTTCTGGCCGTTGCCAGGTCGAACCCGACACTCTTCTCATCACCGCTGCATCCCGGCAATGAGTTTGACAGCCGGGAGGAGTGTGCAGTAGGGGGCTGGTGAACTTCAGTGTTATTTGCTCCTTGCAGTATTTAAGGCAGGGAGGGCTTAGCCTCTCTGCAGGTCATAGCGTTATAGACTTGAAAAAATTGCATGTAAGTGTATGTGTATGTACGCTGTATTCAGAATTAAAGATACGTCCAAGTCTGAATGAGTAGCAGATGCGTCCACTGGACAACAGACACACTCCTCAGACACTTATGTTCAACTTGCAAACTTACAAAAACCTTCTATTTCATATGTTTCAAATGTAATTGCTATGAAGCATCATTTAAACTTGAATTAATTAGCTAATACAGCTGGAATAACTTCCTGACATGCGCACAAGTAAAAAAAAAATGTTTTTGTCTTTCCTATTATTACAAGCGGTCCGCTAGCTCAGGTGTTTGTCATCATCATCTGCTACTTAAACCTGCCCCTGACCACCCAAAATGAAACCTTTTTTTTTGGTGTATCTGCGACTACATCCCGGTCTGAATTTGAACACAATTATATGAACATGCACTTAGGGCTAAATTTACTAAGCTGCGGGTTTGAAAAAGTAGGGATGTTGCCTATAGCAACCAATCAGATTCTAGCTTTCATTTATCTAGTACCTTCTACAAAATGACAGCTAGAGTCTGATTGGTTGCTATAGGCAACATCCCCACTTTTTCAAACCTGCAGCTTAGTAAATCTAGTCCTTAGTGTACATTGCCGACGTTGGAACACCCCCTTTCCTCTCCTGTCACGCCTCTGCAGGTGTAAGGAGTTGTATGTTCCAAAAAGTCATTGGTCTGAATAGTCTCAGTTGCATGCATTCACTTTCTGAGCATGCGCAGTGTAAACAAACGCAAAGATACTCTGCAAAAACAGTGTCACACCTAAGAATCTGTCTGTACTCTGACTGGGTTGTGTCTCTGGAGTTAGGCTTGTGACTATGTACACAAAGTTGGGTGGCCTGATTATGCTCCTTTGCATGTAAATGAAAAGACTTGTACAGGTGGTGATAGACTAGCAGAGAAGACCAGGCAGGAACCGGACTGGAAACGGAATGCTGGAACCAGAATGCAGACTGCACTGTCTGAGCAGGAACAATAGAAAAGACTGCAGACTGCTGGAAACCAGGTTGGCATTTGAAAATACAGCATTGCACTGGCAACAGGTAAGGGCTCTAGGAAGTCCTTTCATACTAATTGTTGTTTCCTGATTGGAGACTGTGGTCAGCTGGGCTAAAGCAGCACTCTGAGTTGCTGAGATGGCTCAGGTGACTAGATCCAAGATGGCAGATTTCAGGGACTGGTTTTGGAGGGAAACCTGGAGTGGAGATTTCTATTCCCTAATTGGCTGAGAGGAATCATGTGACTGGATCCAAGTTGGCCAGGGATCTCTGGAGTGGAGACAGACTGTGCAACATCTTGCAGAGAGATGTGAAACCAGCAGAGCCGGAGGACCGCAGGGACAGCTTAGAAAGTCAGCGGAGGGTTAAGTAACAGGACCTGAGACCCTGGTGTGTGACAAACAGGCAATCAGAATCAAGCCCTAGATTCCTGTAGAACTTTAATATATGCCACCAGCTATTAAATAAACCTATAGAACTGTGGTTCCAGTCTTCACCTATAGAAGCATCTCTTTCCCATTTGCTTACAGATACTCAGTTTCCGCCAGGTCTTGTACATCAGTATAGGTTTATCTGTATAGGCTGGTGCATTCAAGGAAATATAGATGATTAAACTGTTATACTGCTAAACAGCAGACTAGAAACTGCAATATATACTCGTCAAGGAAACCAAGGTATAACAAACAGATGTCAGTTTGAGTACTTAGCAGGAAGAACTGTAAAGGACTGAAGTCAGTGGCAGTGCCAGAATTTCTTTAGCAAACAGCAGTCAAGGATAATTCTAACAACCTGAAGTCAGTGCAAACGACAGATCAGAGTAACTGAAGTCAGAGCGGGCGACAGACCAGAACATCCTATAACAAGCCGAAGTCAGAGCAGGCTGTATCCAAGAGTAAACCATAAACTAACAGAGATTGGTACAGTCAGCGGACAGAGTAATTTTTTGCGCACATAGATGACCAGCTGCGCGATCATCAACATTGTATTAAAATGCTGGCAGCTGCCCTGAGTGATTCATGAGATTTTGTTTCATCTGTTTATAGCAATAATGATATTTCTATATTAATCTGCAGAATTTGCACCTGAGGACTTGTCACAATTGCCAAATTTTGCTACCTGCTGTACAGTAGTTCTACAGACTGGTTTCGGTGACAGTAGACTGTACTGGAAACTGAATTTATTGAATATGGTGTTTGTGTTAGTTTATACTGTTACATAATCTGCATTCACACAGATATTAGTCAGAGAAGGAGTCAGCACTTAGGGCTTAAATTACAGTTAGGAGTAAATACAACAGAAGGTGACATTTTTCACTTTGACAAATCCATGTTACAGTGTCTGGAGGGGAGCAAATTTAAAAAGTGTGTTACACCCCATGGCGGCATAGTAATGTGGCTTGGCAGTGTTTGTAGTAAATACTAAAGTTCCATGACCAGGGCCAGCAGAAGCCCTGTGGGAACCCTAGGTGCCCCCTCTACTGCTGGGAGTGCAGCCTTCAGTCTAGGAGAGGGGTGCCCAGTGTCCTCTGTGTCCTCTCCCAGCCCATCACTGACAGTGTGACTGCTCCTATCTGCTTCTTCTCTATGGCAGAGGCGTTCATGTTGGGGAGCCACAGAGACATTACACACATTGGATGAGAGGTGTTATGTCAGTTATTCAGTGTTTTAGGCATCCTCTAACCATTGGTGGCCTAGACCTGTAATTTGGGATACAATATGCTGCACATATTAATGCATTTATTTGCAATATAACATTAATTAATGTTGGTGAAAAGTGTTATAAATTAGGTTCTGCTGAGAGTAGCACATTATGTGTACACAATAAATAATATAATGATGTGTCATATATACAAGAGAAAATATTGTATTGAGTTATTAATACATGTGCAAGATTTTCAATATAAAATGTAATTAAATGCACATAAAAATTAAACTAAATGCAAACAATTATTGTTTTCTCCTCCATAAATCAAATAGGAATTTTCATTCGTGCAGTAGATGAATAATATATCCTCAACACTACCAGCTGCAAAGGTTAATATGGCCTAATCTATCCCACCACTTTCTATCTAGGTGTATGTAAGAAGATACAGGTCAATGATGCACAAAAAACTACATTCAGACATATGTATACTCACTTTTGGTTTGCATGCACAGCAGGGATACGTGTATCTTACCTCCAACTCTCAGTGTACCCCATTGAACACAATGTTATGTGGGGAATGGAGAACTCTCCCTACAAGTGCTACGTAAGGTAATTTGGGATACAATATGCTGCACATATTAATGCATCTATTTGCATTATGACATTAATTAATGTTGGTGAAAAGTGTTATAAAGTCAGCACCTGTGGAGGATAATATAATCCATAGACTACAAACAGCAGTATACTAGGAAACATGTCGATGAGTAAATCTGTCACATACACAAATGGGAGGAAATCATTGTGTGAGTTGATACAATATTTATCAGATTGCAGAATGCACAGGAATGTTTGTTATAGAAGTGCCTCAGTCATATCCCTAGTACCTCCTCAATTTATAGGTTGCATTTTGATGAATGTTGGATAAGCAAAAAAATGGCCCACATGTTACATGACAGGTGTGCTTTAAATACCTGTCATTTAAGTGACCTGAACTAATATACACAGAATATAGTGAAGGCCTGTGTTCATCATTTTAAAAAAGTGTGTGCTTCCAGATATCTCCATGTATAAAGATACTGACAATTTGAAAATCTTAGTGTGGTCTATGGAACATATTTATTTATAGCAAACAAAAAAAATTGAAATTGAAAGCAAAATTGAAAGCACAAGGGAAAAAATAAAATTACATGACTGGTAGAGCTGTAATGTATACCACCAGCTACTAACTAAACTTATAGATATACAGTGGTTGAAGTGGGGGGTATATGCGGTGGTATGCCATATCGACAAGTCTCTTATAGCCTTCATTGTAAAACTATCAGGGACATATTCAATTAGCTTGGCGGTCTGCGATTACGCTCTAGAATGGCCGGTGACAGTAATACACGGTACTGCAATAAGGCAGATTTTCCTGCGCACCCCATAGGGTTGGGAAGAAAAATCCGTGGTATCCTATTTCATTGGGTAAAGTCTAGGGGACGCGTACTCGCGGGTCGCCAAGCTAATTGAATATACCCCTGAAATTCCATTCATTTATGTATTCCATACCGCCACTTCTAAATTTCCACTTCGCCCACTGGATAGAGGTCTATATATATAGACTGGTTCATACAAGGAAATATAGAGGACTAAACTGTGATTCTACTAAACAGCAGATTAGAAACTGGCTATACCTTAGTTTTCTTGATGTGTATTGCCAACAGAAGTCAGTGTGAGGAATAGAGTAAAACATAAACATACTGGAAGGTTAATTGACTACTAATAAATTGACCCTAATCTCTCTGTCTGCGTGGGTGTATATTAGGGAATTAGATTGTAAACTCCAATGTAGGGACTGATGAGAGTTCTCTATACAGTGCTGCAGAATTAGTGGCGAGATATAAATAAATAAATGATGATGATGATAAACAAACAGAGATTGGTACAGTCAGATGACAAAGTAATTGTTGAATAAGCACAGTCAAACTACGAGAAGACTAGAATTATACAGAGAACAGGAGCCTAATAAACACACCACAACCAATCCAAAACAGCCCTCACAATGTTAATGAATGTCATGCACCTGAGTCCGAGGGCGTGAAAGAAATTAAGTCTAAACATACTAGGATGAAGTGGAACTCATGGGTCTATCAATGGGTCTGTTCCAGTTTCTGTCCACAATATTGACAATAAAAGACCTAAATGTTGTGACAATCTTATAATAAAGCCCACAAATGATCAGCTTATTACAGTCACTAAATTTGTCCCATATCATAGTGGATTAGTACCTCTTAAAGACCCTGTCACAGTGCTAGAAACTCCCAGGAAAGAACCATTTGGCAGGGGTAGCAATCAGAGCCACACCAGGTCTGTCCAAGCAGCTTAGTCCAGAGAGGACTGGTCATGAGGTATAAGCTGAAGTCAAAGGATTGTAAAGTTAGAATAGTGATGGACAAAGCCAAAATCAAGGGACTGAAGAAAGTAGAATAGTGGAGGATTGGAGAAGGAAGAACTGTGATGAACAGCCCAACAAAACAGGACTTCTTCAAAACACAATCAGAAAAATCAAAAATAGAGACCTGAGGGACATTGTGAAGCCTACAAACATGTGAGATATATGTTCTGATAGACTTGACCTGTTCTATGATGGGCTGAATGCTGTGTGCTGTTCAGTAGATGGGGAGACTAGTTAAATTAATGTTCTTAGCAGAGTGCTGATTACAGTAATTAAGAGGAGGTGTTTGTAACTGTCATTGTGAACGGTTTTCTGACAGCTGTCATCAGGAGCTAGTGTTAAATTCTTACATGGCCTGAATAAAGTGACCAACTCCCTTCTCATTTTTTCATTGTTGATTCTTTAGTTAAATGTCACCTGGCAGAGACAAGAGTGGATGTGATGCATTCTGTTGTTCAAACTATTAGTCACCTTAAGATGTTATTCCTACTGTCTTTAGGAGCAGATCAAGGCAGCTTCATTATCATCATAGTCAATGAGGCCAAATCAGTTCCACATTACTTTTCCTATTACACATGTGGTGCTGGGGTCATGGGTTCAAAATTGGGCCCAATTTTATTGGGGTTTGTATGTTCTCCCCTTCTTTGTGTGTGTCTCCTTCAGGTAGTCCGGTTTCCTCCCACACTCCAAAAGCATACTGGTATATTAATTATCTTCTGACAAAATTAACCAGTGTGTGTCTGTGTGGTATGAAATATAGATTGTAAGCTCCACTGGGGCAAGGACTGATGTGAATGATTAAATATTCTCTTGGTAAATCATTGCGTAATATATAGGCATTATAATAATAACTGATAATAATTAATAATGCTGATATCTGCACATACTAGCTAGCTACTGAATGGAGAATGAGGCTATCAATGTCTATGTATAAAGAATAAAAGCTGCTGACACATTCATTTCTGTGTGTGGTGAGCCCTGTTAAACTTCCAATGATTCCCTTCCAGAGCGTGAGGGAGTCTCTTAAAATAAGATGTAGGTAAACAGCTGAGAACTGCAAATAAAACAAAGTTGCTGCGATTCACTTTGATTTGCCAGCAGTGCCATAGTTAATGATAAAGCTGTTTTTAGTTTATTATTTTTTAACAATTGTTATTGTTTTAATGTACCTTACGATGCATAGAAACATACACTAGCTCTAGATCACATCAAAAGATAACATTAAGATCTGGAAATTGGCAGTAACACTTTGATGATTAATGCAATCAACAAATTCACCCGGGTGTCCTTAGACAATCATAAGACTCCTGTGCTTCACACTTTTCATGGGTTATTCTTTATTGTAAACAAGTAAAGTCCTTACAATTTGCATAGGTGCTTTCATGCAACAGATACCAAATAAAGTCATCACTGTTAGTTTTGCCTAGTTTGCTATGTTGTATCTAATTGATTTACATATGATCAGCATAATAGTCCAACATGACTATGACAAAAGTAAATATTTCAAGAAGTAACTTTTATTTGTCAACCAGCTGTGACAATGCAATGATTTTCCCCAGCGACAAGAACATTGTTAAGTAGCAATGTATCATTCTTAGCTCATCGGTCATGTACTATATTATCCTCAGTAGACCAAGTAATATGTGGGACATGAAAATTAGGCTATATTTACTAGCACCCCCTTTCCCGTAGATCAGCTGGGTGTCTCTGTAAAGTGTATTGTGACCTGTGGTTTTTCCTTTACTTCTATTCTCAGTTAGGGCAGTGCCTCCACCTTGACCTAAGTACAGTGGGCTCTTTGTTGGGTATTGTTCTTAACAAGCAACACCAGAGGAAGACCAAAGAACCCTCCGCCCCCTACTAACCAAACCACAGGCACACACAGAAAGAGATTGCAATAGGCAAATTGGTCTGTGAAAGCCACACCGGCAGTTTTATTGATTTGGCGCGTGCTCTCAAAGGATTTTCATGTCTAATTAGACTTTATATATACCAAAATAGAAAAGCTCTTACTGTATATAAACTGTATTTTAAAAGTATCTCTTTAAAACAGATAAAATATGATGAATGTACAAGAATGCAATGCAATAGCTTAACATTTCTTACCCTAGCCAAGAGGTACCTCTACTTTAAATGCTTACTTGCAATTATTCTTTGACTGTAATAATGTCTACCAATAGTGCATTCTATACTCAACACATATGCATTAATTTAACATGTTATACATCAATATATGCATATTTAGCAATAAAATGCAGTTAAGCGGTCTTATGAGGAAATTAATGACAAGCAAATGTCTCTTCACTTCTCTGTCCCAGAAACAGTAGACTATGGTAGAAAAGGCTCCAGAATAAAGTTGCTGGTGTCAGTTTTTCTTAGCAGTATCCCTCACTTTTGTAATGAGCACAATTTCTAGTCTTTGTCTTTATCACGGCGGAATATGACTTGAAGAAGTTAGGCTTGTACACACTTTCCTCCTTGTCTCATCCTATTACACAGGCCCAGTCCTGCAGGGAGCTATCTCTCCTCTGTACTTCACTGTAATGAATGTCACTTGTCTGAGGTAAATGTTGTTGTTTAGTGAAGATGTTCACAATATATTTCAGTCTCTGATCCCTAACTATCTTTCCCTATCACTACCCCTAATAGTTTATCACAGTCCTGCAAAGGGGTGTACAAATTATTTTCAGGTCTCCCCACCAAGGGCTAGATTTACTAAGCTGTGGGTTTGAAAAAGTGGAGATGTTGCCTATAGCAACCAATCAGATTTTAGCTTTCATTTATTTAGTACCTTCTACAAAATGATAGCTAGAATCTGATTGGTTGCTATAGGCAACATCTCCACTTTTTCAAACCCGCAGCTTAGTAAATCAAGCCCCAAGTCCCTATCTACCTAATAACAAGATTCACAATACACAGTCTCATCAAATAATAAGTAAACAGTGGTTACTTATCCATTTAGATTTGGTTTCTCCTCGGACCTCTCACAGGAAATGTCAGCTGTTTCTCACACAGCACAGGGTTGACCGGGCTCTCCCTCCTGCCAGCCCTGATACTCTTCTGTCCCTCCCGGCTGTTTCCTCCTGAGCTGATTTTCTTCAGGGCCTTACAGGGCTTCCTCTGCTGACAACACGGCAGGCTTCTTACGTGACAGACTCACAGGTTACACCACTGACAGAGACCAACTCCCACACTGCAGCTGCCAGTTTTAAGTCATTCCTCTCACACGTAACTGTTACTTTTCCCTTTTTCCCTTGGTCTCTGTGATGTCACAGTGAGCAGAGCTTTATCAATCCCTGCTACTAAAAAAAGTTGAGAAAAGTTGGAGAGGAGGGGATTTTTTATTTATAATTACTCATGAAGAGGCCAATTGGATATATAGGTTACTTATTCTTTCACCATATGGCCTTAACGTTGATTTGGACTTGAGGGCAATTCTGGGGCCACGATGAGTTCAGTACGATGCTCAGTGGGGTTTACCACCCAATGTACTATTTCTATGATTGCTATTATTATTATGTTTTAGAAGGTTTGTTTTGTGAATAAATCCGGTTAACAATCTGCACTGATCAGTGTATGGGACTATCCCATTTTTCACCCATTAGTTCATGTTTATATACATGGGCAGCACAGTGGCCTAGTGGTTAGCACATCTGCCTCACAGCACTGGGGTCATGAGTTCGATTCCCGACCATGGCCTTATCTGTGTGGAGTTTGTATGTTCTCCCTGTGTTTGCGTGGGTTTCCTCCGGGTGCTCCGGTTTCCTCCCACACTCCAAAAACATACTGGTAGGTTAATTGGCTGCAATCAAAAATTGACCCTAGTCTCTGTCTGTCTCCCTCTCTGTCTGTCTTTGTGTGAGTGTGTGTATATATTAGGGAATTTAGACTGTAAGCTCCAATGGGGCAGGGACTGATGTGAATGAGTTCTCTGTACAGCGCTGCGGAATTAGTGGCGCTATATAAATAAATGATGATGATGATGATGATGATGTTTAAAACTGTATTTTACTATTATGATTCTTTATATTATTATATTATTATTATTATTATTATTATATACTTATATTATGTTTTACATTGTATATTTGGGCTCATAGTAGACATGGGAGACACCTTAGGTCCTGACTTTGGCCTCAACTATCCTTTATCCTTTACCTAATTTCCACCCTTCCGCCAATCCCAGTTACCTCCCACAACATACTGTTAGGCTGAGTACACACTATAGGCTTTTCAGCCAATCATCGTGCCAATCACATGATAAATGACTGTTTGGCCCAATATCGCATTAGTGTGTACACTGCAGCGATGAACAATTATCGTTCAAAGCTCATATCGTTTCGTTTGATTTTTAAACCAAACTTAAAATCTCGTTCAATGATGAAACAATGTCTCTCTAATTCTGCAGTGTGTATTCACAGTGTCCATAGATCTTTACCAAGTGTGCAGAGTCACAATTTTTTCAGCTGACGGTTAGGACAGATGAAGAGCACAGATCTGAAGGTACATCTTGTAAAACGTTCATACTATGTACACATGACCCAGCATGACGATACAGACTTTTCTTTTTTTTAGTCGTTAATAGAATCATTAAGGATATCACATCAGGGGAAATGTTCTGTATTGTGTACACAGCCTTACACACCCGTACCTGGTCCTTATGTTTTTATTAGCACTGCCAGATCTTAACAAGCACCTCATGTTCTTGTACTACATCAAATAGTTATGTTCACCTAATGGTTTTTTCTTATTTGCGTACTTGTTTTTACAATTTTTTGCTGTTCTGGTCTCTGGCAATTGTTATCGCCTTTTGTGTTGTATTTGGAAACATAACTACATTCTTAAAAAGAAAAAAAAAGTGAAACTGATCCCAATGAGAAAAATTATTTAGAGGTGTCAAGAGATTGGAGAATTGCCAAAGGTGTTCTAGCACTTGCTACATGAATCATACCTACCCTCTGTCTGACGAGCCCAACCTGATGTGAGTGCATAATAGATATTAATTTATATATAACTGACCAACTTACTTGGGTATGGGCCTGACTATAACCATAACGTAATCTTTGTTTTTGTTTTACTCTTGAATCGCAATTTCTTATATGCCTTGTGATGGTTCAGGCTAGTGGCACTTTCATCCTGTCTATCCCCTGGAATTTAGACTCTGCACCAAAAACATTAAAAAGTTGTGTGACCACACCAGACAGTAGCTCATTAGAGTGAGCTCTTATAGGTGAATGTGTCTCCATTTCATTTTTACATAGTTTTCCTCATTGTTATACATATGTGGAAACATAAATGAAAACAGTAATATTCCTTTAAAATATATTAATTTTATATTAATAAAAAAACACACTCACACAATAAAAACAAATATCCAACATATAGGTGCAAATCTTCCTACCAGACAATGGATATCAATGTCACAGTGTGTATTAAGATGTGAGTTCCCCGTGTACTGAAATCACCAGACATTCACAAAAATTTTCCCCACTCCTCCTGTATATAAAATATTGAATATGGCTCAAGTACAAGAATATTTCTAGTAAGTGTTATCACCAAAAGGGGACGGCACATCCGGAAAAACAGACACTATCACTTGGAGTGTTTGGAAGTTTGGACAAAAACATCTAGAATCAACACTGGATATGTTTGAACACTTTTTTGTTTTGTGATTATCAATATAAAGGTGTCAGAATTCCCTAGGATGAGTGGGATGCTTGTGTTCTGCCTGGGATTGGTGGTACTTCACCCAGAGGCGCGGAATCTAACAAAGTGGAAGGTTTTCACCAGAGGATCCCACTAGGGAATTTGCACTTGGCAGCTTCCACCCTGAAGGGCTCGGCCCTCTAGAGGAGTTCCCAGTGAGCAGGGATAGTGAACCGAGTACAGAGGAGAATGTAGGCAATAGATAGTCACAAATGAATAGGAGTACTGAGTGATGCTCAGTGATAGTTCACAGAGAGATAACATGTGATTTGCAGCAATACACTTGGAGAGAAGGTAGCGATGATCTTCAGTAGTTGCCACTAACGAGTGGAGCAGGTAAAGGGTGATTTGCAGCAATACACTTGGAGAGATTGTAGCGATGGTCTGCAGTAGTTGCCACTAATAAGTGGAGCAGGTAGTAGGTGGGTTGCAGCTATACACTTAGAGAGATGGTAGCGATGATCTGCAGTAGTTACCACTAACGAGTGGAGCAGGTAGTAGGTGAGTTGAAGCACACTTGGAGAGATGACAGCAATGAAGTGCAGGAATTACCACTAACGAGTGCAGGGGCGCACGCAGGATTGTTAGGGGGGTGTTTCCACCCTACCAGAAAAACGAACAAAAAAAAAACATGCAAGAGAGCTACTGCGCAAGAGCCCGCGCATGGGCAGCAGCTCAGTTTCGGCAGCTCTGTACTATACAGCAGCCGCGGCGCTGTCAAAGAAGCGTCCGCGGCAGTGCCTCAGAATGCTACGAGTGATGACAGCAATGATCTGCAGGATTTACCACTAACGAGTGGAGCAGGTAATAAGTGATTGCACCAGCAGAGTGCATGAGCTGCTTCCAGGCCAGGAGTCTGATGAGAAGAACCAGCACTCAGAGGTGCTGGGAGCAGAGGAGGGCTGGAAGACTTTAGCCCGGGGGGCAAGCACACCACGCTGGCCCATAAGTAGCGGCCCATCCTTAAAGGGTGGTTTTTAGTACAATATATATTTATCTATATAAAAAGAGGCTTTTTTAGTGTTGCTTAATCTATATAGCTATATATATATATATATATATATATATATATATACACACACAACAAAACAAAATGGGAGGGGGCGCCAAATAGTATAATACTGTATGTAAATACAGACAGGTGTACCAATAGTCAGATTTTAAACGCCAAGTGGGTACAGACACTCAGATGGTAATAGTGGATTAGCAGGGAAAAGGAAGATGAGAAACCACTCCATAACACTGACACCGTGCCAATATAATATGCGTACCAGATATAATATCTTTCAGGCTTATCTGTAAGTCTAACCAGACTTTTCGCCAATCAGGGTGGGTCTTGGCTCTCCTCAGAAATATCAGGTATTTCATACAGTGTTGGGAGATTCCGGAGCTGGCACTTCTTATACACTCAGAGGTAATCTGTTAATTTTGTTTCCTCGAAAGACTCGCGGGCAGCCCTAACCAATGGGTTAACATCCTATTCATAAGTGAAGATCATCCAAGGCTATATAATAGAACTCCACCTCTTCCCCAATGTCTTTGACTGACTTCTCAAGCGATTAGAAGTCCCCACCACATGTGGTGGGGACTTCTAATCTCTTGAGAAGTCAGTGTATAAGACAGTGTATAAGAAGTGCCAGCTCCGGAATCTCCCAACACTGTATGAAATACCTGATATTTCTGAGGAGAGCCAAGACCCACCCTGATTGGCGAAAAGTCTGGTTAGACTTACAGATAAGCCTGAAAGATATTATGGGGCACATTTATCAATATTCACATAAAGTGAAAAGTAGTTTTCAATCCTTATCGCAATGATAAGGATTGAACTATTTCTCACATTTATGTACAGCCCTGCACAGAAACAGCAGTTCCCAAAAACTGCTGTTTCAGTGATAAAAAAAATCATACTTACCCCCCTCTTCGGAAGCGCTGTCTCCGGGTCTTCTCTTCACTCTTCAATTGCGCACGTCCAGTTCCAAGAACTGGACATGCGCACACAGATCCCCTCTCTGTCTCTGCAACGATAGTTGCAGAGAGAGCGCGCTGAGTGACAGGGAGGGATCATGTGATCTCTCCACACATGCACTGTCCAGCTCTGCTCTTCGGAGCAGAGCTGACAGCATTAGATTTCTTCAATTCCGATGATGTACGCCAGCCTCAGCTGGCGTACATTAACATGACAAGTTCCCGAAAAAAATGTTTTTTCGGGACTTGTTAGATTGCGGCCAGGAGCAGTCACCATTCTGTTGAATGGTGATTGCTCCCAAAAACGAAGAGGAATGCAAAGCAGCAGATATCCATGATATCTGCTGCGATGCACCCTTAATAAATTTGCGGAGGACAGGAGGACACCTTAATGACCCGTTAAAAGCACTATCGTGCTTTATTAAATATGCTCCTATATCTGGTACGCATATTATATTGGCACGGTGTCGGTGTTTTGGAGTGGTTTCTCATCTTCCTTTTCCCTGCTAATCCACTATTACCATCTGAGTGTCTATACCCACTTGGCGTTTAAAATCTGACTATTGGTACACCTGTCTGTATTTACATACAGTATTATACTATTTGGCGCCCCCCTCCCATTTTGTTTTGTTGTAGATTTAATCCATCGTATGGGAATTAGGCAGCCGCCTGAACATAGGATTGTCAACTGTCTAGAAGGACATTAATTTTCTCCTGTCTCTTCAGAGTTACTCGCTGTACTGTCTATTTTTTCTGTTACTTTATATATATATATATATATATATATATATATACACCCACACCCAGAGCTCTATTAAGCTGGATAAACTTGAAGTTTATTTTTATGAACATCATCTTTTCCACATTTTGAGGGAGTAGCCTCCTACACCGATCACTGACAAGGTTCCCGGCTGTGCTGAAAACTCTTTCTGAGTACACACTGGAGGGTGGGCAGTTTAGGCAGTGCAAAGCGAGTTGGTACATGGGTCTCTAAATTCACTTTTTTTTTCTCCCAGTATGTAAAGGGACTGTCTGATGTGTCTATTTATATGCTGTCGTGAAAATAAACCTCTGCTATCCTTTGGATGTTGATAGTAGGATCAGGTGGTGTTAGAGCAGAGGTCACGTTTTTTGGTCAATTCTTTTAGACCAGATGTCAAAATGTGCTGAGTCATATGCATCATCCCTGGGTCTCATGAGAAAACGAACTAACTAGCAGCAGTTGAGTGGGAAACTGAAGGTGGAGACGTCGTTCTGTCATGTAACACTTGAGCTGTCATCTTGCTCACCAGGAGCTCCTTGCATTTCTTCAGATCTGGGTCAGTTGGAAACAAAGAGAAGACATAGCTCTTAAACCGAGGATCAAGCAAGTCGCCAGAATGTAGTTCTCTGATTTCAAGATTTTGATAACTCTTGGATCCTGGCCGCGAATAAAGTACTTGATCTACAAGTCCAAAATACTTAGCGTAATTGCTTTTCTTAATCTCCTCCTTCATTTTATCAAGCTGCTTATCTAAAAGTCTAATTAAGGGAATCACTTGACTCAAGCTAGCAGTGCCTGAACTCATATTCACAGGTGTCACGAAAGCCAGATAATGATTGCTGTTAGAGTGACAGTTTACCACCAGAGATATGTGGAGTCTAACAGTGGAAAGGTGTTCAACAGGGATTCCTGCAAGGGAATATGGTGTCTCTACCACAGGTTGCTGTCCTCTAGGGGGCGCAGAACAGAGAATGCGCAGAACCACCAAGTGGTTGTTGAGTAGAGATGAGCTGCACAGGTAATTGCTGGGAAGCAGTAAGCAGCACAGGTATTGCTGAGTAGAGATGAACTGCACAGGTAATTGCTGGGAAGCAGTAAACAGCACAGGTATTTGCTGAGTAGAGACGAGCTGCACAGGTAATTGTTGAGAAGAGATGAGCTTCACAGGTAATTAGCAATAAGCAGCACAGGAATCTGAGTAGCAACAAACGGCACCATCCACGATATTAGGAACAACAGGAGTCAGATCGGGCTCATTAATGCTTTAAATCCTCCGGTTCAATTTAGTTAAAAATGGTTACTGCTCTTATGAATCATTGTAGTCTGTGAAAAGGTAAATATCCCCAATGAATGGTTTAAATATTAATATTAATCTATTATACAGTGTCTGGGGAATCAGAATAATCAGCGGTTCAATTTACTCTTTTGGTGTCTCTAAATATAGCAATGTACAAAGGCAGAACCTGAGAGCTGTGGGCCCTGGGGCAGGGAAGCGGGGAGGGAGGAACTGGGGCCCACAGCTCACTAGTTCCCCATGAAGCGGGACCCATTCTCTTCATGGGCCCCAAAGCACCGCATCTGCTGCAACAATGGTAGTTCCGCCACTGGCAATAGACATGTAAGTATCAATGGGGTATAGCAGAAACTGAATCTTAATAAATCTTTTTGAACTACTTCTCTTGCGTATTTGTCTTTCTTGTGGTTTGCATTAACTGTAACTGTTTTATGAATGCAACACTTAGTTGATCCTGATTTTCTGAAGCTCATATATTTTATATTGTGTCTCTTTCACGATCTCTCAGCTACTTGTTCTGTCTGCACTTGGACTCACAAGCTTTGCCAATTGAAGACTCCAAACTGCTTATTTGCAAAATATTCACACTCTGCTTTTCACTGTGCATTGCAATGTAGTTTTCACTAGTGTACCATGCGGTGCAGGGGTATCATAACCAAACAATAATTCCAATGCCCATACCGCACTGAGGGGTAACTATATTTATGAAGTGCATTAGTTACATCTGGTCATCGAGTTCGTGGAAATTGTATTAAAATGCTGACAGCTGTGTTAAGTGCGTTATGATGTTTTATATCACCTGTTTCTGCTACCAAAATGTTAATTCAGTATTCCAGCTCTGTATAATGACGAGGAAATTTTCCTATTGATCTGCAGGATTAGCACCCGAGGCCTTGTCACAATTGCCAAACTTTGCTTCCTACTGTACGGTATTTTCATAGTCTGGTTCCAATGAAAATAGACTTTGCTTTGAATATAAGGAAACTGAATTAATTGCATGTCCTGTTTGTTTTTGGAGATTATGGAGCCTTCACACAAATACTTGGCAAATGAAGAAGTTACGTATCTGTAGCACACAGGTCCTCATTTAAACTTGTTGAGGATTTGCACCTAGAAAAATAAAACATTTTATGCTGCATAAGGGGGCAAATTTAAAATGTGCAGACAAATTTAGAGATGGGTGGATGCGCGTCTTAGCTCAGCTCTTACTTGCAGTGTAAAACAGCCCAGTAATTGTGATCTACATGCAAAAGCAGCCAGTGTTTTTCCTGCATGAAAAAAAATTCCATTTGCACCCCTTGCATTGCAACATGGTTTGTGGTACAAATTTGAAACCTTTAGAAGAATATGCTTCTAACTTTAAATGAAGCTGTTTACATATACCTACTTATATTATACCACTCAGTAACTACAGATTGTTGTGCACAGTCTGGGGCTCCTTTAGAAATGGACGCAATAGTGTTCTGAAAGTAAGTAGGATAATATGCATGTAAATAAAGGGCGTGCTTACATGCATATGTTCCATCATACCCATCTCAAAATAAATCCAGGTTAAAAAATAGTATTATTTGCACCAGGCATATATTAGGTGTGTGTAAACTGCCACATGACAGTGTAGATGTCACTGAGTTAGGGTCAGAGGACTACCGGTACAGCCGGCTCATGTGATATTGCCTCCAAAGAGGCGCGGTATCTAACGGTGAGGGAAATGTTCGCCAGGGACTCCTGCAAGCGAGTTTGGAGTTAACTGCTCCCAGACCGCAAGTGATGGGTGATCAGTGAGGCTGTATTGAGAACCAAGATAATAACTAACGATGTCACGGATGAGAAGTAGCTCAATAACTGAGAGACTAAGAGGCAGTTTCCCAGGGCAACGGTAGAGCCAAGGTACTGAGAGTAAGGAACAGCAGGCGAGTATGCAGGTTATACTGGAGACTGGTAGCGATGATCTGTGGGTAGATGTGCTGGAGATTCAGGGAACAGGTAGCAATAATATGCAGAGCATTACCACAGGTTAGTGCAGTAGACACAGAGGCTGTGATGATCTGCAGATAGATGTGCTGGAGACTCAGGGAACAGGTAGCAATAATATGCAGAGCGTTACCACAGGTTAGTGGAGTAGACACACATGCTGTGATTATCTATGGATAGATGTGCTGGAGACTTCAGAGAACAGGTAGCAAAAAGGAGCCAAGGAACAGGACATCTGAACAGGAGAGTAGACCTGAAGATCTGGCAACTTGGTAGAGAAGCTGGTGCTTTAAGTAGACAGAGCTGACAGGCAATTAGCCAATCAAGAGGATGCAGAAAGTATTTAGCAAACCAGGTGGGTGCATGCTTAGTTCAGGCCAGCAAGTGAATGCAGGAAAATGGAAACAGGTGAGAACAGTGACCATAATGTAGGTTTAGCTGGTGCAATATGTGACAGTAGAGGTGACTTAAGGACACTACATCCTTGGATGTGCCCATTATAGGTTGGTGTGCCCAAATTTCCTCATCAAGACATAGGTGGATATTAAGGACCCTCTGTTGAAAGATCAAATGTTCCTTCCCTTGCATCCCAGGAGTCTCAGACCAACCTCACGCATTTCCATTTCAGCATTTGCAAATGAAGAACTTTGTCAAATCGGCTACATTGAGATGACTAACTCAGTTTGAGAGAACTTATATACCAGATGGTATATGGTCCTCTCCAAATTTCCCTTTATGTTCCACGTACATCTAATATGTGCTAGAGCAGACCTGGCCAACCCATAGCTCTCCAGGTGTTTTGAAACTACAAGTACCAGCATGCCCTGCCAGCTATCAGCTGGCTATATACTGGCAAAGTATGCTGGGGCTTGTAGTTTCACAACACCTGGAGAGCCATGGGTTGACCAAGCCTGTGCTAGAGAAACTGTGGAAATGCACATTTGGTGGGACTGCATCCTCATTTCCAGATATTCAAACATTATTTGTATACTAGTTGCAGAAATACCATCAATCCAGATACTCCATGACCCACTATAGTGCAGTGGATCAAAGTCATTGCTTCACTCAAGTAAAGCTACAGGTAGACTCTTCACATAGGCAACACAGCCAAGTTCCAAACAGCTAAAGATTGGAAGATACCAGAGCAGCCATCTAAAAATGCAGTGATAAACAGGATTTTGAATGTAGCATCTTTGGATTGTATCTACAGTCTACTTAACGACACAATTAGAACTTTGCACAAAACTTGAGAACCTTGGTATTTATATAAAAACTCTAGATTATGAGGAAATGCTTAAAAATGTATACATCTCAAGAGTTGTTAGGATGTGACAAATATGTCATGGTGCATTATCAGACCATGTGGGTGCAATGCATCTAAATTGCATCAGTAATGTGGCTTCAAAATGTTTCCTTAATGATTAGGTAGTTTCATCACTGGGTGCAGCCATATTGGAATTAGCTGTTTAATGTGCTCATTGGATCTTAGACGCATCTGTCCTTTTGGCTGCTGCTGTTGGATACCTAGCCTTCCATTTTCTGCTTCCTGTGTTGGTTGTAGCTAATCACAGCTAGTGTGTGCTTGCCTTTATAGTTCTCATGATATTTTGAATTTTTGGCTTTTGATTGTACCCTGCCATTCCCGATCATTGGATTGCATATAGACCTTGCTTGTATTCTTCCTGCCTCGAACTTTGGACCGTATTTTGGACTTTGCTAGAACTCAGCCCTCTAGGACTTTGTTTTTGAATTTGACTTTTGTTGAACACCATTATTTCTAGACTATTGCTGGACACTAGTGCTGGAAACCAATATCTAATAGGCACCCCACGTTTCCCCAATGGGGATTGGCAATAGCTCTTCTTGCCCAACTAGCAAGACAGACAAAAGCTAATATCTGATGGCTGTTATGGTTTTAGTCCAAATTTGCATCTTTATGCAATGTAAGTACATAACCTACTACATAACTCACATCATCTAATTGCATTATAACATCATCATCATCATCATTTATTTTTTTATAGAGTGCCACCAAGTATGTAGCTGTATAGAGAATATCAGTCATCCACATCAGTCCTTGCCCCATTGACCTTAAAGTCTAAATTCCCTAATATACAGACAAAGACAGACACAAACACTCTAAGGTTAATTTTGCCAGCAGGCACTTAACCTACCAGTACGTTTTTACCATTACTTACAATTCTAGATACTTTTCTAAAAATATACACACATCTCTTATTGACTGCTAAGCAAGGCCGTAGAAACGCAGTAAGCTGGGTTAGCAAGGTAGGGGGGCGGGGGCACCATGGTGGAGAGGAGCTTCCACTGCCTGCCTTCCCACCAATCCTGCTTCACGAAAAATAAATTCCCTTGCTGCTGTGCACGGCGCCTTCCTCTGTGCTCCCTACTCACTGACAGTGTCGGAAGTGACGTCATCACGCCCCGACACTGTGAGTGAGAAGCCGCACAGAGGAGGGTGCCGAAGACAGAAGAGGAAGAGGAAAAGACCATAAACGTAAGTAAAAACAGAGGGGACAGTGTGAAAATACAGGGGGGGATGCTGCAGGGGTGAAACAGTAAGGGTGTGGTGAAGCTGCAGGGGTGAAACAGTGAGGGGGGTTGATGTAGGGGTGAAACAGTGAGGGGAGTTGATGCAGGGGTGAAACAGTAAGGGTGTGGTGAAGCTGCAGGGGTGAAACAGTGAGGGGAGTTGATGTAGGGGTGAAACAGTGAGGGGAGTTGATGCAGGGGTGAAACAGTGAGGGGAGTGATGCTGCAGGGGTGAAGGGGTGAGACAGTGGGGGGTGATGCTGCAGGGGGTGAAACAGTGTGGGAGGGAGGGTGATGCTGCAGGGGTGTGAAACAGTGAGTGGGGTGAAGCTGCAGGGGGTGAAACAATGCTGGGGGGAGTGATGCTGCAGGGGTGTGAAACAGTGAGTGGGGTGATGCTGCAGGGGGTGAAACAGTGTGAGAGGGAGGGTGATGCTGCAGGGGTGTGAAACAGTGGGTGGGGTGAAGCTGCAGGGGGTGAAACAATGCTGGGGGGAGTGATGCTGCAGGGGTGTGAAACAGTGAGTGGGGTGATGCTGCAGGGGGTGAAACAGTGCTGGGGGAGTGATGCTGCAATGGTGAAACAGTAAGAGTGTGGTGAAACAGCAGGGGTGAAACAGTGAGGGGGGTTGATGCAGGGATGAAACAGTGGGTGAAGTGATGCTACATGGGTGAAGGGGTGAGACAGTGGGGGGTGATGCTGCAGGGGTGAAACGATGGGGGAGTGATGCTGGAGCGCACAGTGGGTGGGGATGGAGGAGGGCACAGTGGGGTGATGCAGAAGGGAGTAGTGTGATGAAGAGACAAAAGTGTGACGAAAGAGGGGACACTGTGTGATGAAGGAGGTCACATAGTGATGAATGGGGCATTTGTTTCTCTTCTCTCCTACACTTATCACCAAACAATTTGCTAAAAATAAAAAAATTTTTTGCAAAGAATACATATTCTTTATTTAGATTAATCATAGAACAATAAATATACACTGTTTAATTTACTTACTTGTATTACTCTATTTATGAAAGTTTATAATATGTTTTGTATTAAAAGAAGAAAAGCATTATTGAATGAACAAATAATTTATGAAAGAGGAGGTCGCAAATTTATTTTTTGCAGGGGGGGCACCAGACATGCTACCAGCGGCTCGTCTGCTAAGATAGAATATCAGGTGATCAATGTAAGAATTTTTGGGAGAGGGGTCTACAGTAATAATATTCTCACGTTTTCCAGTGCTCAGACCATGCTGAGGGTTGCACCTATATAATGACGTGTGTAAGACGCACCTGGCAGCTGTGATACATGCGTTATAACCAATTTTGTGTCATCTATTCTTGCTATTAAATGTACATTCAGTTCTCCAACTCTGCAGAACATTGATGATATTTCCCTATTAATCTGCAGGATTAGGACCGGAGGCCTTGTCACAATTGCCAAACTTTGCTACTTACTGTATAATACTTTCATCAACTGGTTCCAGCCAGTGAAAGTATACTTTGCTTTGAATATAAGGAAGCTGAATTTATTGCGAGTCTTGTTTGCATTTGCAGATGATGTCTGTTTAATCTTTCAAACAGATACCTGGCAGAGGAAAAAACTGAATATATTTTCAGCACTTAGAAGTAAATGAAGTTAGAAGGTACAATTTTGCAGCTTGACAAAACTATGTTACTGTACAGGGAGGGGGGCAAATTTCAAAAATGAGGATAACTGTTGAGTTAGGTGGGGAAAGGACACATGCAAAAAAAAGCAGATTTCCGTGCAAATGTTCTGTCAGATGCATCTCAAGATGCATCCAATTAAAAACAATAACATTTGAACAATGCACACATCCGGTTTACATGTAACATTAGGCACCCATGATAGCATGCAGAAGTGGCTCGGCAGTGTTTGATGTAAATGCTAAAGCTGTGTTACTAGTGCCGGTTGAAGCCCTGTGGGGACCCTAGGCAGTGGTGGCCCCCTCCTCGGAATGCAGAGACAACTCATGCTCCCTTCAGTGTAGGAGTCTTGTGCGCCCAGCGCCACTTATCCAGCCAAATATTGACATTGAAAAGCAGCAAACAACAGCTTGAAGGGTAAGAAGCTGCTGGCTACTTCTTCTCCATGGAAGCAGCTGTTGTCCATGTGGGGGCGCCACAGAGACAGAATTAGTCCCAATGTCACTCACTGGATGAGCCTAATTCAGTAAGGCAGGTAAATGCTGATACGTGCCATATTTTGCACAAAATTCCCAGAACCGGACTATATACCAGTGAACGAAGCTACGTCCAATTCATCTTCAAGTGCAAAGGCCTTACTACAGCCTACAATTTCAGGGGCGTAACGAGGAGGGGACTGGGCGTTTACACGTAGTCAATATAAAGTAAGGGCGTGCCAAGCTCGGGCTCCCAAGCATTATCTGGTTCGAGCTTTGGGTATCTCAAAGCTACGTGGTTTTTTTTGTCATATCACTTGCACAAGCTACAGGTCGAGTGTAAGTGCCGATTACTAGTGATGACGGTCGCTTATGTATGCTATAACATGTGTTTGCAATCAGGAGCAACTTTAAAAATGGATTTTGGGTACATCAGTCATTAATAACATTGTAATAAAGTCTTTTATAGAAAAATAAAAGTTTTTTTTTCACCATATCATTAACAGATATTTGTTTCTTTCTTGTGTGTTGTCAGTTACAGTAGAGAATACCTAGAGCAGTATTCATCAACAGACGTATCTTTACATCCGCTGCTTATTGAATATGGACGTGTGTATACCCGATTTATGTGAGATTTTTAGAAGCGCACAATGGGCCTGATTCATAAAGGAAAGTAAGGCAAAGAGTATGTTTTCTCCTGGACAAAACCATGTTACAATGCAAGGGGTGCAATTTAGTTTATTATTTTGCACATAAGGAAAATACTGACTGCTTTTTCATGTAGCAGACACATACTTGATAGCTTTATTTTTATACTGTAATTGAAAGTTGATCTAGGACATGCCCTACACCAACTATAAATCTGTCCACACATTTTAAATTTAGCTCCCCCTCAAATGCAACATGGTTTTTCCAAGGTTCAAAGTTACAAATTTTTTGGCTTTACTTTCCTTGATTAATCAGGCCCAATAAGTTTATTTTGCGTGTGTTAATGAATCAGGCCCATTATGTCAGTCCTTAAGTGTTTAGGTTCCCCTTAACCAGTGGCACTGTAGCCTGCCACCTATGTTCTCTTAATGTTAGTGCATTATTTGAACACAAAAAATAATTGAAGAGATAATAAATAAATATGAAAGTATATAATATAATAAAATTAAGAGAGAGACTATTGTCTTAAGGTATTAGTAAATCTGAAAGTCAAATTTCCAAACTAAAATGTAATTAGATACAAATAAAATAAAATACATACATCTATCGATTTTTCCTTTATAAATCAAATTTATGCAGTAGATTTATGGAAATGTCTATTAAGAAATGTGAATAGATGTCCACTACTTGATATAGTATATCCACAACACAAATGATTTCAGTACTATCAGCTATAGGGGTCAATGTGGCCTAAACTTGCCTGTCACTGTCCTCCCTGTTTTGCATCTCCAGGCGTAAGGAGACACAGGATAATGATGCACAACATATGAGTACTCATCTTGTGCAGTACATAAATGTGTATCTTACAGAATGCGTTTTTACATATGTCCAATTCTAAATGAGCCTCTCTGAACACGATATTATGTAGGGAATGGAATATGTGAGTCCTAACTCTCCCTACAAATGCTCAGTAAAGTAAATTAGCATTAAATATACTGCACATAGGAATACATTTCTATGCAATATAGCATTAACTAATGTTAGTCAAAACTATTACAAAGAAGGAAAATATAATCCATTGAATTCAAAGAAACAGCAGTACACTAAGTGTCATGAGCCGCAACGCTAGCCGCGACGGCTCGGCTGGAACCTTCTGTGGCCGCGTCCCAGCTGTTCCCCTGGCAGCTGGAACGTCACTTCTGGCCACAGTTTCCCGACACTCTTCTCATCACCGCTGCATCCCGGCAATGAGTTTGACAGCCGGGAGGAGTGTGCAGTAGGGGGCTGTGGAACTTCAGTGTTATTTGCTCCTTGCAGTATTTAAGGCAGGGAGGGCTTAGCCTCTCTGCAGGCAGGCCCGGCGCTCCCATTAGGCAAGGTTAGGCACTTGCCTAGGGCGCCGGGCTCTGGAGGGCGCCTGGAGGGCACCACAGAATAATAAAAGACTTTAAAACTGTGCAGCGACCGCTGACCATACCTGTCACGGCCGCCGCACAGCATCAGTTGGACGGGGAGGGGGGAAGAGGCTATTTTGTCACCACCGCCGCCTCTCTGCTCCGTCTCCTCCCCTCCACTTACTAGTGTCAGTGAGTGGAGGGGAGGAGACGGAGCAGAGAGGCGCCGGTGGTGAGACAAGGTAAGGAGAGGAGGGCGGCGATTTTTGCGGGGGGGGGGGGGGGGGGGCGGCGATTTTTGTGGGGGGGGGCGCCGCTTTTTTAAAAATGCCTAGGGTGCCGTGGACCCTAGCACCGGCCCTGTCTGCAGGTCATAGCGTTATAGACTTGAAAAAATTGCATGTAAGTGTATGTACGCTGTATTCAGAATTAAAGCCTGAATGAGTAGCAGATGCGTCCACTGGACAACAGACACACTCCTCAGACACTTATGTTCAACTTGCAAACTTACAAAAACCTTCTATTTTATATGTTTCAAATGTAATTGCTATAAGGCATCATTTAAACTTGAATTAAGTAGCTAATACAGCTGGAATAACTTCCTGACATGTGCACACATAAAATAAAAATGTTTTACTCTTTCCTACAACAAGCTTGTCAAATCATAATCTATGGTTGAGCAACTGCTAAAGTGTCACGCCCCTGCAGGTGTAAGGAGATGTATGTTCCAAAAAGTCATAGGTCTGAATAGTCTCAGTTGCATGCGTTCACTTTCTGAGCATGCGCAGTGTGAACAAATACAAAGATACTCTACAATAACAGTGTCACACCTAAGAATCTGTCTGTACCCTGAATGGGTTGTGTCTCTGGAGTTAGATTGGTGACTATGTACACAAATTTGGGTGGCCTGATTATGCTCCTTTGCATGTAAATGAAAAGACTTGTACAGGTGGTGATAGACTAGCAGAGAAGACCAGGCAGGAACCGGACTGGAAACGGAATGCTGGAACATGGACTGGAGCCAGGATGCAGGCTGTACTGTCTGAGCAGGAACAATAGAAAACTCTGCAGACTGCTGGGAACCAGGTTGGCATTTGAAAAAACAGCATTGCACTGGCAACAGGTAAGGGCTCTAGGAAGTCCTTTCATACTAATTGTTATTTCCTGATTGGAGACTGTGGTCAGCTGGGCTAAAGCAGCACTCTGAGTTGCTGAGATGGATTAGGTGACTAGATCCAAGTTGGCAGCTTCTAAGGACTGGTTTTGGAGGGAAACCTGAAGTGGAGATTGCTATCCTTTGATTGGCTGAGAGGAATCATGTGACCGAATCCAAGATGGCAGTACCCATACACTGATTCTAGAGGGATCTCTATAGTGGAGACAGACTGGGCAACATCTTGCAGAGAAATGTGAAACCAGCAGAGCCTGAGGACTGCAGGCACAGCTTAAAAGTCAGCGGTGGGGTAAGTAACAGGACCTGAGACCCTGGTGTGTGACAAATAGGCAATCAGAATCAAGCCCTAGATTCCTGTAGAACTCTAATATATGCCACCAGCTATTAAATAAACCCATAGAACTGTGATTCCAGTCTTCACCTATAGAAGTCTCCATTTCCCATACAGCTTGATTTGCTTAATGATACTCAGTTTCCACCAGGTCTTGTACATCAGTATAGGTTTATTTGTTTAGGCTGGTGCATTCAAGGAAATATAGATGATTAAACTGTGATACTGCTAAACAGCAGGCTAGAAACTGCAATATATACTCATCAAGGAAACCAAGGTATAATCAAACAGAAGTCATTTTGAGTACTTAGCAGGAAGAACTGTAAAAGTCTAAAGCCAGTGGCAGTGCCAGAATTTCTGTAGCAAACTGAAGTCAAGGATAATTCTAACAACCTGTAGTCAGTGCAAACGCCAAACCAGAGTAACTGAAGTCAGAACGGGCGACAGACCAGAATATCCTATAACAAGCTGAGGTCAGTGCAGCGGCATCCAAGAGTAGACCATAAACTAACAGAGATTGGTACAGTCAGCGGACAGAGTAATTGTTTTGCGCACATAGATGACCAGCTGCACAATCAACAACATTGTATTAAAATGCTGGCAGCTGCCCTGAGTAATTCACAAGATTTTGTTTCATCTTATTTATAGCAATAATGATATTTCCATATTAATCTGCAGAATTTGCACCAGAGGACTTTTCACAATTGCCAAATTTTGCTACCTGCTGTACAGTAGTTCTAGAGACTGGTTTTGGTGATAGTAGAGTTTACTTTGAATATAAGGAAACTGAATTTATTGCATATGGTGTTTGTGTTAGCTTATACTGTTACATAATCTGCATTCACACAGATATTTGTCAGAGAAAGAGTCAGCTCTTAGGGCTTAAATTACAGTTAGGAGTAAATACAGCAGAAGGTGACATTTTTCACCTTGACAAAATCATGTAATGGTGTCTGGAGGGGAGCAAATTTAAAAAGTGTGTTACTCCCCATGACGGCATAGTGATGTGGCTTGGCAGTGTTTGTAGTAAATACTAAAGTTCCATGACCAGGGCCAGCAGAAGCCCTGTGTGCATCCTAGGTGCCCCCTCTACTGCTGGGAGTGCAGCCTTTAGTCTAGGAGCGGGGTGTCCAGTGTCCTCGGTGTCCTCTCCCAGCCCATCACTGACAGTGTGACTGCTAACTAAGAAGCTCCTATGGGAGAGGCGTTCATGTTGGGGTGCCACAGAGCCATTACACACATTGGATGAGTGGTGTTATGTCAGTTATTCAATGTTTTAGGCATCCTCTAACCATTGGCGCCCTAGACCACAAATAAGATTCAGCTAAGAGTAGTACATTATGTGTACACAATAAATACGTGTCATATACACAAGAGAGAATATTGTATTGAGTTATTAATAAATGTGCAATATTTTCAATATAAAATGCAATTAAATGCAAATACAATTTAATCTAAATACAAACAGTTATTCCTTTCTCCTCCATAAATCAAATAGGAATTTTCATTCGTGCAGTAGATGAATAATATATCCTCAACACTACCAGCTGCAAAGGTTAATATGGCCTGATCTATCCCACCACTTTCTATCTAGGTGTAAGAAGAAACAGGTCAATGATGCAAAAAAACTACATTCAGACATATGTATACTCACTTTTGGTTTGCATGCACAGCAGGGATACATCTATCTTACCTCCAACTCTCAGTGTACCCCTCTGAACACAATGTTATGTGGGGAATGGAGAACTCTCCCTACAAGTGCTACGTAAGGTAAATTGGGATGCGATATTCTGCACATAGGAACGCATTTATTTGCATTATAACATTAATTAATGTTGGTGAAAAGTGTTATAAAGCCAGCGCCTGTGGCGGATAATATAATCCATAGACTACAAACAGCAGTATACTAGGAAATATGTCGATGAGTAAACTTGTCACATACACAAATGGGAGGAAATCATTGTTTTGAGTTGATCCAATATTCATCAGATTGCAGAATGCACAGGAATGTTTGTTATATAAGTGCCTCAGTCATATCACTAGTACCTCCTGAATTTATAGGCTGCATTTTAATAAATGTTGGATAAGCAAATAAAGGCCTACAGGTTACATGACAGGTGTGCTTTAACTACCTGTCATTTAAGTGACCTGAACTAATATACACAGAAAATATTGAAGGCCTGTGTTCATCATTTTAAAAAAGTGTGTGCTTCCAGAGATCTCCATGTATAAAGATACTGACAATTTGAAAATCTTAGTGTGGTCTATGGAACATATTTAGTTATAGCAAACAAAAAAATTAAATTAGAAAGCAAAATTGAAAGCACAAGGGAAAAAATAAAATGACATGACTGGTATAGCTGTAATGTATACCACCAACTACTAACTAAACCAAAAGATATACAGTGGTTGAAGTGGGGGGTGTTCTGCAATAAGGCGGATTTTCCTTTGCACACCATAGGGTTGCAAAGGAAAATCCCCGGTATTGCGGTACCGTATTCCATTGGGTGAATCCTAGCGGCCTTGTACTTGTGGACGCCAAGCTAATTGAATATACCCCTCAAATTTCATTCACTTATGTTTTCCATACCACCGCTATAAATTTCCACTTCGCCCACTGGATAGAGGTCTATATCTATAGACTGGTGCATACAGGGAAATATAGAAGACTGAACTGTGATTCTACTAAACAACAAACTAGAAACTGGTTATACCTTAGTTTTCTTGATGTGTATTTCCATCAGAAATCAGTGTGAGGAATAGAGTAAACCATAAACATTCTGGTAGGTTAATTTACTACTACTAAATTAACCCTAGTCTCTCTGTCTGCATGTGTGTCTATAGCAAATTTAGACTGTAAACTCTCATGGGGCAAGGACTGATGGGAGTTCTCTACAGAGAGCTGCAGAGTTAGTGGTGCTATATAAATAAATAAATGATGATGAAGATGATGATGATAAACATACAGAGATCGGTACAGTCAGCTAACAAAGTCATTATTGATTAAGCACGGCCAAACCATGAGAAGACTAGAATAATAGAGAGAACAAGAGCCTAATAAACGCACTAGAACCAATCCAAAACAGCCCTCACAATGTTAATAAATGTCCTGCACCTGAGTGCGAGGGCGTGAAGGAAATCTAGTCTAAACATGCTAGGATGAAGTGGAACTCATGGGTCTACCAATGTTTCTGCTCCAGCGTCTGTCCACAATACTGACAATGAAAGACCTAAATGTTGTGACCAGCTTATAATAAAGCCCACAAATGATCAGCATCAGTCACTGAATTTGCCCCATATAATAGTGGTCTAGTTCCTCTTAAAGACCCTGTCATGGTGCTGGAAACCCAGGAAGACCCATTTGGCAGAGGTAGCAATCAGAGCCACACCAGGTCTGGCCAATCCGCTTAGTCCTGAGAGGACTAGTAGGGAAATTTAGGCTAAAATCAAAAGATTGTAGAAGGTAGAATAGTGATGGACACAGCCATAGTCAAGGGATTGGAGAATGTAAAATAGTGGGAGACGAAGCTTAGGTCGAAGGATTAGTGAAGGAGGAATTGTGATGTACAGTCCAACAAAAGAGAGAACTGAGAGACATTGTTAAGCTCACAAACAGATGAGATAAATGTTCTGATTGACTTGACCTATTACATGATGGGCTGATTGCTGTGTAAGGAAAGCTGTTCAGTAGGTGGGGAGACTAGTTAAATTACTATTCTTAGCAGAGTTCTGATTACAGGAATTTGTAGCTGTCTGTGTGAGCTATTTTCTGACAGCTGTCATCTGGAGTTAGTGTTGAATACTTACAGGGCTTGAATAAAGTGACCAACTCCTCTCTCAATTTTTTCTTTGTTGATTCTTTAGTTAAAGGTCCCCTGACAGAGACAAGGGTGGATGTGATGCATTCTGGTGTGCAAACCATTAGTCAGCTTGGGGTGTTAGCCCAACTGTTTTTAGGACCAGATCAAGACAGCTTCATTATCACCAGGGTCAACGAGGCCAAATCAGTTCCACATTACTTCTTCCATTACACATGTGGTGCTGGGGTCCCTATTTAATTGGGCTTGTATGTTCTCCCTATGTTTTCATGTGTCTCCTCCAGGTGCTCTGGTTTCCTTCCACATCCCAAAAGCACACTGGTAGGTTAAATGTCTCCTGACAAAATGTGTCCGTGTGGTATGAAATATGGACTGTAAGCTCCACTGGGGCAAGGACTGATGTGAATGATTACATATTCTCTCAGTAAAACATTGGATAATATATAGACCCTATAATACACCTACTGGCTAGCTACAGAATGGAGAATGATGGTACCAATGTCTATGTATAGATAAAGAATAAAAGCTGCTGGCACATTCATAACTGTGTGTGGTGAGCCCTGGTAAACTTCCAATGATTCCCTGATTCCCGTCAGGGAGTCTCTTAAAATAAGATGTAGATAAACAGCTGAGAACTGCAAATGAAACAAACCTGCTGAGATTCACTTTGATTTGCCAGCAGTGTCATAGTTAATGATAATGTTGTTTTTATTGTATTCTTTTTTAAACAATTCTTATTGTTTTAATGGGACATGAACATTACGATGCCTAGGAACATACCCTAGCTCTAAAACACATCAAAAGATAACATTAAGATCTGGAAATTGGCAGTAACACTTTGATGATTAATGCAATCAACAAATTCACCTGCGTGCCCTTAGACAATCATGAGACTCCTGTGCTTCACACTTTTCGTGGGTTATTCTTTATTGTAAACAAGTAAAGTCCTTACAATTTGCATAGGTGCTTTCATGCAATGGATACCAAATAAAGTCATCACTGTTAGTTTTGCCTAGTTTTCTACGTTATATCTAATTGATTTACATATGATCTGCAAAAAAGTCCAAAATGACTATGACAAAAGTAAATATTTCAAGAAGTAACTTGTATTTGTCAACCAGCTGTGACAATGCGATGATTTTCCCCAGCTACAAGAACAAGTAGCAATGTATCATTCATAGCTCATCGGTCATGTTCTATATTATCCTCAGTAAGCCAATTAATATGTGGGACATGAAATTAGGAGTGTATGTGCTATGACTATTTAAAAGGATAAATTTCTCCTCAGCTTTGTCCCAAATGTTTATATAAATGTATATAAATGCTCTTGTCTTGGTGAGTCTCTTTTAACCACTTAATTTTAATATTATTATATCATTTGCTCCACACAGGATCACATTGTCTTGCCCCTTTAAGATTTGTTTTCAAGAGCTACAACAGCCCTGTTGCAAAGTAATAAACACATAATTTAGGTACACCTAGCTTCCACATTTAAGAGATGGAGATAAAGGGCCTGATTCAGTAATGAAAGTGAGACAAAAAAGGAGTAAGTTTTCTCCTGGAGAAAACCGTGTTACAATGCAAGGGGTGCATATTAGTTTATTACTTTGCACATAAGTTAAATACTGGCTGTTTTTTCATGTAGTAGACACATACTTGATAGCTTTATTTTAATACTAGATTTTAAAGTTGATTTAGAACATGCCCTACCCCAACTATAAATCTGTCCCCACATTTTACATTTACCTCCCCCTCCAATGCAACATGGTTTTGCCAAGGTGCAAAGGTACTAATTTTTTTGCTTTACTTTCCTTAATGAATCAGGCCCAAAGTGTTTATAAAAGGTTTTGGTTTAATCCAAATGAATGTCATCATCTGGACATGCAAGTTTTGCAATTTAGTCAGGGGACAGCCATAGGTGACTCTCTAAAGACAACTTGTAACACTTAAGATATTTTAATACCATTACCGTGAGCAATAAAGCCCATGTTTAATGTATTTCACTTGTCAAGGCAATTTCCTAATACCATTAATACCAGAAAGTAGTTTTTATTATGTAATTCGCTTAAGCCTTATATTCAGTAATAACATCGAACTAGTTTGTCAGATACAACTTTTTTTTTAATTTATTTCTGGTGTGAATGGTGGTTTTGAAACACTTAAATCTGCTCTTTAATCTGAATTGACTTGAACACAGGATATCTCTTTAAATCTATGAGTTGTTCTCTGAACACATGATGTAGGGCCTGATTCATTAAGGAAAAAATTGAGTAGGTTTTCTTACTCAAGTTTTCTGGACAAAACCATGTTGCAATGCAAGGGATGCAAATTAGTTTATTGTTTTGCACATAACAAAAGTACTTGCCGTTTTTTCATGTAGCATACAAATATTTGATATTTGTACACTGAATTTTAAATTTGATCTAGGACAAGCTCTACCCCAACTATAAATCTGCAATCAAATTTTAAATTTACCTCCCCTCCAATGCAACTTGGTTTTGCCTTACTTGCTTACTTTTGCTTAACTTTCCTTAATGAATCAGGCCTGTGGTAATTAAAGGGTGTTGTGAGCATTAGCAGCACGTTGTCTGCAAATAAAGAAATTTTGTGTTCCCAATTTCTTAACAAAGACCAAATACATCAATATAACTTATTAATCATTGTGCCAGGTGCTCAATGACCAGATTAAACAGGTCAATAAATGGGTAGCTGTAGTATGCATGGCAATGTCCTAGCTATTATTCTACACACTTTGCAGATAAAACATTGAGTCACAATTGAAAAGACCTTTTGTTCATTTAAAGTTGAGCTTATTCCCTATTAGTAGACTTGGGAGACACCTTAGGTCCTTTGGCCTCAACTACCCTTTACCTAATTTCCACCCTTCCTCCAATCCCAGCCACCTCCCACAACATACTGTTAGGCTGGGTACACACTAAAGTCTTTTCAGCCAATCACACGATAAATGACCGTTTGACCCGATATCACATTAGTGTGTGCAAAGCAGCGATGAACGATTATCGTTCCAAAGCTCATATATCGTTTTATTTGCTTTTGAAGCCAAACTAAAAGTCTTGTTCAATGATAAAATGATGTCTTTACAATTCTGCAGGGTGCATTCACAGTGTCCATAGATCTTTACCAAGTGTGCAGAGTCACAATTTTTTCAGCTGACGGTTATGACAGAAGAAGAGCACAGATCTGAAGGTACATCTTGTAAAATGTTCATACTATGTACACATGAATCAGCATGACAATTCTGACTTTTTTTTTTAGTCGTTAGTAGAATCATTAAGGACATCTCATCAGGGGAAATGTTCTGTATTGTGTACACAGCCATACACACCCGTACCTGGTCCTTATGTTTTTATTAACACTGCCAGATCTTAACAAGCACCTCATGTTCTTGTACTACATCAAATAGTTATGTTCACCTAATGGTTTTTTCTTATTTGCGTACTTGTTTTTACAATTTTTTGCTGTTCTGGTCTCTGGCAATTGTTATTGCCTTTTGTGTTGTATTTGGAAACAGAACTACATTCTTAAAAATAAAAAAAAAGTGAAGCTGATCCCAATCTATTTTATAACGTCAAATAAGGTCTGAGAAAAACTAATTAGAGGTGTCAAGAGATTGGAGAATTGCCAAAGGTGTTCTAGCACTTGCTACTTGAATCATACCTACCTTCTGTCTGACGAACCCAACCTGATGTGAGTGTATAATAGATATTAATTTATATATAACTCACCAACTTACTTGGGTATGGGCCTGACTATAAGCATTACGTAATCTTTGTTTTTGTTATAATATTGAATCTAAATTACTTATATGCCTTGTGATGGTTCAGGCTAGTGGCACTTTCATCCTGCCCATCCCTGGAAATTAGACTCCGCACCAAACACATTGAAAAGTTGTGTGACCACACCAGACAGTAGCTCATTAGAGTGAGCTCTTATAGATGAATATGTTTCCTTTTAATTCTTACTTAGTATCTCTCATTGATATACATATGTGGAAACATAAATGAAAACAGATCTAGTGCAATAATCCTTTAAAAGATATTAATTTTATATTAATAAAAAAAATTAAAAAAACACTCACACATACCCCTTCTCAACCCTTTACCTTCCCCCCCCCCCACCTCTCCCTTCTCTCTCTGATCTTTTGCCCTGCTTCATTCTTCTTTTCTTCTATTGGCGGCTCGCCACACCGCCTCCTATTTTATCCTGCCCACCTTCTGTGCACTAACTTCTCTTCTCTGTTTCTACCTCTTTCTATCTTCAAAGTAAAAATCTGGTCAATGCCTTGATTCGCCTCTGTTATATACTGAATGTATTAGTCCCTGAATACGCATAGTTTGAATGTATCATAACTTGTCTTGGACTGTTACCTTTTATTGACCTTTGCAAAAATAAAATCTTGTAAAAAAAAAAAATAACACTCACACAATAAAAACAAATATCCAACATATAGGTGCAAGTCTTCCTACCAGACAATGAATATCAATGTCACAATGTATATTAGGATGGTGAGATCCCCGGGTTCTGAAATCACCAGACATTCACAAAAGTTTTCCCCACTCCTCCTGGATATAAAATATTGAATATGGCTCAAGTACAAGAATATTTCTAGTAAGTGCATCACCACAAAAGGGGAAGGCACCGCCGGAAAAACAGGCACTATCAATTGGAGTGTTTGAACGTTTGGACAAAAACATCTAGATTCAATACTGGATCTGTTTGAAAACTTTTTTGTTTTGTGATTATCATGTAAAGGTTTAAGGGTTATGTCAGGATGAGAGCATAAATCTGATATGATGAAATAGAATATTGAATGTCAGGGCCCAAATAAAACTTTGCATGGCTACATATAAATGAACCTGATCTTTAACTCAGATAAATGTGTGACCAAATGTTTGTTGGTTTTTATAAATGAAGCAATGAGCCCAGTAGGAGGTAATTAAGTTAAGCAAACCCTTTGTGAAGAGACCAGCTTAAGATATGCAGATCACAGACATCCATTGTATTTGATCATGTATTTCCCTAGCTAATTGACTTCCTTTCAATAGGGTTGTAAACACAAACTAACCACTAGGTGTAAATTGGAGAGCCATATGCCTAGGTGAGAATCTTGGAGACTCTTGTATAAAACCGGTATGGTCTTTATGCAGGTGTAGCCTTAGAGAAAGAAATGTTCCCTTACAGTAAGCTTCCAAGTCACAAGTGCGCAGAGTGTGGTTTGTGACCGATAAAGGGGTTCAGGAGTGGTTTCCTGACAGCATAGAGGTGATATATTGTATGATGGTTGGCAGGCTTGGGCTGGCGGATTGCAGCCCGGGGGGCGCCCAGGCGGCCGCATCACATGACACGCGATGCGGCCGCGTCCAATGATGCAGCCGCATTGCGTGTCATGTGATGAGGCCGCCTGTGCGCTGACGCGGCCGCATCCCATGTCATGGGATGTGGCCGCCGGGAAAAAACAGCCGAAATTGCCTCCGGGGGGGCGGCTGGCCACCTACCCCCTGGCCCCAACAGCGGTGAGAATGACCGGCCCAGGGGGCGCTGCCCCCCTGCCCCCGGGCCAGCCCACCCCGATGGTTGGAATATATGATAAGATATCTAATCAGGAAATAGCTAGAGGAGCTTATCCCTGACATGTTACATTATATTATTTATATTTTTATTGCACATGCTGATTAATAACTTGGAATTACAGACAAAACAAAAAAAGAAGAGTCGCAGAATTACAGTCAAAGTTTAAGTATATTCAGTTATTTTATTTATGGATTGAAGTTACTAACAGCTCCTGGATTTTCTTTATCTATTTATTGATTGTAATTTTTTAGAAATTTTGTGTGACTTCCAAAGAGAATTTAGGTTGTAGTTAGTTTGGGTGCTGTGAGAACTTATATACACATATTGTATTTTAAAGACCCAATGTTCATTCACCGCTGTTCCCAGATGTTGAGTTACTCAGACCAGAATATGACCTATTCAATCCGTCACTCCAAACTAGCACCCCACTGACACCCCTCCATGCTCTGGCCTGCATATTTTTATAGGCCCAGAAATAGCCTTCTCTTATATGAGTAATCCAACAGACCTTTATTCCTAAGACCTATATTTACTATCAAGATGTGTATAGGAACTTATTAAATTATTAAAAGTTCTGATAGACGTGCTGGCATTACAGATATACAATATAATGTCTCTTCTATATACAGCACAATGCAATTCCCTCTTGGCTTTCAATACAGTTTGTTATTAATTACACTGAATAATTGTGTTCAGACATAAGGTTGCTACAAACACAGTTTAGAATATTAACCTTAGTAATTGTAATAGTATGCATACCCTATCTATAAACTATGTACATTTTACCATCTACGTTACGACATTACCCAACTAATAACTCAAAGTCTGCTATTTTATCTTATACATAACAGTTATTGAATACGTCTCCACCTTTCATAACTTAAACATTACATCTCCATATGCCATAATTCACTGATAACATCACAACATATGAAATGCATGATAATAATGTATCTACCTTCCACACCCTCTGCATACTTTAATGATTACATGTGTAATTGGATTTCAGCCTCACAGCGCTGAGGTCATGAGTTCAATTCCCTGTGTGGAGTTTGTATGTTCTCCCCGCGTTTGCGTGGGTTTCCTCTGGGTGTTACGGTTTCCTCCCACACTCCAAAAACATACTAGTAGGTTAATTGGCTGCTATCAAAATTGACCCTAGTCTCTCTCTCTATCTGTCTGTCTGTGTGTATGTTAGGGAATTTAGACTGTAAGCTCCAATGGGGCAGGGACTGATGTGAATGAGTTCTCTGTACAGCGCAGCGGAATCAGTGGTGCTATATAAATAAATGGTGATGATGATGATGTGTATTGGTGCCCGAGCCTTACACTGCATAATGTTCATAGCCGTTGCATTATGATTTCTAATATTGTGTCCTTAGCATTCTACTTTCCTCATAATGAGTATTGTGCTGCAGTGTATTTTTGCAAACACTTCTATTTTGGTGCAGTTATTTCTGCATTGCCAGCTGTGTCCAATCCCATTTGCTTTCATACTTACGCCTGCGTTTATTTGCGTTGTTGCTTGATCCATTTCAAAGTGTTCAGAACATGTCAGTGTACTTAAAACGGGGAGTGGGACTGGTTGAGGAATTGGTAAAGGGATGAATTTATTTACATATTTATAATTCGCAGAGTTTCTACCATTCATTTCAATAGACCATTCATTTAAATGGGGTTTCTGCATTTATCGCTCATGCTGGTAACCCCATTAAAATGAATGATCTATTGAACTGAAATCTCTGTGTTGCTTGCATTCTGAAAACACAAAACATATGCACACAGCCATCGTATATAAACAACAATTATATGTATTTTCACATTCCACCTCTAACTAAAATCTGTAATTTTTCTCTCTCTACTGGTAACTTTCCATCATTATACAAGCACGCAGTGATTATTCTTATTCTGAAAAAACAAAATTATGACCCAAACTCTTTCTCAAATTGCCATTTGACTTTTCAGCTCTCATGTCTCTCTAAGCTTCTAGAGAGACTTACCTACACTTGCCTCACACACTTCCTTTCCTCAAACAACCTACTAGATCCTCTTCAGTCAGGCTTTCGTTCTTAACACTCCGCAGAGACTGCGTTGACCAAAGTTGTCAATTATTTGATCACTGCTAAAACTAAAGGTCATTACTCTCTTCTAATTCTCCTGGATCTCTCTGCTGCATTTGACACTATTGACCACTCTTTTCTCATACAAACGCTACAATCCCTAGGCCTTCATTACACTGTCCTATCCTGGTTCTCATCCTATCTTTCTAATCGCTTTTTCTGTGTTCATTTCTCTGGATCCACCTCGGCTCCGCTTCCTTTATCAGTTGGACTACCACAAGGCTCAGTCCTAGGTCCTGTGCTGTTCTCTATCTATATCACTTATCTAGGAAAACTAATATCACTTTTAGCTTTGCACTCTGGCTGGACGCCCGACTTCCCTGTATTGCCGGGGCGCGGCGCAGAGGGGCGTGGCATCTGACCGTTGCCCTAGCAACAGTCAGGCTGGAAACAGAAGTGACATCCCGGCCGTCTCCTTGACGACAGGCAGTGCAGGGAGCGAGTCGCATCTGTGGCTCGTAACACTTACAAACAGGGCCCTCTTACCTCTCTGTCTGTATTACCAAGTATTGTTTATTACTGTGTTTGTCCCCAATCATAAAGTGCAATGGAATTTGCTGCCGCTGTATAAAGAAACTAGCTGAAGTACCCAACGTTGCCAAAATTTAAATCTTTACATTATAAATTTATCAATGAGTTAGATGTAACTGTCAACATTTTAAAAAAAATTGGCAGCTTAGCAGATCTTCCAAAACACCCTAGTGTCATTTTTGTTTTTATATTATATATCATCCAAATCCATCCAGTGGAAGGCCCAAAACAGGCTCCCTGGGTCAAAATTCTGTCCAACTTAGACCAACAGGAGGTCCGACCAGGAACTCAACTCCCTAGTATGTCTCCTGGGATCCAATGTTACCAGTCTGTGAAGTTTTTGTCCAAATCGATCCAGTGGAGGGCTCAGAACAGGCTCCCTGTGTCAAAGTTCTGCCCAGCGTACGCCAACGGGAGGTCCAACTGAGACTCTAACCCCCCTAAAACCTGACCAGGATCCGTCTGGACCACTCCGCGTTGGTTTCATCCTGGTCGGTGCAGGGGTGTACGAATGCATAACCAGAAAGACAAACAAACCAAATCCATCCAGTGGAAGGACAAGAACAGGCTCCCTGAGTCAAAGTTCTGCCCTGCATTCACCAGAGGGAGGTCCAACCGAGACCCTAACCTCCCTAAAACCTTTCCAGGATTCAACTGTACCACATCGCATTGGTTTCATCCCAATCGGTGCAGGGGCGTCTGAATGCATATCCGGACAGACAAACAAACAAACAAACAGACCAATTGATTTTATATTTATTACTATTATTTATTATTCATTTTTATTTATAGGGCCCCACAAAGTGTTTGTAGCAAAGTACAGGAGCAAACAATAGGACAGTACAAGATAAAACAGCACTGTACAATTAACAATAAACACTATAACTCAGGTAGCTCAAAGCACAGCTAAAGAGAAAGGCTGAAAGAATGACGGTGAGGAATCCTTTGCCAAAGAGTGTGGGCGTGGCTGACAGGTTAAGAGCCACTGAAAGGTGCAGAGAAAAGAGAGAGAGGAGTCAGAGTAGAAGGCCTAAGTAGGAGGTGGGAAGAGTAGTTGGAGAGCAAAATGAAAAGTGGTGGAAATAGGGGGAGAGAGAGCCCTTCTAAAATCTAGAGGTGGGCAGACACACAGAAGACACAAGGGTGATATGGGGACAGAGTCACATGGAGTTAGTGAGGAAGAGGGAAGCAGGGATGAGAGGGAGAGCATACAGTTATTGTCACTCGCCGGGGTATTGGGCAGCCCACCCGACCCCCGGCAATCTTACCTTGCTCCGCTCGGTCCCGGGCACCGCCATCTTGGATTCGGGTCTGCGCATGCGCAGACCCGCGATTTATAAAACCTATGGTTGTCTCCTCATTGGCCAGGCAATTTTGGCTATAAATACAAAAGGCACTTCCTCCATTCACTCAGTGCCTGTTACTCAGTTGCCTTTGGGTGCCTAATATGTGGCTACTCTGACTCTACTGGTCTGCAAAGCTGACACTCTATTCAAGTACCTGCTACTATACTAGTCTGCAAAGCTGACACTCCATTCAGGTACCGACTATCTACTCTACTCGTCTGCAAAGCTGACACTCTATTCAAGTACCTGCTACTATACTCGTCTGCAAAGCTGACACTCCATTCAGATACCGACTATCTACTCTACTCGTCTGCAAAGCTGACACTCCATTCAAGTACCTGCTACTCTACTCGTCTGCAAAACTGACACTCCACTCAGGTACCAACTGTTCTACTCTACTCGTCTGTAAAGCTGACACACTATTCAAGTACCTGCTACTATACTCGTCTGCAAAGCTTACACTCCACTCAGGTACCGACTATTTACTCTACTCGTCTGCAAAGCTGACACTCTATTCTAATACCTGCTATCCTACCTGCTGGTACCCTGACTTCCCAAGTGGGTCTCGCTAAGTACTCTGGCAGAGGCCGCGACCTGCGAGCAGATGCAGCTAAGACCATACTGCTTTGCGGCAGTTCCTGGTGAACACCGACTGCTCGTTAGACTCCGCGCCCTGTTGGTGTAGCACTAAACTGTGCAGACCCTAGGATTCGCATTGTAAAGACCCACCTACGCTTGAGACCGTGACAGTAGGAACAGGCCACACTTTTCTTTACCATGACTGATCCCAACGTGGAGCCCTCGGCGAAAGACATGTTACAGCATTTGCTTAGCCGAGTGGATCAACAGGATTCGATTCAGCGGCAGCTTCTACAAGGATTCCAAAGCCTTGCTGCTCGCCTTGATTCATTCCAAGTACCTCCAGTTGTCCAGATGGCAAATCCTCCGGAACCTGTCGTTCCTCTTCCCTTCAATTCTACTTTGCGCCTTCCAACTCCCTCTAAGTTTGACGGGGACCCCAAATTATTCCGGGGTTTCCTGAATCAATGTTCAATACAGTTTGAACTCCAGCCACAGAACTTTCCCACTCAGCGGTCCAAGGTGGCTTATCTCATATCACTCCTATCAGGCCAGGCTTTAGCCTGGGCTTCACCTCTTTGGGAACGTGATTATCCTCTCCTAGCGGATAGTGCTGCTTTCATAGCAGTGTTTCGTAGAATATTCGACGAACCAGGAAGAGTCACCTCAGCAGCATCCTCCGCCTTCGTCAAGGGTCCCGCTCGGTGGCTCAATACGTCATCCAATTTCAAACACTGTCGTCTGAACTCCGCTGGAACAATGATGCTTTAGTGGCTACCTTCTTGCAGGGTCTATCCGATAAAATCAAAGATGCCTTAGCTTCACAGGAATTACCCTCCACACTTGAGGCTATGATTTCGCTTTGCAACAGGGTGGATCTTCATTTCCGCGAGAGGTCCTCTGAGAAGGGTGCTTCCTGGCGTACTCCGACTAGACTTGCACCTCACTTTTCCCATCTGGTGCCAGTGGATGAGCCCATGCAAATTGGGCGCTCTCGCCTGACCCCAGAGGAACGTGACAGGAGGCTCAAGAACAAGCTGTGCCTATACTGCGCTGATCCTGGACATCTCTTGAACTGCTGCTCCAAGAGGCCTGGAAATGCCAGACCCTAACCTGCTCCGGAGAGGTCAGATTAGGGCTTTCCAAAACCTCTCCCTCCAGTAAAACATTTGTTGTTTTCCTGTTACCCTCTATGGGCCTATTCTTACCTCTGCCCTCCTGGACTTAGGAGCAGCTGGGAATTTTATTTCCTTTCATTTGGTTTCACAGGCTTCCATACCAATGGTGCCTTTGAAGATTCCTGTTTCCATTACAGCCATAGACGGCTCCCGAATTGCTAATGGTACTGTGGAACTTCGTACCAAACCGATCATCTTGAAAGTTGGAGCACTTCATCGTGAAGAAATCACTTTCCATGTGCTTCCCTCTACCACGACTCCCATCATCTTGGGCCTACCCTGGCTCCAGCAGCACTTCCCCAGATAAATTGGTCCACTTCTCAACTTCTCTCTTGGGGTCCTGTGTGCTTCCAAAAGTGTCTTACTCCAGTGCGACCTCTCCGAGCCATTTCTACTTCACCTCAATCCACAACTCTACCCGAGCACTATCATTCCTTCCTGGATGTGTTTGATAAAGTTCGCTCTGAACATCTGCCACCCCATCGCTCATGGGACTGTCCCATTGAACTCCTGCCCGGGAAGATTCCTCCTTGACGTCGAGTATACCCATTATCATTACCTGAGACCTCCTCTATGTCAGAGTATGTTAAGGAGAACCTTCTACGTGGTTTTATCAGACCTTCTTCATCCCCTGCCGGAGCAGGCTTTTCTTTGTGAAAAAAGACTACCGTAGATTGAATGCTATAACAATAAAAAAAGGTATCCCATCCCACTCATCACTGAGCTCTTCGATCGGATCAAGGGGGCTTGTGTCTTCACCAAACTAGACCTAAGAGGCGCCTATAATCTTATTCGGATCAGAGCCGAAGACGAGTGGAAGACGGCATTTAATACACGTGATGGTCATTACGAATATCTAGTAATGCCATTTGGGCTATGCAACGCACCTGCTGTGTTCCAAAGTTTTGTTAATGAAATATTCAGAGATCTGCTCTATGTTTGTGTCGTTGTGTACTTAGACAGTATTCTAATCTTCTCTCCTAACCTGACATCCCATCATCTCCACGTGGCAGAAGTCCTCTCCAGGCTACGCCAAAACCACTTGTTCTGTAAACTGGAGAAGTGCTCCATCGAACTCGACCAAATACCATTCTTAGGTTACATCGTATCTGGATCTAAACTACAAATGGACCTGGACAAGGTAAAGGCAATCTTGGAATGGCCCCTTCCATTTGGCTTGAAACCTATCCAGAGATTCCTTGGCTTCGCCAATTATTAAAGGTGCTTCATCCTGGGCTATTCCACCATTGTAGCACCCATTGTGGCTCTTACACGGAAGGGTTCCAACCCTAAATTCTGGCCATCAACCGCTGTAGACGCCTTCGATTTCCTCAAAAAAGTCTTTGCTTCAGCACCTATTCTCAGGCAACCTGACTCCTCCTTCCCATTCTTTATAGAGGTCGATGCTTCTAATGTGGGCATTGGAGCAGTGCTCTTGCAAAAATCTCCCCAAGGTAAATTCCACCCTTGTGCCTTCTATTCAAGGAAGTTCCTTCCTGCGGAGAAGAATTACGCCATAGGGGATAAGGAGTTGCTGGCAATCAAAGTGGCCCTGACGGAATGGCGGTATCTTCTTGAAGGGGCAAGACACCCGGTTACAATCTTCACTGACCATAAAAATCTTCTATACCTCCAAACCGCACAATGCTTAAACCGCAGACAGGCACGCTGGTCCTTGTTCTTTTCCCGCTTTGAGCTCCTGATTACCTTCAAGCCTGGGAATAGGAATAAAAGGGCCGATGCTCTCTCCCGTGCGTTTCTTGCTCACGTGCCCTCTGAGGACGAACCGTCTTATCCTATCCTGGACCCTAAATGTCTGGTGTCTGCTATGCAGCTCAAGTCTTCTGTTCTTCCTGCTGGGAAAACCTTTGTACCTCCTAAACTCCGCCATAAGCTCTTGAAGCACTTCCATTCCACCATTTTCTCTGGTCAATCAGGCATCCGCAAAACCACAGAATTAGTGTCCAGAAATTATTGGTGGTCCAGTCTACACTCTGATATCGAGGACGTCGTCTCTTTCTGTAGTACCTGTACACAAAGCAAGTCTTCACATCAACTTCCTGCCGGCCAACTGCTCCCTCTGCCGCTTCCTCAGGAACCCTGGACCCATATCGGTATGGACTTCATAACCGATCTTCCATCAAGCAAGAATTGTACAGTCATATGGGTCATGGTCGATCGCTTTGCTAAAATGGCCCACTTCATCCCACTTCCTGGTCTTCCCTCCTCTCCCATCCTGGCATCTCACTTTGTTAAGGAGATATTCAGTCTGCACGGCTGCCCTCTCGAAATAGTTTCGGACCGAGGCATTCAGTTTGTTTCCAGATTCTGGAGGTCCCTCTGCAAACTATTGGGAATCAAGTTGAACTTATCTTCGGCCTACCACCCACAATCCAACGGGCAGACTGAACGGGTGAACCAGGATCTAGAGACTTATCTCAGAATGTTCTCCTCTGCTAACCAAGACAATTGGGTAGATCTCCTACTGTGGGCTGAATTCTCTCATAACAATGCCTTCCATGAATCCACCTCTAAGCCTCCCTTTCTGGTGGTCTATGGGCGCCACCCTTCTCTCCCTAAATTCACACCTCTCCCACCCACCCAGGTGCCTGCTGCAAACCTACTATACCACAACTTTCTCTCTATATGGACTCAAGTAAGATCATGTCTCGAAAAGTCCTCTAGACGGTATAAATTGGCTGCTGATAAGAGACGTCGGGTACTTCCCATCTTTCAAGTTGGAGATCGGGTGTGGCTCTCCACCAAAAATATACGCCTCAAAGTCCCTTGTATGAAGCTGGCTCCGCGGTTTATTGGCCCATATACCATCTCTCAAATCATCAATCCAGTTTGCTTCAGGTTACGCTTACCAACTTCTCTCCGTATTGTCAATTCTTTCCATGTCTCTCTGTTGAAACCACTGAAGATCAATCAATTCTCTTCAACGTCCTCTTCTATCGTCCCTACAGCACATCAAGAGGAGGAGTTTGAACTTAAACAAATTCTAGATTACAAGTATTGTAATGGCGGCCTGAAATACCTGGTAGACTGTAAGGGTTTCGGTCCTGAGGAACGCTCCTGGGTTTGTGCTTCCGATGTTCACGCCCCTTGCCTGTTGGAGAAACTTCATAAAAAGTTTCCTACAAAACCTGCAGTAGACGTGCAGTGCCCGTCTTTAAAGGGGGGGTATTTTCACTCGCCGGGGTATCGGGCAGCCCACCCGACCCCCGGCAATCTTACCTTGCTTCGGCGTTCCGCTCGGTCCCGGGCGCCACCATCTTGTATTCGGGTCTGCTACTATACTCGTCGGCAAAGCTGACACTCCACTCAGGTACCGACTATTTACTCTACTCATCTGCAAAGCTGACACTCTATTCTAATACCTGCCATCCTACCTGCTGGTACCCTGACTTCCCAAGTGGGTCTCGCTCAGTACTCTGGCAGGGGCCGCGACCTGCGAGCAGACGCAGCTAAGACCATACTGCTTTGCGGCAGTTCCTGGTGAACACCGTCTGCTCGTTAGACTCCGCGCCCTGTTGGTGTAGCGCTAAACTGTGCAGACCCTAGGATTCGCTTTGTAAACACCTACTATCGCTTGAGACCATGACAGGTATAATACTAAGTGGAACATACAGTGTCTTAAGGTACAGACATGTTTATTATATTAACACACAGGATACAAAAAAGTCCATGGGGAAATGTTTGTGAAGTACAAGGAGGCCATAAGAACAGCCAAGAGTCTGTTGGAGTACATTGGGTGACCAGGAGAGGGGAGCGCTGAAAGGGACCGGGAATGGGTGGAATGGATGGGGGAATCCGGGACGAATGATGGGGCAATAAGAGTCCAGGGACCAGGGACATCAGAGGAGGGGGAGTAGCAGAGGCACAAGAGTTGAGAATCCAGGGACACAATAGGAGTGGCAGCAGCAGAGACAGACAACACCATTCCAGTCAGAAGGAGAACAGGTAGCGCTCTACTCTATTAGGGGGCAAGAGCAGCTTCACTATAGGGAATATCCCTTCCCTAGTAGACAAATGAAATGATATAATGATAGTGCTCAATTTTCCTCTGGCAATGATTGAGTGATACAACAAGTAACAGTATAACTAAATTGATCATATAAAATAGGAATCAATCTGGTAATTGATATATTAGTACAAAGTGAAAAATCAGATTGGATTAAAAGAATACTAGGCAGACAGAGCGTAGTGCACTCATGTAAAATGAGGGTCTGCAGACCAGGGGGACCTCAGTTTGGTAATGGCTGCTTGTAAACCAGAGAGACTGATCCAGTGGGGAAGATATATAAGATGTCAACCAAATCCATCCAGTGTAAGGCTCAGAACAGTCTCCTTGGGTCAAAGTTCTGTCCAGCGTACACCAACAGGAAGTCCAACCAGGACACTAATTCCCCTAAAACCTGGCTAGTGTCCAACTGGACAAGCTTGCATTGATTTCTTCCCAATCAGTGCAGGGGTGTCCGAATAAATAACCAGACAGACAAACAACCAGATCCATCCAGTGGAAGGCCCAGAACAGGATCCTTGGGCCAAAGTTCTGCCCAGCGTACACCAAAGGGAGGTCCGACTAGGACCCTATCCCTCCTAAAACCTGACCTTGCGTTGGTTTAAATCAGTGCAGGGGTGTTAATCATATTCGCTAACAAACAAACAAAAAAATCTTATATATATATATATATATATATATATATATATATATATATATATATATATATATATATATATATATATATATATATATATATAACATATATACAGTATGCTAATTCTTGTACAGAGATCAATGGCTGTGTTCTGGGGTGAAGATTTACAGACCTAAGATAATACACCATAACATATCGATAGAAAACAGTTTTAGGAAATAGAGTTTTCAAACCTTCTAAAATGTAAATGTTCATCAGAAACAATCAGATTTTAGCTATCATTTATCTAGTACATGCTAAAAAATGACAACAAGTGGTGGTTATGGGCAACACCTCCACTTTCCCTTTTAGAAGGTTTAATAAATTGACCCCTTTGTCTTACCACTCTCCTGCATTATTGATGTATTTAGTGGAGGTAACAGGATGAAAAGTACATAACGCTGCTGAACATACAGTGCAGAAGGAGACAGCAGTTAATAAGCTGCAGTCAGTGAATCTGGTTCTGGTAAATGTATTTCCTTGTAGCAAACTGACTGATGAAATTTTACACAGGTAACTATATAAATTAACAGTTAGTTCCTTCTCAAAGCACCTGTTTGGAAAATATCAACTTGTTTCAAAATGAAGAACATTCATTCATCAACCATATTTACGCTTTAAACAGTTATGAACCAGACACTCAATAAAATAAATCTTAACCAATTGGCACACCAGGACATAAATGCACACTCTGCCACACTGTGCCTTAGAAAGGTTGCTTCCTCCAATCTACGGAAACCGCGCTCTCTAAAGTAACTAATTACATTCTTTCTGCTAAATCTAAGAGGCATTCCTTTTCCCCCTTCTCAACTCCACAACAGCCAACAATACCATTGACCAGCCCCTCCTTTTGCAAACTCTCCAATCTATAGCCCTCCATAACACTGTCCTCTCCTGTTTTTTCTCTCACCAGCATCTCCTTTTTGGCCTCCACACCCGACTCCACCTCCCCCCTCTTCCTTTACCTGTCGGTGTTCCCAAGGACCCCTGTTTGCCCCCTGCTCTTCTCCCTTGACACCTCCTCTCTTGATAACATCACCAGCTCCTTTGACATTCAGTACCACCTATACGCTGAAAACGCCCAATTCTGTCCATCCTCTCTTGATGTCTCCCCTTTCCTCATCTCTTGTGCTTCCTGCTATCTCTCAGCCATCTTAACTTGAAAGTCCCACTCCTTTGTGGAACTTAATATTTCTAAAACTGAAATCAATGTCGTCCTCCACTCTGACTCTCTCACCTACCCCCTCTCTTATTCTGTTGATAATACTACATTCTCCTCTGTCCCTCAAGTCCACTGCCTAGATACCGTCCTTGACTCTTGCACTCCTCACATTCAGTCACTCATTCTGTTGCTTCCACCTGCAGAACATATCAAAGATCTGGCCCTTTCACACCATGAAGGCTACTAAAACACTTAATCACAATCTTGTAATCTTTTGCCTTGATTACTGTAACCTCCTCCTCTCCGGCATATCCAAACCCCTCCTGGCCAATCTTTAGTTTATCCTCAATGGCCCCGCCTGCCTTAAATTTTTCTCCTGTCCCTCTCTTTCAGTAACCAGAATGGCTTCTTTTGTCCTACAGTGTTACATTTAAACACCTCTTCACACATAAAGTCTTCAACCAATCATCCTACCAACATCTCAAGCTTCATCTTACCTCTTCCCAATCCCACCTTCATGATTTTGCCCAGGCTGCTCCTCATCTGTGAAACTCCTTTGCCTCTGTTACCACATCCATTCACCTACTCAGTGCCACCCTATTTGTGTCTTACCCCTCCCTTCACGAGATATGCTCTCACAAGCAGAGCACTTTTTCCTCGTGTTTTCCTCTTCCTACTATTGCATCACTCTGTGTACTTCTAGGCCTGCTTCCTCAGCACTTTTTTCTTGAACCAAGGCCTATTTCATGATGGACATTGATTCGCTCTTACTCGCTGACCATAAATAAAATAAATTCTTCTGCAAATTAAAATAAAATTATAGCTATCATTTATCTAGCACATTCTAGAAAATTATACATTTTCCTTTTATTTCATCAAATGAAGAGAAAGAGGTGTGCCTCGTTATGACATTCAGGTAACTTATACCACTTATGCTTCATGAATCAAAGGACATAAGGTTGCAACCTGGAGGAAACATAGGGATGTCAAAGAGAGGAGTGATGGTTCCAGGAGATGGAGCTAAATTTAAAAAGGCTTTTTGCTCTGTAAATGTATGGGAGATTACCAGATGCTGTAAAGTCTTTTTTCATGGGATTCAGAGGAGAGAGGGGACAAATGAGATACCTAAACTCCCAGCCTCAATCAAGGTTTGGATTGTCTTTAAGGCCATTCCAGAGAATGCATTGAGCTAGTTTCACCAACAGGTAATATTGCTTAAATTTTGGGACAATCATACCTCCCCCCTGAGCCAGTCTCTGCAGGACTCAAAGCCAAAGTCTTCAGCCTTTTCTGCCCCATATGAATTGTGAGGTGTAATGTTGTCAAAGTTTGAATATATAGGGAGGAAAGTGAATTAGATGGGTTTAAAAAGGATACAGGACTCTGGGCAAGATGGTCATCTTCAAAGTGTTGATGCTGCCTAGCCAGGAAATATATTATTGGCTCCAACTCTCAAAATAACTTTTGATCTGGGACAGAAGTTCTAGAAAGCTTTTAAACCCCACCAAGGACTAATTTGTGACCAAATTAGAATATAACCAGATAAAATACTGACTTAAGGTGAGGCCTAGACCCACAAACTGCCTTCATGGCGGCCAGACAGGCCATATTGCATATCAGGTCTCAGGGCCTGTGAGACCCAGAGACACATTTTAACAGGAGTTCATGGAAAAAGACTGTGTTCTGGGATGAAGATTTACAGACCCATGATAATACATCTTTACATAGTGATGTAAGAAAATGTAAGGGCAGATTTATCAAATCTTCTAAATTTAAAAGAGAATATTTTAGAAAATGATAGCTAGAATCTGATTGGTTGTTGTGGGCAACACCTCCACTTTTCTTTTTTAGAAGATTTGAAAAATCTACCCCTTAGTCTTAGCCTATTACTACTTGATTATTTTAGTGGGGTTGATGGGAGGAGAATTACATAACGTTGATAAACATACAGGGCAGCAGGAGACAGTTGGCAGCTAATGAGCTGCAGTCAGTGAAACTGGTTCTGGTAAATGTATTTACTTATAACAAACTGACTGATAAAATTTACAAAGGTAACTATATGATTTAACAGTGCCTTTCGCCTAGCACCTGCTTAGAAAAGTTTCAGTCTGTTGAATAATAACATTTATTCAACAACTTTATGTTGTTACCAGTTAAGAACTCAAAACGCACCAATTGGCACCCTGGTACGGGGCAGTGGCAGTTGCTGGATCTGGTGTAACGCTATGCAGGAAAATGATTGCATCACTCCCAATCCTTTTATCGGTCTCATGTTTTACATAATGAGACCCAAAGTATAATTTTGATTACAACTATTCCCAATGTCTAATGTATTAGTTTGTTGAGCAATTATGGGCTGATTCAGCATGGACTGCAAAATGGGAGTAAACTAAAAAGCATTTCCACCCATACGCACACATTTCGAGATGCACCAGCATCAGTAGCACATACGCCAGGTTTACAAGCCTTCATCATCAGTAATATGTGTGTTTCTGCAGGTCTGTGTCAGCCAGATCTGCATAAACATTCCATTAATGTACTCGGTCAATGTTAGAATGCCCCTTCCTTCCCCTGTTTATGTAAGTGGCAGAATCCCGCAAGTCTGCATAATCGCATATGCGTGCACCCACTCTCTGGACATACACAGAGTGGTTTCATGCAAAATACGCTACACAGACCGTCATATGTGGCACATTGCATCAGTCCAATTAACCAATGAGAGTTTCTAGGGAGGGAGTGTTTGAAGGATTGTAGTTTGAGGGAGAGTCTTGTATGGCGAGGCAAGGAGTTCAATAGGTGGGAAGTAGCACGATAGAGGTTTTAGATATGAGAATGGGTGGAGGTTATGAGAGAGGTAGAGAGGCAAATGTCAGAGGTGGAGCTTAGGGGTCGACAAGGTTGGAGATGTATTTAGAGGAAGAGTCAATGAAGGTGAGCCACTTGCACTGACTTTTTGAGGGAATGAAGACCCAGTGAAGGAATTTACAGAGAGGAACTGCAGGTAAAGCATCTAAGGGTAGACAGGACACTAACTGTCCGAAATGTGGTTCCCGTGATGGTGAATTCTGTCATCCGTTGTGGGACTTTATGGCAGTTCAGTTGGTTTGGGCTGATGTGTAGAGATGTATTTATGACACTGTACCAGCCCCCCTTTTAACCGCTCTGATCTATCTGCTTAATGTCTCATTATAGGATACCCAAAATAAAACCATTTACATATATATCTTTATTCTCCTGAGACTAGCAAAAGTCATAATAGTCCCTACATGGCTTGCTGCTGAATCCTCTGACTTCCAAAAATGGCGAGCACTCGTTGATGTTATGGGCCATGAACGCTGTATGTACACAGTTAGAAATGCCAGTCATAAGTTTTATCAGATACGGTTTCACTGGTATAACTCCAAGTATAGAACACATTCTGGAGACAGGAAAGTTTATGTGCCTCCTGAGTTGTATATCCACAGGCTTCTTTTTCTGGGTCCCTGGTTAGCATTGTCCTGTACATCCACCTGTTTATGTGTGAGCTATGTTATAATATGTACAGAATTTCTGTTTTATACGCTTGCCAGTTTATCCACTGACATGGTTATATATGTTTCAAATCTCTGTATTGAAAGAAATGCTATTATGTCAGCCCTCTCATTAGTTATTTTTTATATCCTATATTTAAGCATTTACCTAACCTATATTTTTAACTTGTATAACTATTTTATCATTTCATTATTATCAAAAATAGCATGCATCACAAGACCTATGTTACCTATACTATTCTACCATATGTCATGGACTGGTGGCCAGAGAATTAAGCATGCTCAACCTGGATATGAAGCACTCCCATTAAGTTGATAACATAATGGTCATAATGACTAAGGACAAAATGAAAGAAATCCCACCATATGATGTCAGAAACTACTGGCTTCTAGGAGCATACTGAGTGCAGAGATACACAGAAAAGGATTCCAATGGCTTGAGTCCAGGTGGAAAGCAGTAATTGAGACAGTAGACACAGGTCCAGTGTCAACGGAGAGTTACAATACTAGCCAAATAATTAGCATCAGGAGCAAGGTCAGAAGCCAAAGTTTATGTAAGGAATCAATAGCAGAAACCAATAGGAACAAGGTCAAAAACAGGACTAGGTCAATATCAACAAGCCAGGAACAAGCTAAAACAGGTAAATTAGGATATAGCTCAATAATTTGATGTGAAAAAAAGAGATTGAAGGTGTCAGATCATAGGTAAAACTTTTGTTTATAGGATGGTTTGGACCCAGTGCGCCATTCCAGACAATATAATACCAACTGTACAGGACCTACAGGCACCCAAGGCCAAAAAGTAGGCCCCACTGTTCATTGTTGTGGTGGAATTCTGGAAAGCTTTTATAGCCAATATAAGACTGACTTTAGCAGAGACCCAAACCCAAACTGCATTCATGGCAGCCAGGTAGGCCATCTTGCAACACCATGGTTTAGGGCTTGCTAAGACTGGAGCCATTTTTCATCAGGATATATTAGAATATGACAACGGGATGTTCTTGAGCTTGATGCTTCCTAATGAGGGTAAATGCCATTGAGTTTACTTATACACTTGTGGTCCAACCAACAGAGGCCCAGAGTGTCAGAGATGAAGGACCACTTGTTAAACCTGGCAGGAAAGAGATATTTCTGCAGGAGACATTAGAGACATTGCTAAATGGCTATTTGATAACTAGAAACAAAAGTCAATCTAATATACCATATTGCTAGTCATATTTGTCATATAAAGTGCACTGGGGAATGGGAAGTAACTTTAGTTGTGCATTTGGAACAACCAAGTACAGGTGATTACCTATCCCTCTTATTTCAGCAGCTAGTGCTTTAACATATGTTTTTTTTATTTTGAACTTCATTGTTAATTGTTTCATTCAACTTTTTTGATAACTTTTACAAGACAACTCTAAAACTGACCACCAGATTAGTGGAGCAAGATCAAAATATTTATTCCTCTGAAGGACACACTGATAGAACAGTTTTGTGCTAGTAAGATCTCTGGAAGCCAATAGGTGAATTATAGCTGCTACAGTTATACCCAGGAGGAGAACAGTTATGTAATTAATTTGCAGGGGCAGATATTATAGCACTACTATCTACAATACTACAATACTATCATCACTGATTAGCATAAAACTTCCTGGTGGTTCTAAAATATTTCCAGGGCTCCAATTTCTCTTGCGGGACTATATTATATTTGTGGGACCAATGCTTATGGTTGACTCCGAGAAAGATGGAATGGAGAAAGTTATATGGCACTAATTTTGCCAAGCGAGAGAGTGACTTCCAAAAGGCCCAAGTGGAAATTACAGATTAATGGTATCTGTAGGGCAGAAAGTGCTCAGAGCATGGCTTCCCTCATATGTGGGATATACCTTGTTAAAACCAAATTGACCTCATTTGTGCCCTAGTAACACAAGAATGGTAAAAATATCTCATGCAAATAATCTAAATCAGAAGAGAACAATTAAAATGTTGGTTGTATGACTATATAGGGGGATAGTTTAGTTGTCCGGCGCTCAGAAACAAACAATATATAAAAATCACTGTGTCAGCATATACATAAAGGAGAATTTTGTGCACAATATAGCTATATTATATATCTCCTGTAGGGGAGATGCCTTGACGCTGGCAGGTGAGCTTAACCCCGATATAGCTATATTGTGCACAAAATTCTCCTTTGTGTATAAGATGACGCAGTGATTTTTATATATTGTTTGTTTCTGAGCACTGGACAATATTTTTCTTTTATTTACACTTGCACATTGCTCTTGGCTGCCATCTTAAATGATTTTATTTACTTGTACACATTTCATTAATTTAAAGAAGCGCGCCTTTTTTTCTCTCACTATTGGATAGTTTAGTTGGCTTGGAAAGTTAAGAAAGAAAATCTTGGAAGGGTTACAGTGTTAGCTGTAATTTTAGAAGCCTCTATTATACATTATTTACAAACTGTATTACATGACAATCCCAGAGATTTCAATACTGATAAGCTATGAATGATCACCATTATTGAAGCAGTGTACATTTATTTATTTAACTTCCTCAACTCTCTCATGTTTCTCCGACTAGTGATTCTGTTTGTTCATCTATGTGTGTGTGTGTGTGTGTGTGTGTGTGTGTGTCTGTAGGTGCCTGTTTCCTTTGCATAAACTACTTCTCTAAGCAAGACACTCTTGTTCACAACTTTAATAAATATTATTAAAAAAAGACCTGTTTTCATCATATTTGGACCACAGCGCTGGCTGATGGTTTGAGATATGTGTATGTGGTGGTGGGTGGGTTAGAGTGCACCACCTATTTTTTTGCATTCAATTTACACACTGCACTGTTTTGTCTCATTAAAATTATAGGACAAGACCCATTCTCTGCCAGGTGTGAATTGATGCAGAAAGTAGAATGGGAATGGCTGTACATGCAAAGGACATCCCTGAAAAACAGCCATCTCCACCACTTTATCTCATTACTTTAATCACACTCCATAATGAAAACTCGTTTCTGCACCACTCTGCAATATGAGATACACGGATGCACTAGCGCACGGATGCACTAGCTCACGGATGCACTAGCGCACGGATGCACTAGCTCAGTACTTCATTAAGAATCATTCACTCTGTTCAAGTCCTTCCCTCTGCCTGCGCCAACTTCTGCTCCTCCACAACTGCCACCATCTTGCTTCAGAAATAAATACGTCCCAGGAGAAATTCTGCATTTGCGCTGCAGAGCTGCTGTGTTTTGCTTCATAAAAGGGCGTCCTGCAATTATTGCCAACTCAATATTTGCCAAAATATTGTAATGGTAAGGGGTAAGTTACTAGTAATTTTTTACCCACTATACATGCAAACAGCTTGAACATGAGCTCACTGACCAACTCCACAGATAGTATGAAACTTAATAGCACAAAAGACAGTATGTATTGTTGTATTCATATTATAGTATTAAAACTGAACAAAATAACAGGACAGGTAAAAAGACAAATGACAGACAACTTACCCCTTTTCAGGTTCCACCACTGTACAAGTGATTCCCATTTACATATATGTTTTGAAAACCCTTTATTGATGCATGTTTTTATATCTAGATTTTAATATAGCAGGCCTAATCTTAAACAATTCTTCATTAGATAAATAGCTCTGTATAGAGTTACAGTGTCCTCACTGTAGGCTTACTATGCTGCAGTCTAACATTGGCAATGGATCGTTTGTATCTAATGAAAATAGCAGAGTGCAAAATGATTCTGCTGCAACAATATCACAATTTCTCTTTTCATTTAATTACATTTATTTCTATACTCCGCAGTGCTGTACAATTGGGAACAATTACATGAATAACAGAAGATTGAGCATTAAATTACCCAGTAAGAGGGCACTGCCGCAAGCTTACACTCTATAGGAACATTATAATGTTGTGTGCAGCAACTGATCAATTCTGCCTCCCCATGGCAATATGCACTAATATCATATGCCACAGGTCCATTCAGGACACATTGAAAATTGCCTACAAAGGAGTTGCCTCTGCCCTGAGGCTGGTATTGTTCTTCTCGGCTAGTGAAGAGGGAAAATATGAAATCAAAGCGTTTTAAAACTTTAATCAAAATATTTCTCCCTTTTACAGTCCAAACATTTGATATTTCCTTTATTGACACTACTTCAAACTTAGCAAATATTCCTAACTGGCTCATATTTGTACAGATCCCCAATTAAATTAACTGCCTGAAGCATATCTGACGTCTGATGTGGTGGCTGTAGAGACGTACTGAAGTGTGAGTGGCTTACATCTCTTGGTCAGGTCTATAAAAGTAAGGAGTGTAATTAAGACTTACAGTATCCTTATCTCTCATCACCGTCTGCCAGGATGTTGGCGAAGAGCATTCTGCTGAGTGTTTCTCTCCTGTCTCTGATTACTGGAGGGAGATCACAGCTGTAAGTTATAGATGTGTAAGGTATTTAGTATCAGCCAGGTAAGAAACAATAGGGCAAATTACTTACATTGCATTTCAATGCAAAATGTGCACTTAAGAATAGCAACCAATCAGAGATTAAGCTGTCATTGGACAGATACAAAGATAATTGCTGTGATGGCGCAACTTTTGCTCCTAAATGCAATGTTAACAAATGAACACTAACAGACTCCATAAAGTAGATGGTATGAAATATATCTATAAATATATATATATTCATCACATGCATATATGTATTATACCTTACTCCTATTTGAGCACTAGCACACCTGGGGGCTAAATGTATCAAGCTGCAAATATTTCAGCAATTTAAAATCGCGAGAGATAACCAGAGATTTTAAGTGTAAAATCGCCATATGTATAAATCTGCGATTTTGACTTTCCAAAATCCAATCTCTGCCATTTGTTTCAATTTTAAAACAACTATCTCTCTCATGTTGTAGTCAATCTCGTCGGAGATTAACCACAAACTCGTCCGAGTTTCAACTGAAACTGAAACTCACCCGAGATTGAACAGAAATAAAAGTATGTTGCTTAAGCTATCTGGTGAATGTTAATATAACAGGAGGTACAATGGAAGTTGAAATAAAGCATGTTATTTGTTGTAGAGGGGCAAAAAGAATTATTAATTTTCTTACATGGGACAAAATATTTTAGGAATAATTTAGTGGGACCTATTTAATTAATGATTATATGTTAGGGATTTTATTTTTATTTTATTATATTACAGAGCTTAATCTTTTATCAGCAGTGGGGCATTATTTATATTTTTATGATGTGACAGCACTTAATATTTCCTGATGGGGACACCATTAAAAGTACATACTTGTGGCACTACAAGTGTCAGCATGCACATGAAAACTTGTATTGTCACAAGAATGTAGTTTAAATCATGTTCCCATCAGGAAATATTAACATCATGAGAAAAAAAAATATTGCCCCACTGGTAATTAGATAGTAAGCCAATATAATAAAATAAAAAAATACATTTATTCATTACAGAAATTTGCACCCATCATATGTAGACATTGATTTGCTCTTGGTAAGGGACATATTTTAAAGATACTTGTAAGTCAAAATAAGATGCATCTCAAGGGTAAGGGTTGCTTAATGTGCATCTAATGCCCCTTACAATACTATAATGTATTTGCACTTGAATGCCCCTTATCTGCCTTTTGAAGTGCTAGAGGCTGCAGGTGTTAGATACACGCATCGTAAAATAAGTGTGGAATTTGGGTATATGGGCGGTGCAACACATTTTACAAAATGTACAAAATTACAACATTCTGAAGCATTTACATCCAACTCTAAATTAAACAAATGCAAGTAGGTAAATGCATAGAGATATTGCACAGAAATGGCAGCCACCAATGCAGATGGCTAAGAATAGCCACAGGCACTTTACTCACTAGCAGCTGCAATAGTTATTCTGCTACCTTAAGTTTCAACTGTTCCCTACACTTCTTTTTTATCGGTAAAATTGGCCAGGCCCATTTTTACCTTCTGTTCCACTTCATTGCAATTCATTTTTTTGTGCCATGATCCCCTCAATGTACATGAGTATGTAATATGTTGGCGCTTTATAACTAAAAATAATAATATAGCGCATACTGTAGACTGATTAAGAAACATTACAGAAATGTGCTCAACTAATTTAAATTCAAACTCAGGCGAGTTTGCAAAATCGCAGCTTCATATATTTGGCGACTTGTATTGCTAGAGTAGCAAAACGTCAGGATTTGTACTGATTATAAGAATGGTGATTTTACATTAAATTACTGTTTAATACATCGGTGAGTTTAAACTCGCCCGAGAAAATCGCTGGAAATGCAAAATCGCAGCTTGATACATTTATCCACCTGGTTTTTATGTTTCGTTGTTTAGTTTTTGCTTTGTTACTTAAAGAGAAAGAAATATTGTCCATTTTCAAATGACATTTATCTACTGCTTTGTACATGCCCTCTTCCCAGTTTCACTAGATTTATTGTTTAACTGTTTAAATATATTCTTTTTAAAGCCATGTATTTACATCACCAGGCAGAGTTGTTTATGTATTTGTCTCATGATATGATACAGTTTTGCTGTGTTCTCTGCATTGGATACAATTGTATCCAGAGAGCCGCTTTGTATCATATCCCAGGACAACAAAAATAAACAACTTTTTCCTGATAATATTGTTACCTGGCTGAGAAACAAAGACAGAAGCCAGTGGGATAAAGCAGTGTAGTTAGCTAAAGTTGTAGGGGGGGTGGACAACATGAAATCGCCGTTTAATACATTAGTGAGTTTAAACTCGCCCGAGAAAATTGCTGGAAATGCAAAATCACATCTTGATACATTTACACCCTGATTTTTATGTTTCGTTGTCTAGTTTATGTTTTGTTTCTTAAAGAGAAAAAAAAACTTTCAAATGACATTTATCTACTGCTTTGTACATGCTCTCTTGCCAGTTTTACTAGATTTATTGTTTTAACTTTTTTCATTTACTCTGCACTTTCCAGCCATGTATTTATATCACCAGGCAGAGTTGCTTATGTATTTGTCTCATTATACGATACAGTTTTGCTGTGCTCTCTGCATTAGATGCAATTGTATCCAGAGAGCCGCTTTGTATCGTATCCCAGGACGACAAAAATAAACACCTTTTTCCTGATGATATTGTTACCTGGCTGAAAACCAAAGACAGAAGGCATCGGAATAATGCAGTGTAATTAGCAAAAGTTGTAGATGTGGGAAACAGGGGTTCACATAGTATCTACTGGCTCCCACACATGCTCAGCAGAGCAGTGCAGTCAATGTAGCGGATGGACAAGTATCACCAAGCCCCCCTCAGTGCCAGACCCCACAGCCATCGCACCCCCTGTGACAGCTGTAGATCTGTCTCTACCTGGGTATATACTATGGATTCTGACTGTAATCATAGTAATATCCATCAATGTTTGTAATAGAAAGTGTCCTCTTAATTTAAATACTGCTCAGATCATATATTTCTTACAATTGTCACTGTGTGTAGTATGAGGTGCACAGTTTAGGTAGTGATTCTCCTCCTCGGCCCTGGCTAGCTCCTGGTGTGGATGTAGATGACCAGAGGGCACATGCAGGTTATTTTTATAGAGTCTCTGTGAAGATGTTGGGACACAGGTGATGTGATGGGGTGCAGTGCAATCAGATGTCTCAATAATTTGGGCGCCAGACCCTCTCTATATTGCAGAATAAACTTACACTCCTTCATTCCAGCACATTCTTAAATGGTTGCACTGATAAAATAACTATGTACAGTTCCTATATACATCTCCTGCACAGTTCTTAAGGGCTACATGTACAGAATATTAATGGGGCAGTCACATCCAAAATGGTGGCTCTCTAGCTCACCCTCATTTGTCTCTCACAGCAGTGTTCACTCACCCTTCTTCTGTGGGGGTAATATCTCTCTCACGTCCTCTGCTGGGGTAATATCTCTCACCCCCCCCCCCCCCTCTGTGGGGGTAATATCTCTCTCCCCTCCCCTGTGGGGGTAATATCTCTCTCATGTCCTCTGTGGGGTAATATCTCCCTCCCGTCCTCTGTGGGGGTAATATCTCTCTCCCCTCCCCTGTGGGGGTAATATCTCTCACCCCTCCTCTGCTGGGGTAATATCTCTCACCCCTCCTCTGCAGGGGTATTATCTCTCTTCCATGCTTTGGGGGGGGGGGTATTATATATCAATTGGACGCTGACAGACACTCCCTGTGTGCTGCTACTTTCTATCATGGTGTCACTTTCTGAGGTAAATTATCCCTGTAATCTGCCCCACGTCACTAGTATTATGTCAGTGATGTTGTACTATGGCCCCTAGTGGCAGCAGGCGATGGACCAGCTCCCCAGATTATAAGGGAGGTCCCAGAACCTCCTCCCCTCTGTCCTGGGTCCCTGGCGCTCTGTCCTCTCCCTCTCTCTGCTGGTTCTGATCCCTTATATCAGCTTGATGTTGCTAAGCAACATTCCCAGTGTGTCTCCTCTGGGTCCTAGTGCCGGCCACACTCTCAGTCACTGGGAGGTGCAGACAACAACACTAGAGGGGGAGTTACATCCCCCCCCCTCCCATTAGCTGGGCACCCTAACCTAAACCCTAGTGGGGACTGCCTAGTTAATTATACTCACAAACACACCCGACTCACATATGCATTCACAGGAATGTAACACAAAACATTTCCACATATGTTTGCATGTAAAATCAGAAGTATACATCACATAATAACTTCGGCAGCATGAACATATAATACAGTTTACAATGTATAACCCTCCCCTCAATGGTTTTAAACATGTGAGTCAAAGATGTTCTCTGTTGTCTTTTTCAATGAACATGCAAATGTACCTTTATGCCAAAGCAAGGCAGTACTGCCCGTGCCTGACCATGTCTCCCCCCTCCTGGGTCCCCTCCAAACACAAAAATTTCCCCCAACTCAAATCTCAGCAACATAAGCAGTGGGTGGCATTGGGCCAGCGAGGTTGTTTTTCCTCCTTTCACTCCTCAGCACTAAGCTCCAATGGAGGCATTATCTCTCCAACATGGACAATCTGCTTTTCTGTGCTCCCCCCAGTCCTCAGGAAGGGCAATATACAGACGTCACATTCTGAGTATCTTTCTTCTCGCTTCCCACTCAGCTGGGTTAAGTGGCACTACAAGTCCCAGCAACGGGCACACTGCTGCTCCATATACTGTTTTGGAGAGAATTACCCCACAACAACTTGTGTCACCTCCCCCTTATCACCGTTGGCCTCTGTTGGGCACATAGAGACGGTCAGACATGGTGCCCCAAGGGTGTTGCCCCGGCTGGGCGGACTTCACTCATACCCTGTGTCCTGCAAGCACCAGCTCCATCTCTTGTGCTTGATCCCCAAGTTGGGTGCCATATTGTAGCCCCCGTCACTGTGTGTAGTATGAGCTGTACAGTTTAGGTCAGTGTTGCTAACCTGTGGCACTCCAGGTGTTGTGAAACTACAAGTCCCAGCATACCCTTATAGCAATAATTTTTTTTTTGGAACAAACACTTCTCTGGCGATTTTACATCAAATCGCTGTTTAATACATCGGTGAGTTTAAACTGGCCAGAGAAAATAGCTGGAAATGCAAAATCACAGCTTGATACATTTACCCCCTGGTTTTTATGTTTCGTTGTTTCGTTTTTTGTTTTTTTTCTTAAAGAGAAAAAAAAATGTCTACTTTTAAATGACATTCATCTACTGCTTTGTACATGCCCTCTTGCCAATTTTGCTAGATTTATTGTTTTAACTTTTTTCATTTATTCTGCACTTTCCAGCCATGTATTTATATCACCAGGCAGAGTTGCTTATGTATTTGTCTCATAATACGATACAGTTTTGCTGTGTTCTCTCCATTAGATGCATTTCTATCCAGAGAGCCGCTTTGTCTCATATCCCAGGACAACAAAAATAAACAACTTTTTCCTGATGATATTGTTACATGACTGAAAACCAAAGACAGAAGCCAGTGGAATAATGCAGTGTAGTTAGTTAAAGTTGTAAGCAGGGGTGTGGGGACTACAGGGGTTCACATAGTATGTACTGGACCCTACACATGCTCAGCAGAGCAGTGCAGTCAATGTAGCGGATGGACAAGTATCACCAAGCCCCCCTCAGTGCCAGACCCCATAGCCATCCCACCCCCTGTGACAGCTGTAGCTCAGTCTCTTCCTGGGTATATACTATGAATTCTGACTGTAATCATAGTAATATCTGATCAATGTTTGTTATAGAAAGTGTCCTCTTAATTTAAAACACTGTAGACAAATTCTGTTCTATGACAGACTGGAACAAGCTGAAGATGACAATGTATTAAATGTCCAATACCTAAATCACAGCTGCTGCCAAGTAAATAGTGCGGAGATCATATATTTCATACAATTGTCACTGTGTGTAGTATGAGCTGCACAGTTTATATTTAACAGTCGTCAACAGGACATGCTATAATCTTCCTAAGTCATGCTGGTCTATTACCTGGGATCATGTCCTGGTTCTCTGAGTTTAAAGTTTGCCAATCATTGTGCGGCTGAAGTAATACTCCCTCCGGACCCTCCTCTCGACACACTGTCCTATCGCTTATGTTTCACCCTGTTTGTCTACCTCTCCCCCTTAGATAGTAAGCTCTCATGACCAGAACCCTATCCCCTCGTGTCCTCCTCTTCTCATTACTTAAGCCACCAGCTCACCTGTGCCTTCCTTACTCTCCTCTACCAGTGGCTCTGATCCTGTATGCTGCACCCACACTCCTGGGTACAGGCTCAGATTATACTAACTTGCTCCTCCACCTCCAGTCACTGTAAGAGACAATTCCCCACCAAGCTCTTAATTTCCTGTTGGTTTGGCTATTGTTTTGCCTTTATTATAATTTCCTGTTTTGTCCTTCTATTATTTTACTGTATTCTCTATGTACGGCACTGCAAACGTTTTATAGCACCTTATAAATAAATGATAAAAATATTAATAATGATGATAATAATAATAATAATAATAATAATAATAATAATAATAAAAATAATAATAATGATATTCATAAGAATGCTAACCTATCACTTCACTAAGAACCAGTAACTTCACTGTAATAACCGTTTTATCATGCTGATCCGTGAGTAGAAAATCTTATACTATTCTGGGGGGTATATTTACTAAGCGGTGGTTCCGACGAACTGCTGATATTCGGCGATTTGCCATCATATTTTTAAAACGGCAATTTTATTAAAGACAAAACTCGATGGGCTTTGTCTTTAATAAAATTGCCATTTTAAAAAGTGATGGCAAAGCACCAAGAATCTGCAGTTCAACCCCATGGACTGGAGGTCTTAGAAGTATTGGCTAGTTCTGTCTCCAATATTCTTTCTATTTTTATTTCCAGCATTGGACAGATTAATCAGCACAATTTTTAATTGAAATTATCTGAGTTACCTCTAAAACAAACTCAATGTACTTTTGCTTCTTAGTTTTTCCAGTCCTGTGGAACCTCCCCCAGAAGATAAAGGAAAAAGGTAATTGGAGATTTTCTCTTTAGTTTCCTTGCCTGTTCTAGCCAACTCCACAACAATTATTTTATTTTGCAGCACAGTTCTGAATTTCTCAACTGTGTATAATAATATTTTGTTTTCTTTGACCTATTCTATTGGTATGTCGGACTGGGGTTTGCAGAGCCCACTAGTAAAGCCAATTTTAAGGACCCTTTATAATATTAACAATAATACATTTTATTCAACATGCAAACACAGACTATAATTTAGCTACTCTGTAGTGAAGGCAGAAAGCTGAACAAATAATAAAAAAAACACCAATAGATCTAATGTGTTAAAATGTATTCAACAATAAACATAGACTTATAGCCCTCTGCATTCACTATACAATACTATAGGTCCACTGTGGTCCACTTCCATTCATTCTTATGGTGGTTATCACAGAACACTCTTCCCTCCTACTAACTTGAAGTATCTTATAAGTTAGATAAACACTGATCCAAATTATGAGAAGTTCGATTAGTGGTTCAGAGATATCTAATGGAAATAAAGCTACTCTGTGATTATACTGTAGAAACAGAATCTAATTAGAAAAGCCCCTACCAAGGGTAATTGCACAGTACTTACCTGTTTGTATGGACATTTTAATAAAGGACATTAAGGGGCATTTTCCATCACTAGAAGGCTTGGTGAGACTTAAAAGGAGCTTCTATCTGAGCCCTCCTGTGCCTTAAGCAGACAAGATTGATCTACAGCATCCAATCAGCATTTACCTTTTATCTATTAACCCTTTGAGTATTAAGCACAAGAGGGACTCTTCCTCTGCATAACCCCCTAAAGTGCTAAGGAGAAGTCCAGCTATCCTCTGCATTGCAAGGGTTAACAAAAACCACAGATCACTTCCACCACGATCCTCTAATGCCAGAGGAGAGAAACCTTTCCCGCACTAGGAACGTGAGTGCATGAGCACACTGTCATCACAGCACGCACGTGCACACACAAGGTCTATAAATACTACTGAGAATAGCCAGGGAGAGGCCTCTATCTCCCAGTCCCTTGCCCTAGGAGAGCTGGGAATAACCTTGTTTGAAAGAGGGAATTCCTTTCTTTCAAGTGACAGTAACCCTGTGTATATTTTGCCTGCTAATTTTGATAAGCAAGCTATAAATTAATATGTGATGAGCCCAGGGGCGGATCCAGACTATTGCTATACCCCGGGCGATTTTAGGGGGGGTGATTTAGGCCCCGCCCCCTTTCTAATTTCTAAGGCTGCCGGCGGCTGCACAGCATGTGCAGGTCCGCTCGGCAGTGACAGTGTGCTGCCCGGCTGCTCTGATTGTGTTTAAAACACACTCAGAGCAGCCGGGCAGCACACTGTCACTGCTGAACGGACCTGCACAGTGTGCAGCCGCCAGCAGTAAGCCCCTGCTAGGGGGGGCGATCGCCCCGATCGCTCCCCCCTGGATCCGCCACTGGATGAGCCCAAAGTGCTCAGCACTGTGCTGGGGGTTAAGTGACAATGGAAGCAAATGTCTGATTGGTTGCTATGGTGAAGTGCAAAATTCTAGACCTCAATTAAAATTTAGTACATGAGTTCTAGTGTGGCCAGTTTGAATGCTGGTGTAGATTGTCGAGACATCTGTATTTCACCCTAAGGGGTGCCTTTGACAACAAATCACAACTTCTTACAAAACTGATAACTGTGTATATATTTTAGTTTTAGTTGCTATTTAATTTGACTGTGGAAGACATATTAAATTATTGTATACATTATACATTATTGTCACATACTGTACCAAATATTAGGCGAGTATGTACATTATAGAAGCCTGGACACACACAACCAATGGTAAACTAAGCCCCTCCCCAATCACTAGCCACACCTCTTCTGCACATACATTTTCTAGATTCTCTGGTCCAAGGCTGCCGAACCTTGAAAATATATTTTACTGACAGTTTTACAATATTATTGTAAACAATTACTAAAAGATAACATGTTTTACTGACACATTATTATACTAGATCACAATTTGCCCAGAACTGAACATAGGAACAACATCGCCATCAAAAAGGGGCTCAGGAATTAGGAGTAAGGTGCTCCCAGCTTTATATAAACTCAAAATGATATGGGTGACATTTCTAGATGAATTATTGAAGTATCAGAAGGGCGATCTGGTCTTACAGATCTCTACCTAACTCTCATTGATGGGTGAAATTTAGTCACAGAACAGATCATAATGACACGATGGGCTTGATTTACTAAGCTGCGGGTTTGAAAAAGTGGGGATGTTGCCTATAGCAACCAATCAGATTCTAGATGTCATTTTGTAGAAAGCACTAAATAAATGAAAGCTAGAATCTGATTAGTTGCTATAGGCAACATCCCCACTTAGTAAATCTAGCCCTATAACTTCCACATATAGACTCATGTCAGTTGACCTTTTTCATTCCCTCAATTTATTGTCCTTTTCCTGATATGTCACACTTGGACATATGCCTAATGTGTCTAAAGATATGAATTTGGCTCTGCCACTGATATATCCATAGTTGTCAACTGTCCCTATTTTCTAGGAAAATGTTAGTTTTCCTGGACATCTTTGTGCCTGGGAAAGTCCACCTTTATCAATATTGACAAAACAGTACAGTGAAATTAATTTTCTCCTTCAGCTTAGATGCAATTTGTATCATCCACTCTAATGCTATGGGTCATGTAACTTGATATTTGTTGAAGAGGAATATTTAAAATGAAAAGGACATACGTGATTAAAATGAGGAAGCAAGACATGATGGGAATTGTAGTGGTCCAAGGTCCATGGAGTCAGGACCATGCATGGCAGACTAAGAGGTGGTGGTGTTGCAGAAAAGTATTTAAAATGTTGTCAACTATGTAAAACAAGAGGTCCATAGTGGATGATTAATATATTACATTAATCCTAGCACGTGTGAGCATCTTGTGACCATCCCAATAGTGCTCAAGAGCGGAAATACCGAACAGGTGTTTATAGATGTAAGTGGCTGTGAAGAAGACCATCAAGTTAAGGCTACATTGGAATTCAATGGCAACAAAATTGTCATATATCATGGGCAAATCCCTGCATCTCAGCATTTATGTAATTCCACAAGTTTCCAGGTAAGTGAATTTCTATTATATTGTCAGCTATTTTGTGTGTCTTAACCAATATTCCTGAAATGATAGCCTGTTCATTTTAGAAATCAGTTACCTCATTTAGGCAAATCTGTCTGGACACCAAGGCAACATGTGGCCCTCTTGAGGTTATCCCTCATTTACCATTCCCACCTTCAGGGGGTGTAACCTGGGGATGTAACATATGCCCCTATGGGATGCCTGTACACACCCTGGTCATGCGTTAGTGATGTCACTAGTCAATTGATATGCTGAATATAGGTACCCCTAACATTACAGGAATATTAACAATACAACAGATTGTTTCAAAATATTATCTATATTTAAGACGTTCACAACAGAACAAAAGACAAAAATACTTTACAATTTACTAAGACCTAATTCCAAACTTACTTAAATTTAAGTGAATTTATTTATCAAATTCTGTTGCCTTTCCCATGTTCACCTGGTGATTTATTGGCTCACTTAGCGTTGGACATAAACCACTTTTTGTTGGTTAAGATTTTGGACCTAATTCGTTAAGAAACGTAAATGCAGATACACGCCATATTTTGCATACAATCGCTCTGCCCATGCCCAGAACCGAACTATACGCCAGTGAACTCAGCAACATTCAATTCATCTTGGAGCACAAAAGCTTATGACAGCTTCTGATTTCATGGGTGGAACGGGGAGAGGACTGGGTGTCTGCATGTAGTCAATGTGCAGTAAGGGAATGCCAAGCTCCAGCGCATGCAGCAGTGTCTGACTCAAGCTCTCTCTCAGGTACATGTTTTTGAAATCAAGATCAACTGTAAAAAAGCATTTTATTTACAGTAGACATTAATAACATCCTAATAAATGTATTTTATTTAAAACAAAAAAAAAATCTATTATTAACAGGTGTCATGATTGAATACGTTGTTTTCTGTGCGTCCTGCTGGGATTTGATATTCCACAAATTTATTGGACGTATCATGCAGTGTGTTGTCTGCCGTACAAGTTTATTCAGATCTGTTCCTTGTTGAATACAGATGTGCTTATGCCTGGATTATGTGCGTTGTACAAAAGACACAATTAACGTTCATTTTGTGTGTCTTAATGAATCAGACCCTTTGTTTCCTCCTCTACACACTTAGGAGCAGCCTCCACAAAATAATAGTGCAACTCAATGTCTGGAGGGGTGGAAAAGTCTTTAGTAGGTGCACAGTAAACGTCACATAAAAGACCAACATCCCAGCCCTTTAGTAGAACCCTTTTAGTTAAATAAACTTCCTTATTTCTCCTAAAATATTGCTAGGCGGAGCCTCAGTTATGATTTAATTAAATGTGTAACTTCTATGTCTGTGAAGCAATCTTATTACGTTGCTCGCAGTACATCTAGAAATGCACTGTTCCACAGAAGGTATTTGGCACAGAAGCACATTTGTTTATTCTAATACACCAGACCAAATTGTAACCTGTAATAAACAAGTTCCACGCTGTGGAGTCCAGTGTCATTAACAAGACTTGGATGCCTTTACTCCACCCAACTCCTCCACTGTGCCTGTGCAAATGTCTACTATTCTGCAAACACGGAGATTTTGCTCTGCACACTTAAATGCCCTGGTAGAAATCTCAGTATCGATTGTACAAATCAAGGCACAAAGTGGGGTTCAAATTTGCATTTCTGCAGTAGAGTTGCCATTGTGCACTTTGGAAATCCCCTGTGTGTCTGGGCCAGAAACAACCACAAGTCAGATGTCGATGGTAATGGTGGAAGATGCGTTCTGATAGAGCGTACGGTTATCATCATCAGACTACACTAATCAGGCCACATATGCTCTGGCAGTACAGCTTGTCTATCAAATTTATTGTAACATGTATGTGGTCAAATTTTACAGTACACAGATCCAATATGTATATTTATTTTTTTTGTAATTATATATATAATTTTCTCACTTGCATTGCTGAGAATATACCCCCCATTTCCTGGGTCAGCTGCCACTGGGTTGTTGCAGTACTAACTGGATGGTCATACCACTTTGAAGATACACATTTGGGCTACAAAGCCCCACAATAGCCACATGGGTATATAACAAAAACAGCTATACCACTCTTACTACAAAGTTAATTCAAAGGGCCCCCATAGCAGTCTAGAAACACCACCTTTATATATTTTGCTTTGCCAAATTAAACAACTGGAATCTGTTTCCTCCTACTAAAATTAAAATTCTAAGTTAAATGTTTTCAATGTGGTCTTGGAAAAACTAGGACATAGGAGCCCTATTTATTCTCCAGGACCTTCTTAAACCAGTAGTATGACATCCAACAAGAAGATTGCATACACTTTGTTTGGTTTGACACCATTATCTCCCCACAGCTTCACATCACCACCCTGTGCTGTTGGGGAACTTTACTCCTTCCACCAGAGCCATAGTTAGACATTTTAGTGCTGTGGGTGAAAGAAAACACCGGTGTCACCCCCCCACCCCCACGCCCATCATGGTGGAAGTGATAGTAGATGCCGACTTCATGCAGTCATGACCTATCAGAAGAGACCTGGCCAACCTACTTGGGAGCATGCCTAGCTCTTTCCAAGCACTAGACCACCCTTCAACCTCCATCAATCCTGTCCATTCTCCAATTCATGGCTTGTTATTGATATTTATTTCGGCATGAATTAAGGCCCACCTCCAGAAACTCCCCTTCGATTACACCAAAAATGCAGAGCACACTACTGTTATGTGTACTTGGCTCCCCCTTCTCGAGTAGAACAGCTTGAAGTAGGACAGTCAGGACAAAGTCCTGACAGTGAGGGACAGTCCAGCAAAATCTGTATTTTCCCAATAAAATCATAAAAGTTGGCAGAAGTTGCTGCTCTCTCTTACCTGTTCCTGTAGGTCTGACTACCTGCTGCCGCTGGTGTCCTAAACTCAGTTGCCGCTTTACTGAATCCTGTAATGTTGGGACAATGTTTGGAAATGTCATAGGTACTATTCACTCATGGAAAGCCAGCAATAATTGAACACTCTAGGTCTACCTCCTCTTACCCAGCCCCAACATTAAATCAATAGCACCCACCTTTAATAAATAAACCTTATTCTCTCGAATCAGCCCTAGATTTAAAGTAATAACATCAATAGCCTTCACATTTAATAAATAGACTCACTGGTCTCCAACCAAGCATGACATTCAACTAACAGCATTCCTATTTAATAAATAGGCCTGTTTCTCCAAAGCAATATTTGAAACTGACAAGAGCAAAATGAAACTATATAGTCTTTATTACATTTTCTCAGGTACCCACAGTGGACAAGCCACAAGTAGCTTTTGTGAAATTTTCTGCTATTGGAAACAAAATGCAAAGAAGGGTATGCAAGACTGTAATGATTGACAATATGCCAGAAGATTGCTTTGTCCAGAAGGAGAAACCTATGTACAAACCGGGGAACAAAGGTGAGTGAAACCTGAAATGATCAGTTAAAGTGGTTGGACCACCTGACTGATCATCATGTAACGCTATCTGTTGGGCGAGATGTAAGCAGCGACTTTCTTAGTAAATAGTAAAATAGATTTGTATGGCGCTCCCCTAAATGTGCAGCCTAGTACATATAAAGAGGATTCACTATACCTCTAACATATTGCTGAAAGAAATGGTATATACGTACATTAAGCGCTCACTTTGTAGCACAAAAGAGTAGTCAGACCTTCAAATTAGTAGTACAATGGCTGTGTTCAGGAAACGCTCTCCACATGTTTGTTCGTTCTAGTTCTTAAATCTAAAATTCAAACTAAAAAAAACGAACACATGCATAGTGTAGTATGTCACTAATACTATATACATAGTCCAAAGCCCATAGAGTAAAAAGTCCCTCCTCTTATTACCGTGGACTAATTGATTATATAGAATGTCCACCCGTGCTCTTCAAACGTTCTGTCCCTATCATCATCAATAATTTATTTATATAGCGCCACTAATTCCGCAGAGCTGTACAGAGAACTCACTCACATCAGTCCCTGCCCCATTGGAGCTTACAGTCTAAATTCCCCAACACACACACACAGACTAGGGTCAATTTGATAAGAGCCAATTATCCTATTAGTATATTCTTGGAGTTCCTTAAGGACTTATGTTAGCAATGTGCCAGATGGTCATGAGTCTTCAGTAAACCACATCCCAGAGGGAACCCACACAAACATGGGGAGAACATACAAACTCCACACGGATAAGGCCCTTCACGTATAATATTTGATGGCATATAACATATAATGGCAGCTGCTGCGCATGTTCATCAGTGATGACAAAATTTCTCCCTGCAAACACAATTTCTTCCATACATTTGCCAAATCATCTAATATTGGAAGGCACGCATTTTTCACATAAGTTTTGAGGACACATTGAGTAACATTGACAGAGCTCTGTCAAAGTCTTTGTGTGCACAAGCTAATAGTGTAGGGTAGAAAGAAGAGTCTGCTGTCAAATAGTTTGTCAACATTGAAGTATAGAGTATGTATGTACAGATACAGCATGTGAGGGCATTGGGACTTACTATATGTGGTGGCTGATGGCTACTGCATGCGGCCTACGCATACTGGCCCGCTCTATTTTAACCCTGCAATTTAGATTTGGGCTAGACTGCACCCACACATAACCATAAGTCTGTGCATTTTACATTTCGTCCCCTGCAGAAAAAAATGGTTTTCTCAAGTGCAGATTTTTCCACCCATTTCTAAATCAGCCCCATGTCTAGTAGATAGAAATGATAGCTTTTGTATGTGGTTGCAACACAAGTTTTAATGTACAGGGTGAATAATAATTTAGAGTGCTATACCAATGGTTGTTTTAATGTGCAATATTAATTTTTGTTATTATTATCATTTATTACTATAGAGTAGAGATGCTCAGGCTAGGTTCCTCGAGAACTGAACACACTCGAACTTAGGGTATCCGAGTACCGAGCCGGCTCGGTACTGTCGCGGGTCCTCAGAATCGAAGACGAGGCAAAACGTCATAGTGACGTCGCCGGATCTCGGATCTCGCAAGTTTTGAATTCTTTTTTAAGATCCAACATAGCGAGGGGTAGGAGGGAGGGCGGACCACCATTTTTCTTTTCTGCCACTGCTGTGTGCCAATGTGTCCTAGATGTGCTAGAAACTGCCGTGTGTCGTTGCTCTGTCACTTACGAATCAGCACGATCGCTGCAGTATTTGTCCGAAAGTGTATGAAAATAATAATGTGACCTGTGAGATGGTCAAAATTTACTGGAAATGACTTCAAATTAGTGTTGAGGTTAATAATAATGTAGGAACAAAAAAAGAGCAAAATTATGTGATTTTAGCATATTTTAGGATTTTTTCTAGAAATCCCAAAACCAAAACACAAAGCTAATCCAGATCCAAAACCAAAACCAGTTCACGGGTGTCAGTGAGCATCTCTACTATATAGCCATTAAAATTTTGCAGCTCTTTACAGAAAATATATAACCATTCATATCAGTCCCCCCGATTGGAGCTTATTTTCTAAATTATCTACCACACACACAAGGTTCCATTTTGTCAATAGCCAAGTAACCTATCAATATGTTTTTGGACTGTGGGAGGAATGAGAACACTCAGAGGAAACCCACACAAACAGGGGAAAACATGCAAACTGAATACAGATAGGGCCCTGGTGGGAATCAAACCTATGACCCCAGCTCTTTGAGGCAGCAATGCTACCCATTTATTAATGTGTTGTATCCATGCCTGCTTGAATGTGTGCCTAAATTGTTTTAATGTGTAGTAAGGGTATGGGTTGGCACACCCCTCTTTCGGTGCCTACTATAGTTCCAACCAAGTTGGGGGTGCCAATGTTCACCCAGGGCAGTTACAAGTTACGGTACATTGCACTCCCAAAAGCTAATAAAAAGTACTGCATTCTATCACGATTGCTTCATCACCAACTGGAAGAGGACACAGCTGAAACCAGAGGAACGAGTGTGGCCCAGAGTGGAGATTGGGACAGTTGTGAGAGTGCATTAGTGTGGTCAGTATAGGTGGGAGTAGGGCAAGTTCTAAAAAGAAGATGGATTTTCAGACAGCGTTTAAGATTTGAGGGCTGTTGAAGAGTCTTATAGGGTGTAGTAGTCAATTCCATTAGTTAGTAGCGGCACTGGAAAAGTCTGGTAGATGGGAGTGATAGATGTTTACTGGAGGTGAGGAGCAGATCATAGGTAGATCTAAGACGGAGAGTATTTTGAGATGTATGAAGGGGTGGTGTTATAGGATTTGTAGGTAAGGTTTCTCTCCAGCCTTTCTTCTTCAAATGTGCCTCAACTAGACGTGACACTGAATGACATAGATCATCAGCCCTGCACATGTCCGCTGCCAGCTTTCTTTTCTCTTATTAAAAAAGAAAAGAAATACGCAATTAAAAAAAGAGCAAGAAAATGGCAGCACCAATTGCCTCTCAAGTCAAGAACCATACACCACAACACACCCCACTGAAAATATACTAGAGAAAAAAGTTCTACTGCAGAAACCAAAACAATTATGAGTATCACTTCTATCACCCACAGATGTTTGAATATGACAAGGTATGTTACTTTACATATAGCATCATATGTTCTGTTCTTATTACAGGGGATTCAGATGCTACTCCTACTATAAAGACATTTCGGAGTGATTTCAGTGACTCCTATGGGTCTCACACAACAGTCACAGAGTAAGTATTTACACCAAATAATACACATACATTCAGGGCAGAATTTACCATATTGGCAAACGGCTTGTTCCTGGGATCGCATAAAAATATTTTGGATTGATTTCATCTTGTTGTTTTACTTTTTTGTGCTTTGTCTTAAGTAGAGGTATATTTAGAGCTGATGCTTCCTAGTCATTGAGAGCGAATACACCCTACATAGTGACTGTGTACCCCACATGTTCATGCATAACATTAAAAATAATGGAGGAAAGGTTGCTGGGTAGATGGATGTGATCACCTCATTCGTAATTTAAGGTGTATTCACGCACAATGCCTAAAAAATCATGCTAAAAAATGAGCACTACATGATTTATGTCCCATATACATATATGGTGTATAATGCCATTATAGTAATGAATGGAGTAAAATCACTTCTGAAATAATTATTAATGTCCTTTTCACTCCTTGATATCTTCTGTAGCCATTAGTCTGACATTTGGGACTTGGGCAGTTGTAGGACCTGATTCATTAAGGAATGCAAATATTGATACGTGTCCTATTTTGCGTTAAATTACACTGCGCATGCTCAGAAATGGGATAAATGCCAGAGAACGCAAGAACATCCAATTCATCCTCGAATACAAAGGACTCATTCGACTGACTATGATTTCCTGGGCACAGAAGGGTGGGGAATGGGTGTATGCACATAGTCAAGGGCGTTCGCTCAAGCTTGGCACGCCGCAGAGCCTGGATTCAAGTTTTCGGCATCTCAAAGGTACGTGTTTTTCTGTTGTATCGCTTGCTCCAGCTACAGATCAGGTATAAGATCCTGATTTTCAGAAAGACCTCCCGGACTCCAGTAGGAGTAGCATTTGCTTCATCAATCCCTGCCCCCCACTCTACAATGCTGTGAATTTCGGTATTTCATAGTCACCATGGCCCCTCTTGCGCTTGTCACCTGACTTTTAAAAGTCGGAAAGTGTAGATCTAGACCTGTATTCTACACGAGACGTTACTTCATATCTGCTGGTAGTTTAATACAGAAGGTCATATGCCCGATTTATGAGCGTTTTATAAAAACCGCCCATTACGTTCGTTTCGTCTGCAGTGTGGGTGACACATTTGTACATATTAAGTAGTAGCTACATTTTAGGAGTGGATGGGAGCAGATAAAACAGTTTAAAACAAAGTAGTCCTCACAATTCCTCTTCACTCTCAATCATTTAAAAAAATCACTGAAGTTAAAATCATGCAGAAAATAACCTCATAGTTGGAGATGTTAACTAACATAGTATTTCAGTATAAAGTTGCACTAAACTATAGAAAAAGCATGCTTTGATTTAGGGGTATCATAAAATTACATTGTAAAATATTTATTTTCCATCAATGGTTTTCAGTAGAGCAACAAAATCTGCACTTGTCCTACACTAGATCAGAACATGCATAGAGCAAGCACAAGGGACATTTATAAAAAGTGTCAGTGCATTAGTATAAATGTAGGGTTTTATTTCCTGTTAAACTCCTGCTGCTCTAACAATGTACATCTAATAGATAAAAACTAATTGATAATTGGTGGCTGTGTGTTCATGCACCTAAATGCAATGTTAGAACATAACTATGACTGTATTATATATGGAGAATATTATTATCCTTTATTTATAAGGCGCCACAAGAGTTTCGCAGCGCCTTACACAGTACAAACAGTAGACTAAACAAGGTGAAACATTACAAACGGTAAACAAAAAATACCAAAACTTCGGAGACTCCAGGCTAATGCAGTAAAGACGGAGCAGAAGAACAGGTATGGAGAACAAAGGGAAGAGGGCCCTGCTCAAATGAGCTTACATCCTAAGGGATGTAATGGGCGTTTTTTATAAATTGGGCATATGACCTTTCCGTATTAAGAGATGCTCAGACTCGATTCCCCGAGAACCGAACACACCCGAACTTAGCAGATCCGAGTTACTTTCACGCGCCTTCGGAATTGAAAGCGAGGCAAAACGTCATTGTTACATGGCCGGATCTCAGATCTCGCGAGCTTCTATAAGTGTCGCCCTCCACGGCGATCCAGCGCCATTTCACAGAGGGACACAGAAGGGGTAGCACAGTTCTTGGCAGTCTCTAGTGCAGTTGAGCAGCGTCATAGGTAGAATAGAAAGAGGAGGGGTAGCAGAGTTCTTCAGAGTCTCCAGTGACATTCAGGAGAGCTCCATTGCTCCATTGCTAATTGTCATTGCTGAAATAGAAATAATAGGTCTGGCAGGCTTGGTCTTCTAAATCTGCAGTCACGTTGTACTGTGTTATATAGGTAACATACAAAGAGGAGATCTCCACTGCTCCATTGCTAATTGCACCACTTTTCTTTACTGCCACTGCTGTGTGGCAATGTGTCCTAGATGTGCTAGGAACTGCCGTGTGTTTGTGTCATTGCTCTGTCGCTTACCATCCAGCCAGGTCGCTGCAGTCTTTGTTTGAAAGTGTATGAAAATAATAATGTAACCTGTGAGGTGGTTAAAATTGACTGCAAATGACTTGAAATTAGTGTTATTGAGGTTAATAATAATGTAGGGGGGGAAAAAGCAAAAATATGTGATTTTGGGGGGGGAAAAAATCGGGATCTTAGAAAAAAAATCGGGATCCAAAACCAAACCACGACGTTAATCCAGATGCAAAACCAAAACCAAACCAGAACACGGGGGTCATTGAACATCTGTTATTATATATACCATTAAACAAAATTGCCTGTATAATGTGTATTATTAATTTGTAGATATTAATTAATGACTGAATTTATACATTTATTTGGCCATAGTACATATGATTTTAAATGAAAAAAAAAGTGCAAATGTATAATATATGACATCCTATGTCTGTACCTCCTGCAGCTCAGATGGTCGTGCAACTGTAACAGCAACAATCCCAGACTCTGCTGCAGTGTCGAACAGTGATATGTTTTGTACATCCAGAGAAGCTGAGGTTGGCATAAACAGCCGGATTTTAACCACCAATTCATCACAGGGCTTGTTTTTGTCAGTCTTAGCTAGTGAATTTGCTGTGAGAGGCGAAACAATCTTTATAGATGCTACTACTATTCCCTTCTTTGACATCTGTATGGAGGTAATTAACACACTGTCCATCTTCTATGTGGCTTCTAATATGTATGTACTACTGATTCGCATATACCCACAGTTATATCAAGTGGCAGCAAGTGAAAAAATCATACAGGCTCTTGTGAACAAATTAAAAACATTTTATAACATATAATTCAAATAGAGGTCACAATATCATGGATAAATAACTGTAAAGATTTAAAAAGTGATGTTCCATAACACTAAGGAGACTCCTGTGAATATCCAGATAAAGTGATGTATTAATGACAGTTACACAGAAAATTGAAATGAGCTCCAGTATGCAGTCAAACAAGGTGCTGTAATTAGCAAACAATATTATGTGGCAGATTACACCTTCTCCACATAGTTGATGTGGACTGCTCCCAAAGTGGAACAAACAGGATGAAGGTAAGTATATCAGCAACTCCTCACCATCAGAATCCTACTGAAAATCCTGGACTGCTCACAGGGAGAGGAGAGATGAACAATCTAACTTAGAGATGGGCGGCCTGATAAAGATCAAGGACAACAAGTGCGGCCCTCCAACCTTCAAATGGGCCACACATTATCATTAATTTCAAGAATGAATAAACAGCCCCAAAATGCCCCTCATTTCCTTCCACCCCATGCCACTCAGACCTCCTACTTGTTCCAAAACAGGACCACATGTCCTCAGAACCCTACTTGAAACAAAGTGTCCTCACATACAGTCAGACCGCCAACACGCCATCAGACCACCACCAGTCCTCATATACCACATATACTCTGAAACTCCCCCATATGCCACTCAAAGCTTCTCTCATGCCACTTAGACCTTCCCACATGCCACTCAGACTGACCCACATGCCCCCTACAAACCTCTCAGCTCTCTCAACATGCCTCCCACAAGTCACTTACCCACATGGCACTCACACCTACCCAACATGGCACCCACTACTCCCCCCACATGTTTACAGACACTTGCCCACAGAGGAAGAAGGGAGAGCAGGAAGTGCAGATTGCACTGCACACCCTCCTCCTCCTCCTCTGATTGGATGTGCTGAGTTGTGCAGAGGTCATGTGATGATGAATCTGGCTGTTCCAATTCAGTTGTTTTCTCTGTTTTATAGCATAAAGCAGAGAATAAGTCAGATTGTGAGCATAGAGCTGAGGGTCGCAGGTGAAGAGTCGCCAGGCTGCCTGTTTCTCTCCACTGATCTAACTGCTCTCTGCTGTCAAGCTCAAATGAATAATCAGTAGCCTCCCCAGTGCTGGAATCCAAGTAAAAGTTTCTGGTTACTCACAGTGAGGGGAGAAGTGTCCAGTCTACCAATTTCCCGCAGCCAAGTACAAATGAAGAAAAGGAAGTCTCCTAATACAGATTGCAATATGAAGCACTTTTACTGTTCAACTGGCTATTTCAGTTACCCGGCACACTTAGGGGCCTCATAAAGAGTTATGAGCAAAGACAAAAAAAAAGTTACATCTTGGCTAAACCATGTTGTACTGCAGGGAGGTCCACTCTCAACTCTAAATTGCAATGTAAAATATAAAGCTGCCCAGTATGTGTGTGCTACATGCAAAATCAGCCAGTTTTCCACTGCATGCAATGAAAATAAATACATTTGCAAAGCTGAAGGGGGGGGGGCACAGGGGCATGAATATTATGATTAATTGGGATACTGTTGAGGACTATGGGAAGTCAATTTTCCTTTAACCCTCGGGCGTTAAAATTTCTAGTTACGGTGGTTTTAAACCGCGACACATTGCCGATCTTGTTCTCCAAACAGCTGCATTTACTAATTTACTATAGGGCGGTTTGAGGCTGGGATGCTAAATGACTGGCGATGTGTGGTGGATTGAAAACGGCTAAATTGTCAGTTGTTTGGTCAAGACCGCCATCAAAAGTGCCAGAAAAAAAATAAATACCCACTTTTGATTGGCAACATGCAGATTGAGCTTCAAAACATAACAAGAAGAATTATTTATTTATTTATTTCAGATTTATGGGGGCATACATTATTTATTGATTAAGGTGCAAAAATAATGTATACATTTATATTTTATCTTATGGGGTAAATTTAAATTTGCATTATATTAAAGAGGCAATATTATTGTACTATATTAAAGGGCAATATGAACGTATAATTTTATTAAGGGGTAATACTATTTGATTGCTAATGGGGGCTATAATTATTTATGATGCACACATGTAGCACTACATATTGTCGCTATAATATAATTATACAATAATATTTGCCCCTTAATATAAAAAAAGAAAAAATTTGCCCCAGTTAAATTAATTTAGCTCCTTAATAAATAATCAATCAATAAATAATGATTGCCCCCATAATTCATAAGTCAATGATGCTTCTGGATAGCAAGATAGCTCAAACAGCAATCTCGCCGCTCACAACCACCTCTTTTTTTTCCTGCGGCTTCACCAGCGGTTTATCAAACAGCAGGTTAGTAAATCTGACTGATTGTATTTTGATCATGTTAAAAATCAAGATGGCCATTTGTAAAGTGGTGCTTTGTGAAACTGTGTTTTTCAGCCGTTTTACTGACAGTTTGGCCTTAATTAAATGAAAACTGCCAAAAAAAAAAGTTAAAAACCAATGGTTTAAGCAAACCTCCCTTTAGTAAATCTAGCCCTAAGTGTTTCAGGGTAACCATTGAGGCAATGAGAAGCTGTATCACATTTTATCAGATATCTTTAAATAAAAAAAATAAAAAAAGGTAGGAAACCAGAAGATTTTGTCGATTTTTTGCACTCTTTAAAACAACAATGTGAGGTCCAGGTAACAATGATTTCATAACCGGAACAATTTTTAGTAGGAAATAGCGCTTTTGTATTATACGTTTCACATAGACCTGCTAGATTAAGATAGGGATAAAGATAGGGAGGGTCTTCTTTCACATCTTGCAGAAACAAGAGCATCACTATCCATATCTCGCACTTCCTCTTATACTAGCCTCAGGAAATCCTTGGGATATTTTTTAGCTCTTCAACATTAAATGTTCTATAGATTGTGTCTCAAGGGACTGTAAATTGGAAAAAAATCTCTTTAGGCATTTTTATGGTCCCCTATGGATATTCTTTAAGCTGTTGATGATACTTGCAAACTGAAAATAGTTATTCAATATACATTTTTTAATAATATATATATATATAATATTAATAACATTTAGATAAAGATACAATATTTGAAGTCTAAGAAATATGTTTCAAAACTATTCAATAGTTGGCTAGAGCATGTTGATTTATTTCACCAGTCAGCTGTGAGTCTCATATTTACTATGTTTTCACAGACCATAAATGTTCCCTTTTCTGAAAATAACACAATCCCTGTGATTGGTGACAAACCCCAGTTGGAGACTGAGCTATGTACATGTATAGGACAACGAGCCCTTCGGACTTGGAGCTTGCGTATTGAGACACCAGGTAAGGATCTCTGTTCTCAATATTTATTACTGTATACCGATCAGCTATGCAGGGTTGGAGCATTTCTAACCCATTCGTTCATCTTATTAATCACCTTTCATGTTTCACTAAAAATAAATTTCCTTCAAAGGTGTGTTTGATTACTCGATAACCGCTAAAACAACTCGCATGTCGGAAACGTGTAATGGACCAAATGATCCCACTCAACCACCCCGCATGGTCACAGTCTCAAGAAGCATGTTAATACTGGTGAGATTCCATCTCTGGGCTAATATAGTATTGTAGGAGTAATATCACTAAATGTTAGAGGCTGCACTAATGTCTCTTTAATGGTAAGAGAGAAAGTCCCCTCTTCATTTGTCTGGGAGAGGAATGATTAAGAAGGGCTGATCGGTGGCTGATTCAATTAGCTGTGAGGTCTAGTTTCACATAAGAATCTTCACTTATTTTTGTTTGCACCTCATAGGGGTTGGGTACGAATTTCCGGTGACGAGAATTCCAGCATCCTTCATACCTAAAAAAAACCCCAAAACAATTGCATAAAAAACGAAGGCGATAAAAAACAGAGTTACCTGAAATCCGAAGATCCAGATGTCCAATGGCACGACAGGCCGACAGTAATGTTAATTTAAAGCGGCAGTGTGTGGACCCCGCAGGCTTATTCATCTAAGTCACGCAGACGTCAGACGGAAGTGCCGGAGTTCTGTCCATTCGGAATTACTTACTGTCAGCCTGCCGATGCCATCGGACATCTGGATCTTCGGATTACAGGTAACTCTGTTTTTATTTCCTTTGTTTTTTTATGCAATAAGCTTTTTTTTGTAGGTATGAGGGATGTCGAAATTGTGGTACTCATTAATACAATTACCACCGCCTCATAGAGAGTGAAGTTTTCTGTACTGTAACTGCACAATTTCTGCGCTATTTCTGAGCAGGAACACTGGTATAGGATGCTGATGTGACCATGGAGCAGAGACAGGATGCGGTCATATTTCATACACAGGCTAAATGCCGACATTTCCATTCTGGTGACACCTTGAAAATGTGGACAGTGTGATGGTCGACTTTCACAGTGTCGAAAGTCGGAATGCCGACATTAAAAGGGCAATGGCGGAGGGTCCAGCTGTATACCCGCCGGCATTGCTCTTTCAATGTCAGTAGGATAAGTGGCAACATTTCCAGTGTCTGAATTATATACCCAAACTGCAGAGACAGAGCAATTCCCGGTTTATTATTATCATGGAAAATATCTTGATTAGCAATAAGCCGCCTAACATTTGATGGCCTCTACTCTTTACAGCAGTCCATGGCCTTAATTATAATAAAAACAGGGAAACATGTGATGTCACAGCTTTATTTAATAAACATTTTGAAAATGGTGGCAAAGAAGAGCACTGCAAATGCCAGCCCCAGCCATAACTATAACCATTGTGGGTCCTGGTCCTAGGGAGCTCACCCCCTTCCCCTGCCTTTGCATATACAAGGGTGATATTGTGCACGTCAGCCACAACTTACTTTTTAATTCAATAATTTTATGAATAACAATTATCTGCACCCTCAGTCATATTCCTGAAACTGTCCTTATCATTCTCTTTATGCCAAACCATTCTTCACATCAGAGTACATCATTGTGTGTCTTTTCAATGAATTCTTAGCTGCCCAGTGACTGTAAAATATTCTAATTTTTTGGGACTCCTTGTCATCCCCTGAAATAACAAAGCATATAATATGTTGGACCTTATCATTATGTGACATCCTTTTAAACACCTCTCACAGGTGCAATCATTAATCAGTCTGGTCTCAGACTGTCAGTACACAAGACACAGGGTCTGAGTCATTAATGAAAGGAAGGCAAAAAAAAAGAGTAAATTTGATGCTGGACAAACCATGTTACAATGCAAGGGGTGCAAAGTAGTTTATTTTTTGCACGTAAGGAAAATACTGGCTGTTTTTTCATGTAGTACACAAATACTTGATAGTTTTAGTTTTACAGTTGATCTAGTACTATACCCCAACTATAAATCTGTCCCACATTTAAAATTTACTTCCCCCTCTAGTGAAACATGGTTTTGTCAAGGTGCAATGTATATATATATATATATATATATATATATATATATATATATATATATATATATATAAAATCAGAAAACATTAAGGGTACAATGTACAGTGGATAGAGGAAAAGTTCAGAGCAGACAATCAAGGGGGAGCAAGCTTAAGCACAAAATTAAATGAAGGCAAACAGGCAGAGCAAACAAAGCCATGTTTAGGTCGGAAAATAACAATGGAGTTAGACAAGAGTATTTAAAAAATTAAGTCCAAGAATCTGCAATTAAGGGTGATAAAATGCTCCTCAATTTTGCACATCCACAACATGTTGTCCCTTGCATTTCCTGACCTCCCTTTAATCTCTTAAAGACAGCTCCTTTCCTTTGTTCTGTTTCATTCTTATTGTCCATCCCTAAACTCTCGTATTGCTTCCCTATTGGCTATTACCCTCCCTTTCCCTCTCCACTCTATCACTCCCTGCTAAGCAATAACAACTATCCCCATAGTTAAAATGAGGATGTCGGCCCCAAACTCTGCGTTTATCCTCCTTTGGACCTAATCTGTCCTCTGCTTTATATAACATGCTATCTTCCTGACTTACCATATCCTCTCCAGGGTGAACTGAGGTGGTGGTGGTGGTGGGAGTAATTTTTTTCTTCTTAGTAGTCTCTCTCTCTCTCTCATGGGACATGTATGTTGTTTGCATTATTTAACAGGATCTGTTTGTTTGGTTTTTAATATGATTCTTACAGAAATGTTGAAAACAGAAAATCACCAACCCCATAATTGGTCTTTGAAAGGGGTCTAGCTGGCAAAGCAAATAATATGCTAACCAGCCCGGGTAATATCTTAATCGCTGTGCTAGGCAGAGCTATGAATCTCTATAACTACTCCACTACTCCAGCTAAGTAAGGCTTTTAGTAAAGGACCAAAGCTATGAAGTGCATGGTTAACATACTAGGGCCCTTGCCTAGTTGGATGCATGTGTATCCATACTGTAAGCTCTGAAAAGCTGCAAGTAAAAATAGCATATTTACACCCATATGCTGACTGGTATGCATTTGAAGATGCATCCAGCTCTATACCAGTAGCCTATTTATTATTATTATATTTTATTTATATGGTGCCAAAAAGGGTCCATAGCGCCATACATAGAGCATAGGACGAAACAGAGATGTAATACAGGGCAGTACAAAAACAAAATGCAATTAAAACCTACTTAGCTGAAAACAGGTGCACAGAGCAAAGAGGTGTGAGTTCTAGAACACCTAGAACCTAGGAAAGGGAAGGAGGAGAGGTGGTAAATGAACAAAAGCAAACTGAACCTGTGTCCAGCAGTGTTGACGCAACTAACAGGATCAGAGCAGTGATGGAGATGTGAAGGCAAGAGAGAAGAGGAGAACCAAGGGCAGGGACCAAGTCAAGAGGTGGGAAAGTGAGGCTGCGGATCCGAAGGTAGTAGTAACAGGAGGAAGAGACTTAGAGGGCCCTGTTCGCAGAGCTTACAATCTAAAGGCCTATGTGCCAAGTTTACTTCAGGTGTGCTTAACAACCAAATAGCCAGGTCATAAGCACATTTTTATTTTAATTGCCAAATACACATTCACTTTTTGGTTTGATTCCAAAAATAAAAATTATCCTCTATATTGCAGCAGGTAAAATATTACTTCTCATGTTAAATGAAAAAATTAATTGTAAAATATGCTTACAAAATCATATGATATAGGCACATGCAATACAGAAAGCATGATCAGCTCAGAGGTGAATCTAAAATCAGCCAATCAGAAGCAGTTAGCTAGAGCTGGGGATCATCATCATCATCATCAGAGTGTATTTACACCAGTACTAAGGCACCCGCCAGCTACAGGCATATCTGTATCTTGAGTTGGTCGTTCATAATTAATGAAAAACTTTTAAAAATGATTAAAGTAAAAATGAATTAAGTTACCTCAGTGTTGTACAACCCATACTGATAGGTCTACATGACAACAAGTCCAGCACTTTCCTCTATCCTCTTTCCTGCCGTGGCCCCTTCACATATGTCATAGTTCCAAACTCTGAAACTTGCACATGATCACTGTCCATTCAGGTTTACCAGCCTTCAACCCATCAGGGACACCGGCAGCTGGGATGTATGTGTTAGCCAAGTAAAACTATTAGCATTCTATGAGTGTCACATTTCATACCCACTCTTGGTTTGAGGGTATAAAGAAACATGCGACCACTTTAACCCAGAAAATTGGAAAGGGCTTCATGTACTTGTGAGTAAGGAACTCCTCTAAAAGGGGCCCACATAAACAACTAGCTTTTGCCTATAGCAAAACTCAGCGCTTGCAGGGTGGCGTCATAATTTAAATAGCTTCTGTCACTCAAATCTACGTAATAGTGGCATGCAGGCCTCCCCATAATAAACTTGGACAAGAAAATATGTGCGTATGGTTGAATTTATAACACAAAAAGCACATTAATAAATACCTTCCAATAATCTTTATTTTGGGTGGGAATGTCCTGATTCTCAGAGTGGACTATTGCAACATGGGCATGGATTTGTGGGTATGTGAACATGGCTGCATGAGTCATAGTGGTTTGGATAGATCAGACTTTTTGGCCAGATGTTGGTTTCTAAAATGTTGGGAGGTAATCATTACTTGTTAAACTTGGTTCCTAAAAAACATTTAACAGAAAGGTGCTGGTCTGGCAACACTATATGATTCTCCCCATGGTTATTTTAGATGTTGGGTGTATGGTCAGACTGGTGGAGGACAATGTTGGCTTGGCAATAACTCACTCTCTTTTTTCTGCAGTAATATCTCTGGTGGCACCAGTACATGAAAGAAACGTGATTGCAGTCTAATTACAGTCTAATTCATTAGTCACTTCAAAGCTGAAGAGGTAGATCTAATCACTGGAGAAAGCAATACTGAAATCTATAATACATAAGCTGATACAATGCAAGGATATGAGCCTGGGATGCTAATGTATCTCTCTAATTAGCACCCAGGTATTTAGCAGGGAACAACCCATTTTTAAGGTTAAACAAATGAAGTCAACTCTTCTTTTAATGGTAAGAAAAACAAATTCATCTGCAAAATTTGGACTCTTTTATCTCAATGTTGGCTACATATCACTAGTCTCTGTCACTAGTATGTGTGTTCCCTGCATACTTCACGCTATGCATTTATATAAATTATGTGCTTTCCTCTGTTATTATTTGATTGTGAAGTAATAAAACAATGAATCAATCTACAACACCGTGTTCTGATTTTTTTTTCTTATGTGCCAAGTATGAACAGAAGAAGGTATTTCTAAAGATTATCATTATTATTCTGCTGTCCTATCCCTGCTTAAAGAGTTTCAATTGCCTATACACAGTGATGGCAACCTTTTATAGGCTGAACCAGTAGATATGAGAATACAGAGACAAGAGAGGGATAATAATTTACTGTACAATACAAGGGCAAATGAGGATTTTACTGAGCCTCATTTCATTCTTAAATGCTGCCAAGTACTGTACAATATACCGCACATGTTGCGTATATGCAGAAGTATTGTACGATATATAGACGATATAGTTTTGAATATATGAATCTTGATCTAGTGCAGTCTACAAAGTACACTATACCATAAATAGTTTGAATAGACAGGCTATGCACTTCCACTTTGTGGCAATATTTCTTGTCTTGGGGATAATATAGGTCTTGTAATCCCCATGTAAACACCGCAGTTAAAATGCACGACTGCATTCTCAAGAATTTGTGGTTCAGCTGACACAATCAATGTTTCAATTGCATATAGGCAACAGGTGCACTTTAAGAGGAGCTATGACACCAGAGAAATAGATAAGCGAGTCTATTGGTTAACAGAGGAAAACAAAGACTATAGTGATGGACGTGGAAATAGATTATACATATCAAGGCTTGTCACAATGTACTGCATAGAAGAATACCTACTCCCCTTGGCTGTATATCCCAAAGTGTGTAACTGTGGTACATTTTCAGTTATTCTCTCTTGGACACGTCCTCTCCCTTCCTTCCTCTTCTGGAGAGATAGAGCGTCACCAACCCCGACATAGAGAGAGGTGAGATCCCCTAACTGGGACAATAGTTGGACACTTTTAAAGGAACGGTTACAGGGAAATCTAGGAGGGGAAGTAAGTTATTTGTTTAGGTTTAATTAGGCCAAGCTTAACAATTTACAATAATAATATTAATAATCATTATCATCATATCACAGCAATAACACCTGCCGATCTCCTATAATATTATTCTGGCCAGGACTTACTGGAGTTACACAATGGGTGATTGTACATCAATGTAATTTTGTGTAGTGCCACTTATCAGTCGGGCTAGCTGGAATCTGTACTAAAGGTATTATGTATCCCAGTCTTCTGGTATAGAGTAGTATCCTGGATATCTCAGCCTGGAACCTCGTCAGTTCCCTGTGTTCCAGTTGATATCACGGTAAGTCTTGGTCTCTTTTCAGGTGATCGCTGCTGTAGTCTCTACTCTCTCTATCCATATTTATACCAAGCTCCTGTGGCTCGGTTCTCCTTTTTTCTCCACTGATCACCACTTCATTTTACGTCAGACATCACTTTGAGGCCGTTGTCCCTCTTCTCTGTCTCTTATGTTATCTCTGTTGTACTCCCCCTTTTCTGTGTTCCCTTTTATCTTATCTATTAATCAAACATTTTAATTGTTTGATTTTTTTTTTATCAAAATGGAGGCTCTTTCCTAGAATCCCCCCCTTCTTATGCTGTCTCTCCCCTGTCACGCGTTACCTCTTACCTATCTCCATGGATTATCTTCTCCCCTGTCCCTCTTACAGTTTAACTTTGCAAATCAAGTGATCAATCAAAACTTCAAATGCTGATTGTAAAAATACAGTTCAGGACAATACTGTGTGGCCACTTACCCCAAATAAAGCCAGTGAGAGGCATAGTTTAAGGGCTTCCAAGACAATTGTACTTTACTGGTGTACTCACTGTCTCCTGCATCCTTTCCTAAATGTGTTACTTTTACTTTCTGACTTAATTTAGTGTTTTTGACGAATGCATTGATATCATTTAGATAGATTAGTTTATTTCCATTACCTTTGGATACTAAATATATCAGATTAGCTCTGTGTATAAAATACAATATTATCAATAAAGAGGTTTTGTTTTGAATCCAAAGCCATGAAAAAATCTAACTAGTGGACCTCAGGATATTAGTGTCTATCATCTTATACATTTTTACGGCACCTTTCTGTATCAAAAGATCCAAATGCAAATAATGCACATAATAAGTCTTCACTCCCCAATGCCTCAGGAATTCTTTCCAATATTTACCCCTAATTAAAATGTGGGGGTAAATGTATAAAGCTGAGAGTTTTCCGTCAGGTTTGAAAAGTGGAAGTGTTGCCTATAGCAACCAATCAGATTCTAGCTATCATTTTGTAGAATGTACTAAATAAATGATAGCTAGAATCTGATTGTTTTTTCCGCCAGAAAACTCTCAGCTTGATACATTTACCCCCTAGTCTCTTCCCTTATGTAACAATATAGGAAATGGATCATGGTCCCTCACATTCTGGCCCTGGAATCAATTTATAAGATTCAGTTCTGGTGATATCTTGCACCAAGACAAATATATTATTTTTAGCTAAACTTTCCCATGAAACCGAGGCCTGGCAAATCTCTTCTCCGGCAGGAAGTAGAACTGGCAATAGCAATGCTATCGCTGGTGGAGACCATTTGATAAGAAGGGAGAATCCCTATCTCTGGGGAAAACACTAATTTTCTGGTCGATAAAAAGAGCCCTTTGTCCTGTTCAGGGTGTATCTCAATTTTTAATATTGTGTGAGCTAGGCATAAGATTGATTCCATGGTGACTATTGCAGCATATTGAATGTAGAACGGCAGCACTGTAGATTTACATGCTGCGTCATTGCAAATATAATTGGAATTCAAAATAGAGCAAAGTAATCTACATATGAACTTCAAAATACAGTAGGTCTAAGGATGCATAAAAAAATGCAATAAACCGCTTATCGGTTGACATCTTTTACCTTTTACCATGGTTACCTCTGCAAGAGTTAATTTACCAACATAGAATAAAGACACAGAGACTTGTTTTGGCGAAATGAATGGTCAGAAATTTATTGATAATACTCTTTAAGATAAATATGTTGAAAAGAGGTGGCAAATATAAGCAGACCAATCAGCTCCCAGGCCACACCTGTAAGTTGTAATCTATGTCCAAACTTATTTGGACAAGCCTAGGCGTTTAATGCCAATCTTCCCCATTTGGCACATTAGCTGAGGCCCGCCCAAGCGGAGCTCCATAACCCTGAAGGGTTATTTTGACTAATTGCTCAATCCTTTTAGGGCAGAGTGCCTACTATGCCTTGAATATACCCAAATTGGCCGCTGATTGGGCTGCTTACCACCACAGCTAGGTTCCCAAAACTAGTAACCTAAGCCCGCCACCAACTGACCTCTCATAGCCAAACAAGAGAACTAAAAATCTGCTTGACAAAATAAGCCATACCAAACTGCGTAAAATGAGCTTTAATTGCCGGATAGTTGATAAACCTTCCTTTTACTTTCATGAAAATTTTCCTCACTGTCTTGTCAACCTTCCCCCGGGCCTTTCAATACGAGCGGGTCTATCCACTCCCTTCCAATTATTTCTAGGGATGATGTCGGACAAAATGAGGTGAACTGCTGGCCAATGTATGAACGAGTTCTAAGTTATGAGCAGGGCCACTTTACTGGCCCAAAAAACAAATGAATGGCCCAACCAACCAAATATTGTTGCCATCCTGCCATGAAACTGTAGATGGAGTGAAATGCTCATAAAACCAGAGCGATGACAACATTCATAATAAATAAATACATAAGAAATAACACCAGCACAGTCGCGCACAACACAGGGTGACCCATGCGGAGGTAAAACCGGAAACCCCGGGGTGCCACAAGCCAATCAGGCCCCCGAGGAAAAGAAATGGAAAAATCCCTCCCCGCCTCCTTTTAACAAGACAAGCAACGCACGGGGTCAGCCTAACCAATATGCATCAAATAAGCCTAGAGTGCTATAGTTAGCCTAACATACCTTTGAAAACACTTTTACCTCCACCTACTCCAAGCCATAAAATTCAGCTCCAAAACACCCTCCTCAGCCGCTCCTTTTCTAAAAGACTAAGGGCTAGATTTACTAAGCTGCGGGTTTGAAAAAGTGGGGATGTTGCCTATAGCAACCAATCAGATTCTAGCTTTCATTTATTTAGTACCTTCTACGAAATGACAGCTAGAATCTGATTGGTTGCTATAGGCAACATCCCCACTTTTTCAAACCCGCAGCTTAGTAAATCTAGCCCTAAGACCCATAATCTGCCTTATTGAGGCCGAGCCTAGCAACACAATTTTTAAATACAGAGGAAAACTGTAACTCCATAAGAGGGTACCCATCCTTGTGCCTAAGCCAGTTTCCACCAGGGCATGGGCCATATCTCTATACAACCTTGCTAGCTCAAACTGGGCAAACTGCAATATCGTGATTCTGATGCAAGCTAATCCACCGCCTTCTACCCCACGGGTCAGTTATAATCTACCAGCCCAAATCAGGGCATGAAACACCAACAATCATTAGCATCAGGAGCTAGTGAACGAATCTTCTGCCAATCAAATCTAGACAAAGCCTCCGCAATCACATTAGCAGCCCCAGGCACATGCCTTGCCCGAAAGATACTGTTAAAATCTTAAGCATTTAAAAACCAAATGTCTCGATAACCTCAAAGCCAGCGGGGATGTAGCCTTTTGATTATGGATAGTATGCACAACCCCCATATTATTACACCAGAAAATTATGCTTCTATTGCTAAGTCAATAACCCACCAATTCCATTGCCACAATAATTGGGAACAATTCCACTAACAAGAGATTCCTTGTGAGACCCTCTTGCCACCAAGAAAGGGGCCATGATGCCGCATACCACTCCCCGTCCATGTAAGCACTAAACCCGAAAGAGCCGGCCGCATTCATAAACAGTTGAAGCTCAACATTATTGGCGACAAACAACCCCCATTAACATTCTCCAAGAACAGGAGCCACACAACCATATTGTCCCTAATCTCCCTGGATATCCTTACAAAATGACGGGCTTTCATAACACCAACTGCAGCTTTCTCCAACTTCCGACAAAACCCTATCCATGGGGATAACACGACAAGCAAAATTAACGAGGCCCAGAAGCGGTTGAACTTGCTTTAACTACACCGTACACTCACCCTGAAACTAGTCAATCACACCCCTTAACTAGCCACTTACTCATAGGAAGCCACAACATCCTGCTCTAGTTTCAATTTCAAAACCCAGGTATAACAATTTCTCCGTCGGACCTTCCTGATTTGTGAGCTGCCACTGCAACTCCCATGACTCTAAACAATGACTGAGCAGAAAACAACAAATCCTGGTATATCATGGAACCACTTGTCCCCATGAACAAGAAATGGCCTAGGTAACGGGCCACACCGTGATGCCCTGGCCCATCAATAATACACCTATGAAGGAAAGTGCTAAAACACTCAAGAAAGCACAAAACACTGAACAACCCAAAAGCAAACATTAATCCACATAATAGCCTCCCTGCAAACAAAACCCAATGTACCTCAAGGAAGATGGATGCAAAGGCAGAAGCCTGAATGCTGACTCAATAGCAAGTTTCGCCAGCAACCCACCAGCCCCTAACGCTGCATTGTCAACAAACCGTCTTGAAAGGATTGATACCCCACCGAGCACTCAGATTCAGCCACTGCATCATTCGCAGACATACCATACGGGTTAGACAGATGCTGGGTCAGCCTAAATTTACCCACTAACTTCTTCGGTACCACAGGGGTAAATAACCAAAACCTGAATCGGAGGGAAAGAAAAAAGGGGGGGGCCACACATTCAACTCAATAACACTTCCTTACCCACTTTCTCCTGCACAAACAACGGCAACTCCGGAGCTAATTTCAAATATCTGGGAGAAACAAACTGTCCTGTTCCACCTACCTGCAATTTACCCATACATAAACCCGTCCCATAGAAATTCCGTGGCCAACCTATTGGGGTACAATCCCTTTACTTAACTCCGACAAAACAATAGGTGAAAAAGATTTAACGAGCAGGAGCTCACGCAGTGGGTCTATCAGTATTAATCGGACCAATCCTCCTAGTGCATTTTTTATTTTTTTGGGGATGCCCTCCTTCCACAAGTGTCACAGGCATGCTTAAACCCACAGGCCACACCTCTGTCACATGACCTCCGTTGTAGGCAAAATATTTACCTCGAAAGGGCTGACCATATCTATTCGGGAGTTGTATCTGTCTCAACACACTCACATCACTCACTCTCGATCTAGGCTGAGTAACCTCTAGCCACACCTCCACGTCCTTACCACCCAGATCCATCACCACAGACCATCCTTCTTTCTGTGAAATACCTCCTCATATCTCCTCCACATGTTGCCTCTAGAGCGAATATATACCTCCCCTGAATCAAGTATTTATATTTGATAAGATTCATGTGCTCTTCCTGCCAGCTCTCCAGGCAACCAGCCTCCAACACCAGAAAGCCCTCCAACCGATTGGAAAACCTCCTATTGGTATCCTCACCCACGCCAGAGCGTGACCCTGCAGCTGCCAAAGCACCTTTTGCTTTGCTAGTGATGACACACATGCCCACCAATCGTCCCCTGTGCATCTTACCACGCACCGTGCCTCTCAATCCACGAAGGACAGCTGTATTGGAACAGCGCACCACATCATCACCTGTTATCCTGCCCTTGGAGCTGTCACATTCACTCCCCGCCCCATGGCGGGTACCACACAACTTCCTCTCCAGCAACCTTAACCTTATTAGTGATGGCAAACATAACAACAAAACGGCCTGTGCATATCTTACCACGCACCTTGCTCCTAATGTCACACAGGAGGGCTGTATTGGAACAGCACACCACATTGTCCCCCGATATCCTGTTTCCTTCATTGGAGCCAACAACTTCCAACCCGCCCTACGGCGGGTACTACACAACTTCCTCTCCAGGAGCTTCATTAATCTCGTGTCCGTACTCCCAGACCTGGCCGGAACCTCACTCCCGGAGGTAGAAGAGCTGGCATCAGAACTAAAACCAGACACCCTACTGGCATGCTCACCAACTGATCCACAACCCCCACCTTCCACATGTGACGACGGGCCCACCATGGCCTTAGATGCAACTTCCGCATAAGAAGCACGCCTGGACCTCTGACCTGATGTCACACACCCAGCCAAACCTGCAGAGAGAGAAACAGAAAGAGAGCTCCCTGGCCTAGGAGCCGCAGTCCCTGAATCCACCGACAGTGCTAAAGTATGATCTAACAAACTACGGTCAGCCACTGAGCGTCAGACTGGATCTGCTCGCTGACCTGGGTCAACTAAATTTGAGACAACCATGCAGGGGATGACTCGATGACCTGCCAGGGAGGACGCATGACCCTGCCTCGAATCTGACCCACCAGTCACCATCTGCACGTCACGAACACCCAATGACACTGAAGGTGTTAAAGCAGCAACCTGCGAGCCCTCCGTCCCTGCAACCACCGAAGACACCGAAACTGTGGTAGAAGCACTGGTGGTTAAGCCGAGATTACTGGGACAGCCAGGAACAGAAAAGTAAGGACCATAAGCAGAAGGGTGGGGGGGATAGCCAGGAGTAAACCAAAAGGCGGGCACGAAATTGCATAACGGAAAGAAGTGAGGACCTGGCTATGGGAAAATCAGCCGGAACTAATGCTCTGCCATGGAAATGAGGGCTGAGAGAAGGATGGGAAAGATGTGTGTCTAGGACCCTGACCCGCTGACCAGGGGGGGTTATATCCAGAAAAAGGGGAACAAAATGGGACTGGGTTACCTGAAGTGACACTAGTAGCGTACCCAACGGCTGAGCCACTGCCCACTACCAGTGGAAGACCAGGGTGGGAGGATGTGGGCACCATTCGATGCAGTGGGTCAGAACCCACGGAACAAGTGTGAAAGTTGCCTTGGGAAGTAGAAACCCCAGAGGCGGTGGGGGGGAAGGGTAAAGAGGAGGAAAGGGGTATAGGATAAAGGGGAAGAGGAGGGGGAAAAGAAGGAAAAAGAAAGGAAGAAGCAAAAGATGGCCTAGAAAAGCCGGAGGGAGGAGGGGCGGAGGGAATTGCTGCTGCATGGGGAAAGAGGAAATATTGGTATGGGAAGGGTTGGAAATGATGGAAAAAGGCAGGGAGGACTATGAACTCCGGGGGCGCTGGGAAGAAAGACTGGGAAGGGAAACTGGAACAATACCCTGACTACACCACAGGGGGGAAGAAATGCAGGGAAATACCAGAAGCCGTGGAGAGAGGGGGAGGGACTGAGGGGTACTAGGGATGGGACCTTGCCCAATGGGAGCTACAGCGTCTCCCCCCCAGTCACCAGGCCAGACTGGCATTCGGAGGGGGGGTAATAAAAGCCCCAAAAACATTGGTGGCAGTGGAGGTAATAACGGGCGCTCCTGGAGTGCCTGGATCCAAGATGGCCGCCACCGCTGCCGGCCGTGACCGCACACGTGCGGCTGGCCGCGCCTGTGCGTGAGCGTGCCACCACTCGCATGCAGAAACCTTTTTTGCCGCCGAAGCTGCGGCCGATCCACCTTGCCTACAGGCTTCCCGGGCAGTGAGGGGGACGGAGGACTGACCAGGCGGCGAGTCCTGGACCTGGACTCGCCTCTACAAGGCAGTGGGGTGGGACTCGGACTCTCTTGGCCCTAAGCATTATAAGTCGGGAAGGGGAAGAAGAGTGGAAATTGGGAAAGAAAATGAAAGAAAGGGGAAAAGAATACAGTAAGAGAAAAATAAGGGAAACGGAGGTTATGGTGAAAGAAAATGAGAAAATAAGAGGAAACAGAGTAAAGAGACAACAATAAAATACAATAAATAGAAGCACAAAATATGCACAATATATACTCACCAGGTCTGAAGAGTAGGCTATACTCACTTCCCACTACACCCAGCTAAATTAACTCTTGCTATACCTTGTCAAAGATATTTTTGGATCAAGTCAATTTATTTTAGCATGAAAATATTTACATTGTTTTATCTTATTTTAGTATATCATTTATATTTGATGTGGTTTTATTATGTCTATTGGATCCTTGCGTGTGAGCTGATGAGAGGGATATGAGCAGAAATTAAGGAGTTAATTCAAAGAACAAGACACGCCTATATGCCGTCTCAGCCAATTGTAATATGACATTTGTGACTTGTAATACAACCTACTTTTGTTACTGATAAAAACTGTCTGGTCTGTAGACGGGCAGAATTTCAGAGATTGAAATTTAGACTGATAATATTATCACAGCACAAGCTTTTATTTTGTAAATAAACAATGATATCATTTCTTATTCTTAAAGTTTCTTTTGCTGAAGAAATTAAATTATTACTTTAAGAACCTTATACTTTTCATCTACATGCACCCTTAGCGTTTATATCTCTTCGGGCTAATTCCAGCCCTCTTTTATACGTCTCTTTATGTGCCAGGCATCTGCTCAATGCTGTACAGCATGCACAATCCTGCCAGTGCTCACGGTCAGCCTGAGTTGGCAGAAAGACCAAACCTGTGTGTTCCACATTTACTTTACTCACAATGAGTTCCTATCCAAACTAACAAGATATCATTGGTTTGGAACTGTATCGAATTGCACTGGTTCAAGGACTTCACACTTTTGGTGGCACCTGTCTTATTAATTTGAAAATAAATTTTTGGCTTGCAGTTAACATATTAAAATAAACTATAATGTTATATGTTTTGTGCCTGTTTGAGCTATGGCTACATGTTATAGTGTTAAAAACATTATTTGAAATTGAACAGCAAACATTACTGTATTTGAGTTCAAAGTTCAGTTCTATGGAAACAATGTGGGTTCCTTGCTTCAGGTGGGCTAAAAAATGACACTTACATTGCTCAAATTCTAGATACATTATTATTACGTTCTGCTGTTACTATCATTAAATGCACTACACACCTCATACATGATACTACCCATAAAGTAAATTCCTTGTCTCATTCCATTGGCAAAATATTGCTACATCAAAGGACTAGGCTGCAAGGTAAAGCCCCCAAGTCTTAAAAGGCTACATAGAGATCTTATGCTGGTATGTTATAGTCTGATCAGTTGTGGATCTTTTGACACCTCTGGCTTTTACTGCCGTATGTTCCTCACATTCACCACTAGGTGGCACATTTGAGCAAAGATGAGGTGAAATTTCCCCTGAATCAGGTTTGCATTGGAATTTACATTCATTGCACAATACTATTTTCGGTCTTGTTCTATCTGTGAGGAGTTTGTATGTTCTCCCCGTGTTTGCGTGGGTTTCCTCCAGGTGCTCTGGTTTCCTCCCACACTCCAAAAACATACTGGTAGGTTATTTGGCTGCTAACAAATTGACCCTAGTCTCTCTATCTCTGTTTGCCTGTGTGTATGTTAGGGAATTTAGACTGTAAGCCCCAATGGAGCAGGGACTGATGTGAGTGAGTTCTCTGTACAGCCCTGCGGAATTAGTGGCGCTATATAAATAAATGGTGATGATGATTATGATGTGCCAGATATAAAAAAGAAAAAAAAAGCACACACACAACAAGCTACACAGCCCATCCCCGTGGACCATATGTAAATCTGCAAGTGGATTTCAGCTAGATGAGAAAATGTTTATTTTTTAATGTTTTTGCTATTTTTTTATTTACTCAGCAGACTCTACTGTAATAAACTGAACAGTAATCTAGAAGCTACTGAAAGAGTTAATACCTAGGTTTGTGATTTTGGAACCCAGTACCTTAGTTATGAAATCCAACATAGTGACTGGACAACAGAAACACAATGTTCTCACCATATTCCTAGCACAAAATCATATAAATGTTCTACCTACTAGTGTAACTTTACAAACCACTTACATTTGTTTAGAAACTATTATTATCATCATCATCATTTATTTATATAGCGCCAACAGCTTCTGTGGCGTTTTACAATTGAGAACAAACAGTAATAAAACAATACTGGGTAATACATACAGAGAGGTAAGAGGGCAACTATTATCAAACAACTATCACCTGTAATGTACCAGACCACTCATTTTAACACAAGCAGTATTCCTCTGAACACACACAAATGTGAATAACAATGTTTTAATTCATCTATATGCTTTAATTCCCCTCCCCTCCTGTCTCCATACCTGTTCTTCCGCTTCGTCTTTACTGCATATGACTAGCCGGAGTTTCTGAAGTATTGGTACTTTTTGTTCATTGTTCTGTATGGTTTCACCCTGTGTAGTCTACTGTTAGTACTGTGTGCGGCGCTGCGGATACCTTGTGGCGCCTGACAAATAAATGATAATAATAATAATAATAATATTAATCTATAGCATGTTCCCTAACAGCACTATGGTCATGAGTTCGATTCCTGACCATGGCCTTATCTGTGTGGAGTTGTATGTTCTCCCCGTGTTTGCATGGGTTTCCTCCGGGTGCTCTGGTTTCTTTCCACACTCCAAAAACACACTGGTAGGTTAATTGGCTGCTATCAAATTGACCTTAGTCTCTCTCACTCTGTGTGTATGTTAGGGAATTTAGACTGTAAGCTCCAATGGGGCAGGGACTGATGTGAGTAAGTTCTCTGTACAACGCTGCGGAATTAGTGGTGCTATATAAATAGCTGATGATGATGATAATAATGCTAATAATTATTAGAGGAATCCTCTACTTTTTTAATCCTATAATACAATATTTATATACAATAACACAGCTCTGCATACCCTGCAGGCTGCCCGGAAATGGAGTCTTTGGTCCATTAATAAAAAAACAGATTAATTGTGGCCAGTATCTGCAGCTCTTTTATTATTTAATATTTGCAGTGACAGTAGAAATAGCCCTACCGTGCCCCAGGGAAGCCAGCCAGTAATGCCGGGTATTCAAGGGAGGAGCTGCTGCGCTCGCGCATGCGCAGCAGCTCCTTCTCGCCGAACAGGAGTTATACAGCAGCCGCGGTGCTGTGACAGAAGCGTCGCGGAGGTGCTGTAAGAGAAAAAATATTTGGCATGTTTCAAAACATGCATTTTGCCCGATCGATCCGCGGAGGGGAGGGGGGGTTTCTGGAGACTCAGAAACAAAAATAAATTACAGACGTTAAATTCGGTTATGTTGGTTAACTGGAAAATTTGATAATCACTGCAGTTTTCATTTCTTACATGAACGCTTAATGTCCCTTTAGGAGCCAATTTTGAGGGTCCACCTAAAATGGTCAGATATCTTTATTGGAAATGTACTGCAGCATCTATTTGCTTAGAATGCAAAGCTTAAATAAACTAAACATTTTAAAATAACCATTACATGATAATTGCAAAGTAACTGGGGTTGAGAATGTGAAAAGATTTTGATTCAATAGATGGCTCAACAGAGTCAGGAGAGAAGAGAAACTGAGAAGGCAGATGTTAGAACAAAAGGTTACAGAAGAAGTAACAGAAGCTGTCACAATAAGGACAGGGTGATAGATTAACTTAAAGGAAGTAAGGAATTGTGCAACATCTTACACAACATTATGTAACAATGATTCATAAGTAACCTTTTCTGTTTCATCAAACATACAAGACATTGTTGTTTGGGGGTTGTACAATTCTTCAAATCTATTATATTGATTGCATTGCTTATTGAAATGTTACTTGGATGTGGCACATTACTCCACCTCAGGATATTTTCATTTTTTTCTTTGCCAATATTTTGCACAATGAAACATATTCAAAGGATCAATGCTATAAAGTCATGAATTTACATGTTTGGATCACTATTAGTTGTTTAACGTAATGGCTTACGGTGTAGCTTAGCTCAATAAACAAAGATGTCTAATCTCCCGAAACGTACAGCAGACTCCCAAATTAGTGAGGAGATCTCCTGGACTCCTTAACAGCAATTACTTCTCCTGCAAGGGTGCTTGACCATATGAAAGTGCAGTGATAACACAAATTGCGTTATCACGCACTGCTTAACTTGGCAAATAAAGAGGTAATTAACGAAGGGCAATGGATGAGCATCACAAAACACCTTGGGACTTGCACCGGTGTTTCTTGATGATCTACAAGCAAATGTTGAAGCATAAAATATCTATCATGAAAGGCCGATCTCCTACACTATTAGTACAACTACTTTCAATTAAATTAACATCCTCTTTAAATACCACATAATTTAGCCTTATCTATGGCTCAAATAGATCAATTTAATTTTACTTTTCTACTTTACATACACTGCTTCCAGAAATTGTAAAGACACTGGGCCTGATTCATTAGCGATCTTATCTGCCGTTTTTTGCGGTTCTTACGAAAATCTTCTCTGCACATGCCCAGAAAAGGGACTTAAGAAGGAAGATCTGTTGCTTATGCTAAGAATTTCTTAAGTTAAGATGAAAATCCTTCTTAAATGCACTTAAGAAGTTCTCCCAACACTTAAGAAAAAAGGGTTGGGAATGGGAGATGAATGGGCGGAGATTGTACTGACTTAAGAAGCGTAGGCATTATTTGTATTGACTTAAGAAGATTAGGCGTTTACATCCGGATTCGTTTGATAGCTAAGAAGAAATGCTCAGAGTTTTATCTTAACTTCCTGCTTAAAGTTAAGGAAGCTCGGGGTCATGTTTAAGTCCAAAGCAACTATAGCAGCAGCGCTGAAAACAACACTAAACTGTTCAAGAAGCATAGTTCCTTTAAAACACTCACAACTAAATACGCACAACATACATCTTAATGCAGTTCACTCCAACATAAAATTTTATCACAAAATTTTCTTTTATATTTATTTCAAACATTAAACAATGTGTACTTTTTAAAAAAAAAGTTTTTTATTACAACCATACTTGCAATAAATTGCAACGTAAAGTGGTTTATGTGTCTAATAGTTAGCATATACCTTTGTTGATATGTGTAAAAAACGGCTAATAATACACTAATAATAATATGAAAGCATAACAGCTTAATTTGTTAAAATTCTTCGGATACATTGTGTGAACTTAAACCAAGAGTACTCTTGCATAAAGGACACATAGGAAAACGACACAAACATGGGAAGGCTATACAAACTCCAGAGAGATAAGGGCATGGGGTGAGGATTAGAACTCAGGTCTCCACTGTTGAAAAGTGGATTGTCTAACCACTAAGGCAATGTGCAAGTGGAAACAATATGTGCATGATATAGACTTGAAGGAAAAGCTGAGCATGAACTTCTCTCATAACAAACTATTTTATTTTTATAATTTTTGCTAATGTCAATAATTATACAATGATATATTATACTCCTAAATATTTGGTAGATGCAAATTTTAAATAATTGGCTAAGAAACATCATTTATGTAGTATTTAATAATAATAATAATAATAATAATAATAATAATTGGACTTAAAATTGTTTGTCTTTTTTGCATTTTTTGGGGGGAGGGGCACTTTTTTTTCCTTTTATCTGTTTTTTGTTTTCTATTTGTTTGTATTCACTTTATTTGATACAGGTGCTTGTCTGTGTTGAAGCTTAACACACATTTCAGCATGCAATATAGGCATATTCCACAAAATGGGTCAGGAATCGAACTCATGGCCCCTCTGATGAAAAGTGGATTGTCTAACCACTAAGCCAACATGTAAGCGGAAACATTGTGTGCATGATATAGACTTGAAGGAAAAGCTGAGCATGAACTTCTTTCATAATAAACCTTTTTACTTTTATAATTTTTATTAATGTAACAATCAATTATATTATTATTATCAATTATACAATGAAATATTATAGCCCTAAATCCTTGGTACATCCATGGATGCGGATGTAACAGCTTATAATTCCCTGATATAAATATTTACGCATGATACAATGTAATTGCCCAAACATATACTAGCATACTCATCTTTAAATCACACATCACAAATATAGGGATATACAAAGTCCACGCAGATACAGGCATGATTGTGGATTCGAACTCATGACCCTACTGTTTCCAGCTCATTTGTCTAACCAGTAAGGAATATTTCAAATTGAAATACACATACAACACAGAAAAGGAACTAGTGGCAACCTAAAGTGTTAATGAGCATAATTAAATGAACAATTGCACACACCTTCTTAGTAACAGATATAAAGGATCATGTTTTGTTTTTTAAAATTAAAATAAGAAATTCTATGGTAATGCATATCAGAATAAATTGCAATCAGAACTAAACGCAAACACTTTTTAATCAGTATAAAAGGAAGCAACAGATTTTTGTAACCAACGTTGCATAGACCCAGCATCAGATCTTGTTATCTGAAACCACAGTGGCCCATACACCTGCATATACTTGTTTCATTACAATCCACTATAAAAGACTGCTTAATGCACACTTGAAGTTGGTTAGGACTCTATAGTGGAGTTTTCTGGTGTGGCTTTGTATAGTGGTCTTTTATTTGTATTAACAGTCATCTTTTCTCTTACTCTTTTAAAGACACTTTAAAGGTTTGTGTTTGTAAGATATTTTATGTTCCACAATAATGGTGCATCTAGTTTTTCATATGTAATGTGCATTTTAAAGTGTGTTGTTTGTATTATAAATTTTAACTCAATTTTTGATTTTTTGGTTGGGGCAGGGAGGAGTGTTCTGAAGCCTTTCAATCTAATATCTATTAAGATCATTCTTATGTGTTTTTGCACTTTCCCATGTTGCATGTTTATTCAACAGATCCCCAGCACTCCTGACACTGTGGAAGCAGGTCACTTCAGGTTCAACACTGACTTGCAAGGTAAAATCTTTTTCTAATATTGTTTATATCACACTTTGAAAATTCTTTGACATCCTAATGCAATTGTTTGGTGATGAAAGTAAAGGCCTGTACCAGATAGTTTGGACTTAAACAAATGTTTACCTTTGAAATTGTACTCTAAGAGCTCCCTCTTCCCCTGCTGAGATTATCAGATGTGACTTTTATAGCCATAGCACTTAGAAAAATAATGAAGCTTGATTGTTAGAGTTTCCTTTAAAATAGACCAAACTAAAGGCTTTCATTGATGTACTATCAGGCCTTAGCTGGGACATATCTGCCTCACTTGAAAAATATTCTGTAATTAAGCATATCTGTTAATCATATATCTGACTCACTATGTGAATTTTCTTTTCTGTCCAGGTAAAGTACATAAACTTAGTGTTGTGTGTTTATTGATTTTAAGGCACTGATTTGTTAATGTTTTATAATGGAGATACCTTACATTCGCTTTCATTGTAAGGATATGTGAGAAACAGACACAATTTTAGTAAATAGCTAAATGTTTGTAATTTATTGCAACAGACCTTATGACCCCAGGGCCGCCGAGAGGGGGGTGGCGGGTACTAATTACCCAGGCCCGGGCGCTGACAATGTTTTTTTTTTTCTTTTTTTTTTTTTTTTCGGGGGGGGGGGGGGGGGGGGCTCGGTCGTTGGTGGGGGGGAGCAGGGTAGTTAAAAAAAACAAAAAACCCATACTCACGGGATTGCGTCCCTCCTCTCTGCTGCTCTGTGCACCATTACTCCAGACTGACTGCATGCCGGGTGTGACATCATCATGTCACGCCCAGCATTCAGTCAGTCTGGAGCAATGGAGCACAGAGCAGCAGAAAAGACAGGGAGAAAGAGAGAAGTAAAGGTAAGTGAAGGTAGGAAAACGGGGGGGGGGGGGTTAAAAAACGGGGGGGTTAAAAAATGGGGGGTGGGGGCAATAGCAGCATGACACAGGGGGGTTAAAAAAGGGACAATAGCAGCATGACACAGGGGGGTTAAAAAAGGGACTATAGCAGCATGACACAGGGGGGTTAAAAAAGGGACAATAGCAACATGACACAGGGGGGTTAAAAAAGGGACAATAGCAGCATGACACAGGGGTTAAAAAGGGGACAATAGCAGCATGACACAGAGGGGTTAAAAAAAAGAGGGACAATAGCAGCATGATACAGAGGGATTAAAAAAAGAGGGACAATAGCAGCATGACACAGAGGGGTTAAAAAAAGAGGGACAATAGCAGCATGACACAGGGGGGTTAAAAAAGGGACAATAGCAGCATGACACAGAGGGGTTAAAAAAAGAGGGACAATAGCAGCATGACACAGAGGGGTTAAAAAAAGAGGGACAATAGCAGCATGACACAGAGGGGTTAAAAAAAGAATGACAATAGCAGCATGACACAGAGGGATTAAATAAAGAGGGACAAGCAGCATGGCACAGAGGGGTTAAAGAAAAGAGGGACAAGACAAGCAGCATGGCACAGGGGGTTAAATAAATGAGGGACAAGCAGCATGGCACAGGGGGTTAAAGAAAGGAGGGACAATAGCAGCATGGCACAGGGGGTTCAAGAAAAGAGGGACAAGCAGCATGGCACAGAGGGGTTAAAAAACGAGGAACAAGCAGCATGGCATAGGGGGTTAAATAAAGGGGCAAAGGCAGCATGGAGGGTGCAGTGTAATCATAAGGGGGCATAGCGTGGTGATAATAAAGGGGCACAGTAATGTGTGTGTGATGGCACGCAGCTTTTGGCAATGTAGTGTGTGTGAGGTAGATGGTGGCTAATTAATGGGTGCTATTTTGTTTGCGGGGTAATGGGAATACTATTTTAATGTTGGGGCTGGAGGAAGGCCTAATTATTAATCATGGATGTTATTGATTTAACGGTGGGGCTGGCTGTAATTTTCTAAATGTAGCCATTTTTTTTTCCAAATAGGTCCTCCAACATTCCAGGATCCAGACAAGCCGCAACTAAAGAAACCAGCAGCCACATGTGGTAAAAGTGAGAAGAACAGGTAGGACAGAGCAGCATAGTGTGTGAAATGTTGTCATTCTAGTAGGGACAATGCCAATATTTGGTGAGTGTTTGGTGAGCCCAGTGGGCGCAGGCCAAGACTGAACTCTTTCTGTACACACTGCATTCTTCCTATACTACACAAGGGTGCTAGATGTCCTGAAAGTCAGGAGTGCTTGTACAAATGTCACCCCCCCCCTGCGGAATTCAGGACCTAGTAATTTTATTGTGCTAGCCACGCCCCAACGGCGAAGTGCCACGCCCCCAATTGTGAGACCATACCGCTGAAAAATTTTGCGCTTGCTCCACTATAAGGGGGGCCCCATGAATTTGTTGTACCGGGGCCCTGAATTCCTCTTGACAGCCCTGTATGACCCAGCTGCCAGCTGGAGCACAAAGGAGGTGTGGAGTAAGAAAGACATGAAGGAGTTGCCTTTTTCAGCATGTAATTATCTATAGTTACCAATAATAATTACCTTTTAGGTTATTGGGGGACCTGCATTACAGTTAAGGCAAGAAATTGTGGATTTTACAGCTTGAAAGTACAGGTGTGTGTAAAGTACAAACAGTCAAGTAATAATTTTTTTCAAAATGGTCTAAGGTTGATCTCTTTTTCTCTAATATTTTAAACAGATACAGAAGACAGTCATTATGGTTTCCAGCAAGACCTGCTTTGCAACACCTCTAACCAATGAGAGAAAACCAACATGCATCAGTTTGTATTTGATAATTGTATTTTTTTTTTACAAGGAGTTTGTATTTTCAGTTTGATTTTATTTTGTGTTTCATTGGATTACTGTAATTGTGTTTATTAATAAATATTAATCATTTTTTATTACAATACCGAAATAATACATAAATATTTTTTTATTTTTACAATACTCATTCTCCTGTAACTCCTTGCTGCTTTGCACACTGTTGAACACCCTCTTCTCATACACATCCTTCACTCCATTGTCCATATAGACACAGTCCTCTCCTGGGTCACTTCCTATCTCTCTAACTACTTCTGTAGTGTACCCACCTCTGGCACATTCTCCCTTCCACTCTCACTATCTATTAAGGTCTCACAAGGCTCCTTTTTTTCTAAATGGTGTACTTTAATATTGTACATCTCTAGTGTTTGGGTACTAATTTGCTCATTTGGTCTCTCAAATGTACATTGCTTTCACTGAGCTATTTCTTTCACCTCTATCTGTTGAAAACCACTGTCTCTCTGCATTCGCCCCATGGATGTCACAACGATAGCTAAAGCAAATCATGTTTTATACAGAGCTCATTCTTGTCCATCATGCCAGAGTCACCAACTGGCCTCCAATCTCACTCACTGTCAATATCATCATCATCATCATCATTTATTTATATAGCGCCACTAATTCTGCAGCGCTGTACAAGCGCTGTACAGAGAACTCATTCACATCAGTCCCTGCCCCATTGGAGCTTACAGTCTAAATTTCCTAATATAGACACACACTCACACACAGACACACACACGATAGCAGCCAATTAACCTATCGGTATGTTTTTGGAGCGTGGGAGGAAACCGGAGCACCCGGAGGAAACCCACGCAAACACAGGGAGAACATACAAACTCCACACAGATAAGGCCATGATCGGGAATCGAACTCATGACCCCAGTGCTGTGAGGCAGAAGTGCTAACCACTAGGCCACTGTGCTGCCCTCCAAGATTTTAGATACAAGTTTTTTCATGTAGCACACAGATATCAACTTTAAATTTCAGTGTACAAATAAGCAATCAAGTATTTGTGTGCTACATGAAAAAACAGTCAGTATTTAACTTATGTGCAAAACAGAATACTAATTTGCACCCCTTGTATTGTAACATGGAAATTTAAAGTTGATATGTGTGTGTTACATGAAAAAACAGTCAGTATTTAACTTATGTGCAAAACAGAACACTCATTTGCACCCCTTGCATTGCAACATGGTTTTGTCCAGCAGACTGAAATAAGGATCCTCTTCATTTAAGATCCTTAATGAATCAGGCCCTTTGCCCAAAATTGGTGGAAAATTGGACAGAGAAAATTAGAAAATAAACTGTAAAGGACTTGAAATGAATGCTAATGTTGTAAATAGTAATAAAAACAGCTCAAAATCAGATATTTTTAGCTATTTCTCTACATTTTTAATTAAATCCAGATCCAAAACCAAAACCTTTCAGGATTTTTGAGCAAAACCAGCAACAAAACCAGATCACGAAAACATTTTAGAACCAAAACCACATCCAAAACCAAAACACGGTGGCACATCTCTCCTTCAACATGTGTGTATACTGCAGTCTGTTCTCTGTGTCTACGTATAGCAAATACTGTGAGCGTACTTCCACATAAATTCAAATTGAAACATACAGTATCTTGAGATACACCTTGATTTCAATAGGGTCAGATATACGCACAAGTTCTGCGCTCTTTTTAAACAAGAAATTTCTGTGCAGGCCTTAGCTAAGGAGCAAACTTACTGAAAGATTGCAAATCCGTCTCATCATGGTGACATTTACCTTTAGGCACTTGAAATGCAGATTTTGCAGGAGCTTCCTACTGCCGCGGGCAAAAGAAAACTTCCTTCTGCCTTACGGTTGTGACATCTCTCTGTGCGTAGTATGAATGTGGCAATTATACTCTTGTTGCTCCTATTACATCAGAATTCCAACGCTGGTTCCAAGTGGAATAAAGACACAGACACACACACACACGATAGCAGCCAATTAACCTATCGGTATGTTTTTGGAGCGTGGGAGGAAACCGGAGCACCCGGAGGAAACCCACGCAAACACAGAGAGAACATACAAACTCCACACAGATAAGGCCATGATCGGGAATCGAACTCATGACCCCAGTGCTGTGAGGCAGAAGTGCTAACCACTAGGCCACTGTGCTGCCTTAATCCCACTATACCCTCTTTGTTGCTTCAAATGTAATTTCTAAGTAAGTTTGTTAGGAGGATAGGAGGACCAGATTCATGAGGTAAATTAGGGTCCACAAAATGTATTAGTTTGATCCTTATCAAAACCATAACAAAAGTTGATTTAAACTAGACACATATTGCAAATCATAAGTAAATTACTGTCTGTTTTTTGTGGTAGTTACCTCAAAATGTTACACTTTATTTCAACACTTACAACTCAGCTAGGACAATAACTATCACACTTATAAATCTAGTGCCTGTTATAAAGTGACAGTAATTGCGAACATTTCTCAACTATCTGCCCCCACTTTGCTAGGATACGATGAATGAATGACAGGCACACAGGTGTACAAAAGGTCCGCGAGTGACGTGAGCTCGCACTCACGTGCTCAGAGAACCAATCACAGAGAAGAGTATTGGAGAGTATCTTAGTTTCAAGATGAGGGTGAGTATATTCGCACTCAGGGAGCTAAGGGTGTTGGCTGAGGCAATGGAAAGTATGCCTGCAAGGTATCATCTCTAATGAGATGAAACTGCAGGATTACCGGAGGGTGCGCAGGCGATCGTCCAATGATCGTCGCCTCTCTTCCCCTCTGATTACCTCCTCTCACGCACGTATCCAAGACTTCTCCCGCGCCGCTCCCCTCCATTGGAACAAGCTCCCCCGCTCCATCAGAACTTCCCCTAATCTGTCCTCTTTCAAACGAACATTAAAAACCCACCTTTTTCTTAAAGCCTTCCAGTCTAATGCCTACACTCCCACCGGTCGGCTACCTCTCTTTCTCATCCCTTCTTCCCTTCTCCCCCCCTTCCTCGACTCCGTCTCCGTTTCTCCTGTCTCTCCGTCTCATCCATGTGTCTGTCTGTCTTCCCCTCCCTTTAGATTGTTCGTGTCACAAATCGGGATCTTAGCCGCACTTACCTCATCCGCCGCTGTCATATCACGGCTACCTGGGTCCCTTCTGGCCGTCTGCAGCATTGCCATCCTCCACACCTCCATTTGTAAACAAACACATACTGTTTGTTCTGCTGCATGGGTGCGGCCATCTTGGATGCAGTCAGGTGATCATTCCAGACCAACCAGATTCTGCAGCTGTGATCACATGAACTGATCAGCCAATAGTTGTTTGGGACACCCTATTTAAACCTGCTGCTGTGATCTGTTCATTGCCAGAACAACACACTTCTCTCCAGAGGATAGTTCTTGGCTCCAGTGTTCCTGACTGCATTACAAGTGCAGTAATCCTGACTGCATTACTAGTGCAGTGTTCCTGTCTCCATTACTAGTGCACTGTTCCTGTCTACATTTCCAGACTGCTAATTCCCCTGCTATATTCTACAATCAGCAAGAAATATGAGCAAGAAGTTCATCCAGGCTGCTAAGTTCTGTTTCACTCATGCTCCAGCTAGTCCCAAGGGTCCCGAATCGAATCAAGAAATTCAGACGACCGTGACAGTTCGCTCCCTTGAGCAGGGCTCTCCTACCTCCTGTTTCCATCACTTTTAACTGTGCTCTCCAGCTACTCTGCTCACCTCCTCTCGGTCCCTCTGCCCTCTGTCTCCTCTCGCTTCTCTCCGCTCCCCTCAGTGACTCTCAACCTGTCATCTGTGCCCACCCTCTTGGGCCATAGTTACCTGCCTATACTCATTTTTCCCCTCCCTCCCTCTCTTTCATGCTGTGCCTGAGCCCCCAGAGTTATAGTGCTTACTGTTACTTGTACTGTGCTGTTTCACCTTGTACTGTGCCATTGTTTGTCCTTGTATGGCGCTACGGATACTTTGTGGCGCCCTATAAATAAAAATTAATAATAATAATAATAATAATTTGGCTGCGGTTTCACTGCCACAGATCTATAGTGCAGCTCCAGCGTTGCTGGAGTGAACTGAGGCACCGCCAGACCCAGCTTTTGGCTTAGCTGAGAAAGGAGATTTTAAGATGTGAGTTCTCTGTTATTCAGATACAACACTGCAATACACATACTTGCTTTCCATTTTAAAATCTTTTCAAAATTTACACAAGACTTGGTAAACCAAAAATGTATATCTAGATCAAGATTAGAAATGTCCCTCCCCCTCCAAAGCCATACGCTTTGGTACATGTGAAATTGTGCTTTAAAAATAAATGTACTATCCCTACTGATTAAAGGCCAAACTCCAGACCAATAAGGTATGTTTTGGATTCAAACTCATTACCCCAGTGCTGTGAAGCAGAAGTGCTACCCATTAAGGCAACTTGCTGACATTACCTTACAGACATTTATAATATTACAGTGGCAGATGTGTTATATTGCAAAAAGAGTGGAACGCCATCTTTGGGGATAATGCTCACAATTGGCCTAAGCTTTTTTCACATGTTACAAGGCGTTATCCAAATACCTCCTGTAAAATTGCTCCCTAATCTGATGCTATTTAGATTGTTCGTGTCACAAATCGGGATCTTAGCCGCACTTACCTCATCCGCCGCTGTCATATCACGGCTACCTGGGTCCCTTCTGGCCGTCTGCAGCATTGCCATCCTCCACACCTCCATTTGTAAACAAACACATACTGTTTGTTCTGCTGCATGGGTGCGGCCATCTTGGATGCAGTCAGGTGATCATTCCAGACCAACCAGATTCTGCAGCTGTGATCACATGAACTGATCAGCCAATAGTTGTTTGGGACACCCTATTTAAACCTGCTGCTGTGATCTGTTCATTGCCAGAACAACACACTTCTCTCCAGAGGATAGTTCTTGGCTCCAGTGTTCCTGTCTGCATTCCTAAGTGCAGTGTTCCTGACTGCATTACAAGTGCAGTAATCCTGACTGCATTACTAGTGCAGTGTTCCTGTCTCCATTACTAGTGCACTGTTCCTGTCTACATTTCCAGACTGCTAATTCCCCTGCTATATTCTACAATCAGCAAGAAATATGAGCAAGAAGTTCATCCAGGCTGCTAAGTTCTGTTTCACTCATGCTCCAGCTAGTCCCAAGGGTCCTGAATCGGATCAAGAAATTCAGACGACCGTGACAGTTTGTTCTGGCCAAATGGATCCGCCAGGGGAACATACCCCGAGGGAGGACTCTGTCCAAATATTAGCTGGACGCATTGAGAGACAAGAAACTAACCAGGGGCAAATTTTGAGATTGCTGCAGGATGTTTCTACACGTATGGATACCTTGCAGTTATTCCGCAGTCAACCATCCCATACTCCGCCTGAGCCAGTAATACCTGCTTCACTACCCACTTCATCCGGACTCCATCTTCCCACGCCAGCTAAATACAATGGCGATCCGAAGAATTGCCGCGGGTTTCTCAACCAGTGTAGTATACACTTTGAATTACAACCCGGGAATTTCCCTACTGCACGTACCAAAACTGCTTATATTGTTTCGCTACTATCAGGGCAAGCTCTGGCATGGGCATCACCGCTCTGGGAAAAATCTGACCCAATTTTATCTGATATTGATAGCTTCCTGTCTACCTTCCGCAGAATATTCGACGAGCCTGGAAGAACAGCGTCAGCCGCTTTAGATATTCTGCGGCTTCGGCAAGGACAGCAGACTGTGGGCCAGTATGCCGTTCAATTTCAAACACTTTCCTCTGAGCTGTCGTGGAATAACGATGCGCTTGTTGCGGTCTTCTGGCAGGGCCTGTCTGACCACATTAAAGATGTATTAGCATCTCGGGATTTACCTACAACGCTAGACCAATTGATTACCATCTGCAATCGGGTTGATATTCGGTTCAGAGAGAGAGCTCTAGAAAAGAGGAGGCTGAAACACCCCAAGTTCCTCCCCATTCAACGGGTCTGCTCATTGTCTCCTTTCCCTGAAGGACCCATGCAACTAGGCAAAGCACGTCTTTCACCCACCGAGCGACAACGGCGAGTTAGAGAGAAACTTTGCTTATACTGTGCCAGTTCCGGACATCTGCTACATTATTGTCCTCGCAAACCGGGTAAACATACCCTCCTAGCTGACTATGAGGAGGTGAGCCTAGGAGTGGCCCTTCGCTCCCCACAAGGCAAGGACTGTATTATCCCAGTCACCCTGAAACACGCTCAAGACTCCCAATACATTTCAGCCCTGGTGGATTCAGGAGCAGCTGGGAATTTCATGTCTGCCAAGTTAGCTGCTGAACTAGCCATTCCACTAGTGAAAATTCCAGTGACCATCTTTCTCTCTGCGGTTGATGGTAGCCGTATTCCAGGGGGTACCATTACGCATCAGACTTCTCCAGTGACTCTCCAAATAGGAGTTCTGCATTCTGAATCCCTTACCTTTTTGGTCATCCCAGAAGCCACTAGTCCTGTGGTTCTCGGGTTTCCATGGCTTCAATTGCATAACCCCCATATCGACTGGTCGACTCCACAAATCTTGGCGTGGGCTCCAACTTGTTTCGAGTCCTGTTTACAACGTGTTCTTCCACATTGCTCCACCTCTGATAAAGAAGTTTTGACAGTTCCTTCTGCCTACCAAGAGTTCACAGACGTTTTCAGTAAGCAAGCTGCTGAAACTCTACCACCTCATCGGGATTGGGACTGTCCCATTGATCTAGTTCCAGGTAAAACCACACCACGTGGCAGAGTCTACCCTCTTTCTATCCCTGAGACAAACTCTATGTCTGAATATATAAAAGAGAACTTGAAAAGGGGTTTCATTCGACCATCCTCTTCACCAGCAGGAGCCGGGTTCTTTTTTGTAAAGAAAAAGGATGGTGGATTACGTCCCTGCATCGATTACAGAGGTCTCAATGACATTACCATCAAGAACCGGTATCCTCTGCCCCTAATCACAGAGTTATTTGACAGAGTCAAAGGTGCCCAAATATTCACAAAGTTGGATCTCCGCGGGGCCTACAATTTGATTCGCATTAGGCGTGGCGACGAATGGAAAACCGCCTTTAACACCAGGGATGGGCACTACGAATATCTAGTCATGCCATTCGGTCTGAGCAATGCCCCAGCAGTTTTTCAGAATTTCATAAATGAAATCTTTCGGGACTTACTGTACCATACTATTGTGGTATATTTGGACGATATCCTCGTTTTCTCCTCTGATCTCCAGTCCCATCGCAGACATGTTAAAGAGGTCCTCAGCCGTCTCAGAAGGAATAAACTGTATTGCAAGCTTGAAAAATACACCTTCGAAGTTGAATCCATCCCATTCTTGGGGTATATCATCTCAGGTACTGGTCTCCGTATGGACCCAGAGAAGGTGCAAGCTATTCTTAACTGGCCTCAACCATCTACACTAAAGGCAGTACAGCGATTTCTGGGATTCGCGAACTATTATCGAAAATTTATTCGTGGCTACTCTACTGTAGTAGCACCACTCACCGCTCTCACCAGAAAAGGGGCTAATCCTGCCAAGTGGTCTGAAGAAGCCCAAACAGCTTTTCAACTTCTGAAACAAGCATTTATTTCTGCTCCCATACTCAGGCAACCAGATTTAACCTGTCCATTCTACTTGGAAGTTGATGCCTCATCTGTCGGAGTAGGGGCAGTTCTTTCCCAAAAACCAGCTGATGAGCAATGGCATCCTTGCGGGTTCTTCTCCAGGAAATTTTTACCAGCTGAACGAAATTATGCCATAGGGGACAAAGAACTGCTTGCCATCAAATTGGCGCTTGAAGAGTGGAGGCATTTACTTGAGGGAGCTCGTTATCCATGTCACCTTCCGTCCCGGTTCCAAAAATCGCAAGGCCGATGCTCTGTCACGTTCTATGGTGAAAGAGGAAGATTCCATCACTGTGGATCCACGGCCTATTATCAGCCCACTCAGCATCGCAGTCAGTAGACCCGACAATACACCTCCCCAGGGAAAAATTTTTGTTTCTGAGAATCTGCGTAAAAAATTGCTCCAATGGGCACATTGTTCTAGATTTGCCGGTCATGCGGGCATCCGCAAAACTCAATCTTTCATATCGAGAAGCTACTGGTGGCCTACTCTTCATCAGGATGTTCAGCAATTTGTTTCCGCATGTGGCAGCTGTGCCCAACATAAAAGTTCAAGACAATCTTCAGCTGGTCAACTTTTGCCTCTGCCTATTCCCACCAAACCCTGGACCCATATTTCTATGGACTTTGTTTCTGATTTGCCAAATTCTAATAATTTCAATACCATCTGGGTCATCGTTGACCGATTCTCTAAAATGGCGCATTTTGTTCCTCTCCGTGGCCTCCCATCAGCACCTATACTGGCTCAGCAATTTATAAAGGAGATCTTCCGTTTGCATGGGTGTCCTGAAGAAATCGTCTCAGATAGAGGAGTTCAGTTTGTGGCGAAATTCTGGAGATCCTTATGCCAAGCACTACAGATCAAACTAAACTTCTCTTCGGCCTATCATCCACAGTCCAACGGGCAAACGGAAAGAGACAATCAGGACCTAGAAACATTTCTCCGTTTGTACATATCTTCTTCACAAGACGACTGGGTAGATCTGCTTCCTTGGGCAGAATTTGCTCATAATAATCATTATCACGAATCTTCTGCTTCCACTCCATTTCATACGGTCTATGGCCTACACCCCAGGGTACCCTTGTTTACTCCACTTCCTACAGCCTCAGTACCTGCCTCTGAAGTTTTCCTAAAGAATTTTGCAGGCCACTGGCGCCAAGTACGGGAATCTCTACTTAAAGCGTCCCAACGCTACAAAATTCAGGCCGACAAAAAGCGACGAGCCATTCCAAGCTTGAAACCGGGAGACAGAGTTTGGCTGTCAACTCGCAATCTACGCCTCAGAGTTCCATCTATGAAATTCGCTCCCCGCTTTATTGGACCGTTTAACATCTCCCGGGTCATCAATCCAGTGTCCTACAAATTACATTTACCATCTTACCTCAAGGTACCCAACTCCTTCCATATTTCTCTCTTAAAACCATTGGTGCTAAATCGGTTTTATACACCCAAACTGGTTTCTCCTGAAGTGCAGACTGAACATGGTGATGAATATGAAATTAAAGAGATCTTGGACTCTCGGTTTCGACATAAGACCTTACAATATCTAGTCGACTGGAAGGGCTATGGTCCAGAAGAGAGAGCCTGGATCAAAGCTTCTGATGTCCATGCTCCATCTCTCATCAGAAAATTTCACCGCAAGTTTCCAACTAAACCCCAATCTAAGTGTCCAGTGGCCACTCGTAAGGGAGGGGGTACTGTCACAAATCGGGATCTTAGCCGCACTTACCTCATCCGCCGCTGTCATATCACGGCTACCTGGGTCCCTTCTGGCCGTCTGCAGCATTGCCATCCTCCACACCTCCATTTGTAAACAAACACATACTGTTTGTTCTGCTGCATGGGTGCGGCCATCTTGGATGCAGTCAGGTGATCATTCCAGACCAACCAGATTCTGCAGCTGTGATCACATGAACTGATCAGCCAATAGTTGTTTGGGACACCCTATTTAAACCTGCTGCTGTGATCTGTTCATTGCCAGAACAACACACTTCTCTCCAGAGGATAGTTCTTGGCTCCAGTGTTCCTGTCTGCATTCCTAAGTGCAGTGTTCCTGACTGCATTACAAGTGCAGTAATCCTGACTGCATTACTAGTGCAGTGTTCCTGTCTCCATTACTAGTGCACTGTTCCTGTCTACATTTCCAGACTGCTAATTCCCCTGCTATATTCTACAATCAGCAAGAAATATGAGCAAGAAGTTCATCCAGGCTGCTAAGTTCTGTTTCACTCATGCTCCAGCTAGTCCCAAGGGTCCCGAATCGGATCAAGAAATTCAGACGACCGTGACAGTTCGCTCCCTTGAGCAGGGCTCTCCTACCTCCTGTTTCCATCACTTTTAACTGTGCTCTCCAGCTACTCTGCTCACCTCCTCTCGGTCCCTCTGCCCTCTGTCTCCTCTCGCTTCTCTCCGCTCCCCTCAGTGACTCTCAACCTGTCATCTGTGCCCACCCTCTTGGGCCATAGTTACCTGCCTATACTCATTTTTCCCCTCCCTCCCTCTCTTTCATGCTGTGCCTGAGCCCCCAGAGTTATAGTGCTTACTGTTACTTGTACTGTGCTGTTTCACCTTGTACTGTGCCATTGTTTGTCCTTGTATGGCGCTACGGATACTTTGTGGCGCCCTATAAATAAAAATTAATAATAATAATAATAATAATTTGGCTGCGGTTTCACTGCCACAGATCTATAGTGCAGCTCCAGCGTTGCTGGAGTGAACTGAGGCACCGCCAGACCCAGCTTTTGGCTTAGCTGAGAAAGGAGATTTTAAGATGTGAGTTCTCTGTTATTCAGATACAACACTGCAATACACATACTTGCTTTCCATTTTAAAATCTTTTCAAAATTTACACAAGACTTGGTAAACCAAAAATGTATATCTAGATCAAGATTAGAAATGTCCCTCCCCCTCCAAAGCCATACGCTTTGGTACATGTGAAATTGTGCTTTAAAAATAAATGTACTATCCCTACTGATTAAAGGCCAAACTCCAGACCAATAAGGTATGTTTTGGATTCAAACTCATTACCCCAGTGCTGTGAAGCAGAAGTGCTACCCATTAAGGCAACTTGCTGACATTACCTTACAGACATTTATAATATTACAGTGGCAGATGTGTTATATTGCAAAAAGAGTGGAACGCCATCTTTGGGGATAATGCTCACAATTGGCCTAAGCTTTTTTCACATGTTACAAGGCGTTATCCAAATACCTCCTGTAAAATTGCTCCCTAATCTGATGCTAATTAGATGGTAGAAATTTGGCATCTGAAATAAAAATAACTTTAGTACTCATTTAAACAATAATAATGACATTTACACATCTGTGTTTGTCAAATTTTATTCCTTTTATTAAAGATTTTCTTTAGATCTGTATTAAAATGCATGTCAGTTCACATTATTATTAGGCTAGATCAGTGGTTCCCAAACTTTTGCAGTTCACGGCACCCTTAGAGTCTCCAAATTTTTTCAAGGCACCCCTCCAAAATAATTACTGAGCAGTTCTGTTTTAGAAGTAGTTGGGTCAAAAAAGTATTTAGAAGTAGTTGGGTCAAAAAAGTATTTAGGTCAGGACAGAAATACTTATTTAGTTGTATGCAAAAATGCCACCTCTACATCCAGACACACTGCCCCCTCTGCATCCAGTCACTCTGCCCCCTCTCACGCTGCCCCCTCTGCCCCCTCTCACTGCCCTCTGTCACGCTGTCCCCCTCCTCTGCTCTCTGTCACGCTGTCCTCCTCCTCTGCCCTCTGTCACGCTGTACCCCTCATCTGCCCTCTGTCCCCCTCCTCTGCCCTCTGTCACACTGTCCCCCTCCTCTGTCACACTTTCCCCCTCCTCTGCCCTCTGTCACTCTTCCCCCTCTGCATCCAGTCACTCTGCCCCCTCTGCCCTCTGTCACCTCTCATGTCACACTGTCCGCCTCCTCTGTCACACTTTCCCCCTCCTCTGCCCTCTGTCACACTTCCCCCTCTGCATCCAGTCACTCTGCCCCCTCTGCCACCTCTCACTGCCCTCTGTCACGCTGTCCCCCTCCTCTGTCATGCTGTCCCCCTCCTCTGCCCTCTGTCACGCTGTACCCTTCCTCTGCCCTCTGTCACACTGCCCCCTCTGCATCCAGGCACTCTGCCCCCTCTGCAGCCCTCTGTCACGCTGCCCCCCTCTGCAGCCCTCTGTCACTCTGCTGCCCTCTGTCACTCTGCTGCCCGCTGCCCCCCTCTGCTGCACGCTGCCCCCCCTCTGCTGCCCTGCTGCCCTCCTCTGCTGCCCTCTGTCCTCCTCTGCTTCCCGCTGTCCTCTGTCTTCCTCTGCTGCCCGCTGTCCCCCTCTGCTGCCCGCTGCCCCCCTCTGCTGCACGCTGTCCCCCTCTGCTGCCCTGCTGTCCTCCTCTGCTGCCCTGCTGTCCTCCTCTGCTACCATCTGTCCTCCTCTGCTGCCCTCTGTCCTCCTCTGCTTCCCGCTGTCCTCTGTCCCCCTCTGCTGCCCGTTGCCCCCCTCTGCTGCACGCTGTCCCCCTCTGCTGCACGCTGTCCCCCTCTGCTTCCCTGCTGTCCTCCTCTGCTGCCCCGCTGTCCTCCTCTGCTGCCCCGCTGTCCTCCTCTTGGCCTCTGTCCTCCTTTGCTTCCCGCTGTCCTCCTCTGCTTCCTGCTGTCCTCCTCTGCTGCCCTCTGTCCTCCTCTGCTGCCCTCTGTCCTCCTCTGCTGCCCGCTGTCCTCCTCTGCTGCCCTCTGTCCTCCTCTGCCCTCCTCCGCTGCCCTATGTCCTCCTCTGCTGCCCTATGTCCCCCTTTGCCCTCCTCCGCTGCCCTCTGTCCTCCTCCGCTGCCCTCTGTCCTCCTCCTCTGCTGCCCTCTGTCCTCCTCTGCTTTCCGCTGTCCTCCTCTGTCCTCCTCCGCTGCCCGCTGTCCTCTGTCCTCCTCTGCTGCCCTCTGTCCTCCTCTGCTGCCCTCTGTCCTCCTCTGTCCTCCTCCGCTGCCCGCTGCCCTCTGTTCTCCTCTGCTGCCCGCTGTCCTCCTCTGCTGCCCTCTGTCCTCCTCTGCCCTCCTCCGCTGCCCTATGTCCTCCTCTGCTGCCCTATGTCCCCCTTTGCCCTCCTCCGCTGCCCTCTGTCCTCCTCCGCTGCCCTCTGTCCTCCTCCTCTGCTGCCCTCTGTCCTCCTCTGCTTTCCACTGTCCTCCTCTGTCCTCCTCCGCTGCCCGCTGTCTTCTGTCCTCCTCTGCTGCCCTATGTCCTCCTCCGCTGCCCTCTGTCCTCCTCTGCTGCCCTATGTCCCCCTTTGCCCTCCTCCGCTGCCCTCTGTCCTCCTCTGCTTTCCGCTGTCCTCCTCTGTCCTCCGCTGCCCGCTGTCCTCTGTCCTCCTCTGCTGCCCGCTGTCCTCCTCTGCTGCCCTCTGTCCTCCTCTGCCCTCCTCCGCTGCCCTCTGTCCTCCTCCTCTGCTGCCCTCTGTCCTCCTCTGCTTTCCGCTGTCCTCCTCTGTCCTCCTCCGCTGCCCGCTGTCCTCTGTCCTCCTCTGCTGCCCTCTGTCCTCCTCTGCTGCCCTCTGTCCTCCTCTGTCCTCCTCCGCTGCCCGCTGCCCTCTGTCCTCCTCTGCTGCCCGCTGTCCTCCTCTGCTGCCCGCTGTCCTCCTCTGCCCTCCTCCACTGCCCTATGTCCTCCTCTGCTGCCCTATGTCCCCCTTTGCCCTCCTCCGCTGCCCTCTGTCCTCCTCCGCTGCCCTCTGTCCTCCTCCTCTGCTGCCCTCTGTCCTCCTCTGCTTTCCGCTGTCCTCCTCTGTCCTCCTCCGCTGCCCGCTGTCCTCTGTCCTCCTTTGCTGCCCTCTGTCCTCCTCTGCTGCCCTCTGTCCTCCTCTGTCCTCCTCCGCTGCCCGCTGCCCTCTGTTCTCCTCTGCTGCCCGCTGTCCTCCTCTGCTGCCCGCTGTCCTCCTCTGCTGCCCTCTGTCCTCCTCTGCCCTCCTCCGCTGCCCTATGTCCTCCTCTGCTGCCCTATGTCCCCCTTTGCCCTCCTCCGCTGCCCTCTGTCCTCCTCCGCTGCCCTCTGTCCTCCTCCTCTGCTGCCCTCTGTCCTCCTCTGCTTTCCGCTGTCCTCCTCTGTCCTCCTCCGCTGCCCGCTGTCCTCTGTCCTCCTCTGCTGCCCTATGTCCTCCTCCGCTGCCCTCTGTCCTCCTCTGCTGCCCTATGTCCCCCTTTGCCCTCCTCCGCTGCCCTCTGTCCTCCTCTGCTTTCCGCTGTCCTCCTCTGTCCTCTGCTGCCCGCTGTCCTCTGTCCTCCTCTGCTTCCCGCTGTCCTCCTCTGCTGCCCTCTGCTGCCCTATGTCCTCCTCTGCTGCCCTATGTCCTCCTCTGCTGCCCTATGTCCTCCTCTGCTGCCCTATGTCCTCTGTCCTCCTCTGCTTCCCGCTGTCCCCCTCCGCTGCCCGCTGTCCTCCTTCGCTTCCCGCTGTCCTCCTCCGCTTCCCGCTGTCCTCCTCCGCTGCCCGCTGTCCTCCTCCGCTGCACTCTGTCCTCCTCCGCTTCTCCCTGCCATAAAAAAAAGAAAGAGCACATAAACTTACCAATCCGCCGGGCGCCGGGACCCAGCAGCCTCCTCTCTCCCGCAGCTGTCACTGACGTCGATATTCAGTGACAGCTGCGGGAGAGAGGAGGCTGCTGGGTCCCGGCGCCCGGCGGTTTGGTAAGTTTATGTGCTCTTTCTTTTTTTTTATGGCTGGCCCGCGGCACCCCAGTGACAGCGCCGCGGCACCCCTGGGAGCCGTGGCGCATAGTTTGGGAACCGCCGGGCTAGATGCTTATAATTGAGAAGCAGGTTGAAGTTTTTACAAGAGGCTTATGTGTAATATTAATTCCAACAAACCGTAGACATCGTGCCCGCCAACAACAGGCGTTGGAGGAGGCGGAGGAGTCAGCAGAGGAGGTGAGAGAGGCTCCTGAGGAGGCAGAGGAGTCACCAGAGGAGGCGGCAGAGGTGCCTGAGGAATTGGAGGAGGCACCAGAGGAGGTGGCGGAGGCACCTGCGTTGGAGGTGGCAGAGGTGGCCCTGGAAGAGGAGGTGCATGCCATACAGGCAGTGTTTGAAAGGGTGATGGGTGAATGTAAGTATTGAAATTAAACACTTTTCCAAATTGTATTCCTTTTGAGTCACATTGTAGTTGAGCAAAAATCATGATTAATCTCATGCCCTTTTCCAAATAGCTAGTTATCCATTCCACAGATTTCAACCATGATGGCCATAATAATAATTTTTGTTGCTTCAAGTAAACCCCACCCCGAGCCACCACACAAAAAAATGGTGTGTGTGTCTTTTGCAATCTAATTACAAGACATGTGTCAAAGTTATTTTAGCCAATAATGGATGGAAATTTAGAACACACCTTAATATTTAATTTACATTGGTCCCTTTGCGCTACATCATAATTTCTTTAACATTTATTTATGATGGTATCAGCAAATCTGAGTCCTGTCCAGTCCCACACAGTCCCTGGCCCAATAAAGCTTACAGTAAAACAACACACACACACACATTTTGATTGATGAAGTCAAAAGGAGTTATGGGAGGAAAAAAAAATCACAGGCAGAACATACAGGGCCAGATTCATTAAGAAAATTTAGACAATAAAAGGAGTAACTTGGTCAAAGCATGTTTGATTGCTGGTATATTGCAAAAGTTGGAATATATTTATAATTGGGGTACGGCATGTCCTAGATCAACTTTAAATGTATCAGTGTGGTACCTGAAAAAAAGAGCCATTAGTTTCTTTGGTGCCCAATAAAAAACTTTTGGTCAACACCTTAACAAGATTCCAATTTTCTCTAATTTTGTCTTTACATAGCTTAATGGGCCACAAAGTCCACGCAGATAAGGTCATGTTTAGCATTTGAAATCATGACGCCATTGCTGTGAGACAGAAGTACAAACCACTAAGGTAACCGTGCAAGTGTGGAAAATGAGTACTCTCTTTTTTTTGTAAATTACAATATGTCTTTTTGTTACAATTCACAATTCACAATCCATTAAGGACTCATCATGGCCTTTCTATCTTACTCCAAGTACCCATCAGGTTCCCAGAACTGGCTTATGCCCAAGACCAGTGCGAGTCACCCATTTGATTCTGCTTTGCACCATATTTGAATTCCATCACAGTGGCTTCCTGAATTATAAGTCTGCCGTTAAACAGGTGAATACAGCAGAAAATACCACTCCCACCATCCTCTTTATATAATCGTACTCATTAACATTAATAGGATTATTTCCCATCATCTTCTACCTAAGAGAAATAAATTGGTCCTATCACTCTGACTCAGATTACAGACCCAGACCAATTGTTAGGTTCCCTGGGTCACAGTAGTTTTCCATTTTACTTTATGTGTATTTTTATGATTAAGCTGATTATGACACTGTCAATAATAAGCGCCATGAAAATGTGCTTTTCCTTATGCAAACCTGTCCTACCGAGTTCATACTATTGTCAATTTGTATGCAAATTGTTTCCTTCTATTACTTAAGCCACTGTACATTACCTGAGGCCAATTAACACATGTGACAAGTAAATGTTCCCTTCTTTACCTGGTGTGGGTGTGTGTGTGTACCAAATTTGTGATTTGCTGTGACTTGTGACCGGCTGTCATATAGACACATTTTGCTCTGTATCTCTGGTTCAGAAATAGGTATGAAGTTGAAAACTTAGTGTAGTGTAGATCTACATACAATACACAAGAATAATGGAAAATGCTTAATCCAGCTCATTGATTCTAGGGGTGAGCACCGGCCACTTTTGGTGTTTTGGGTTTTGGGTTCTGATTACCTTGAGGTTTTGGGTTCTAATGGGTTTTGCCAAAACACCACACTCAAGGTTTTGGTTCTGATTTTGGGTTTTGGGTTCTGATTTTTTTTTTTTTTTAAAAAAAAGCATAAAAAGTGCAAAAATCCAGATTTTTGGATTTTTTTCACTCCTACGCTATTATTAACCTCAATAACATTCATTTCCACTCATTTCCAGTCTATTCTGAACACCTCACACCTCCCAATATTGTTTTTAGGCCAAAAGGTTGCACCGAGGTAGCTGGATGACTAAGCTAAGCGACACAAGTGGGCGGCACAAACACGTGGCCCATCAAGGAGTGGCACAGCAGTGGCAGACAGGATGGCAGTTTGAAAAACTAGGCCCCAAAGAGCACATAATGCCAAAAAAAGAGGTGCAAGATGAAATTGTCTTTGGGCCCTCCCACCCACCCTTATGTTGCGGAAAAAGGACATGCACACTTTAACAAACCAATCATTTCAGCGAAAGGGCCTACCAAACTACTGTGGCTGAAATGATTGGTTTGTTTGGGCCCCCACACAAAAAAAGCTATTCATCTCTCCCTGTACAAAGTAAAAAACTGGCTCTACCGAGGCAAGATATCAGCCTCATGCTCATCCTCCATTTTTTCAATGGTGACAGCATCCAATGCAGCGACAGTAGACATGTCAGCAATGGTTGGCAGGTCCTTCAGTCCGGCCCAGATGTTCTCGGCATCCCCGCCAGCGGGTCTTTTATGAAATCTCCGCTGTTTCCTCGCAGCCACAGGTGTGGAAGAAAATGAAGGAGGAGCTGTTGGCATATCACGGTCCTCTTCAGAGGACAATCTCCTGACCAGCAGGTCTTTGCACCGCTGTAGACTTGTGTCCGCCGGAAACAGAGACACAACAAACGCTTTAAACCGAGGATCGAGCACAGTGGCCAGAATGTATTCCTCTGACTTTAAAAGAGTGACCACCCTCGGATCCTGGCAAAGCATACGAAGGGCGTCATCCACAATAGCTACATGCTTTGTGGAATCGCAATGCTTTACCAGCTCCTCCCTCACTTTTTCCAGCTGCTTCTGCAACAGCCTGATCAGGAAATCACCTGACTCAAGCTGGCAGTGTCGGAACTGACTTCTCGTGTGACAAGTTCAAATGGCTGGAGAACCTTGCACAACACGGAAATCAGTCTCCACTGCGCTTGACTCAGGCGCATCCCCACTCCTTTGCCTATGTCGTAGGTGGCTGTGTAGGCTTGAATGGCCTTTTGCTGCTCCTCCATCCTATGCAGTATATAGAGGGTGGAGTTCCAGCGCGTCACAACCTCTTGTTTGAGGTGATGGCAGGGCAGGTTCAGGCTTTTCTGATGTTGCTCGAGTCTGCAGTAGGCAGTGGCAGAATGCCGAAAGTGTCCAGCAATTTTGCGGGCCACCGCAAGCATATCCTGCACACCCCTGTCACTCTTCAGGTAATGCTGCACCACCAAATTTATTGTGTGGGCAAAACATGGCACGTGCTGGAAATTTCCCATATGTAATGCCCGCACAATGTTACTGGCATTGTCCGATACCACAAATCCCCAGGAGAGTGTAAGTTGGGTAAGCCACTGCGAGATTATTTCCCTCAGTTTCTCTAAGAGGTTGTCAGCGTTGTACCTCTTATTAAAACTGGTGATACACAACGTTGCCTGCCTTGGAATGAGCAGGCGTTTTGGAGATGCTGCTACTGATGCTGCTGCTGCTGTTGCTGCGGAAGGCGATGCATCTACCCAGTGGGCTGTCACAGTCATATAGTCCTTAGTTTACCCTGAACCACTTGTCCACATGTCCGTGGTTAAGTGGACAGTGGGTACAACCGCATTTTTCAGAGCACTGAGGACACTTTTTCGTACTTCTCTGTACATCCCGGGTATCGCCTGCCTAGTGAAGTGGAATCTCGACAGGATTTGGTACCGGGGACACAATACCTCCATCAACCGTCTAAATCCCACTCCACTGATGGCGGACACCAGACGCACATCTAACACCAACATAGCTGTTAAGGCCGCAGTTATCTGCTTTGCCATAGGATGACTACTGTCGTACTTCGTGCTCATGGCAAAAGACTGTTGTAGGTCAACTGTTTAGTGAAAGTCGTAGCGGTCTTACGACTTCCCCTCTGGGAAGATGACCGACTATCAGCAGCAACAGCAGCAGCGGCAGTAGTAGTTGAGCGCTGCAGGATCCTCCGGAAGAATCCCGGATTGAAGAGGACTCAGTCATGCCGGTGACATGTCCTGCAGGACTATCTGACTATCTACAATTGACGAGGAGGGTGTTGCTGGTGTGGATACAACAGGACCAAGGGATTTAGGTGTCCCTGGACTGCTGACGGTCCTAGCCACAGTTCCTGAACTAAACACTGAATTATAAAGGTTCTTCAGGTGACATATAAGGGAGGATGTCTCTAGGTGGCCAAGATCCTTACCCCTGCTTATTTAAGCTTTACATAAGGTACATATGGCCATACATTTGTTGTCCGGATTGGGATAGAAATAATTCCAGACCGAAGAGGTGGATTTCTTGATCTTCTGGCCAGGCATGACGATATGCTTTTTCATCCCATGGACAACAACTGTTTCCCCCCCTTGGTGCCTCATTCAAGATAACCACATCAGCATCCTCCTCGTCAAGTTCCTCCTCAGCGCCAGCTACATCAATATCCTCCTCCCGGTGTACAACATTGACACCTTCATTAGCCAAATCTGTAACTGGACTGTGGGTGATCCTTCCAGCATATGCAAAGGGCGTGCTGCAAATGGTGGAAGGAGACACCTCTTCCCATACAGTGATGGGAAGGTCAGGCTTCGCAACCACCAACACCCTTGGACTCGCCTTAAGGATTTGTGATGCCATCTCTTTAGAAGGCAGAGTTGTTTTCTGTGTTGTTGATGACAGCTTAACTCTCTTAAATTTTTTAGAGGGGGGGGGAGGAGGAGGGCTTAGATCCTTGGGTGAAGCTGAACCCCTAGTCATGAACACGGGCCAGGGTCTAAGCCGTTCCTTGCCACTCCATGTCGTAAATGGCATATTGGCAAGTTTACGTTTCTCCTCAGATGATTTTAATTTTCTGCTAATTTTAGTGAACTTTGGCTTTTTGGATTTTACATGCCCTCTACTAGGAGATTGGGCATCGGCCTTGGCAGATGACATTGATGGCATTTCATCATCTATGTCATGACTAGTGGCAGCAGCTTCAGCATTAGGAGGAAGTGGTTCTTGATCTTTCCCTACTTTATCCTCCAAATTTTTGTACTCCATTATAGTTTAATCTCTGGTACTAATATTTCTGGACTGCAGGAACAGTGAACGTAGTTTAATCTCTGGTACTAATATTTCTGGACTGCAGGAACAGTGAACGTAGTTTAATCTCTGGTAGTAATATTTCTGGACTGCAGGAACAGTGAACGTATTTATATATTGCAGTACTAATATTTCTGGACTGCAGGAACAGTGAACGTAGTTAAATATTGCAGTACTAATATTCTGGACTGCAGGAACAGTGAACGTATTTATATATTGCAGTACTAATATTTCTGGACTGCAGGAACAGTGAACATAGTTTAATATTGCAGTAATAATATTTCTGGACTGCAGGAACAGTGAACGTAGTTAAATTTTGCAGTACCGTATATACTCATTGACTCGAGTATAAGCCTAGGGTGGGAAATGCAGCAGCAACTGGTAAATTTCAAAAACAAAAATAGATACCAATAAAATTACATTAATTGAGGCATCAGTAGGTTAAATGTTTTTGAATATTTATTTCAAAGAAAAACAGTAAACTAGCTCTGTAAGTGGAAAAGAGTCAACAAAACCAATATGGTATCAACAATAACTTTAAAAGTACAAAAACCTTAGCTCAATCAGCAACCAAGCTAAAACACAAGAGTTAAAATCCTTCAAAACTGGATTCCTCCTCATCATCTGTATGTCCAAACAGAGCTTCAACTCTATCTGGTGTGAGGCTATCAGCATAGACATTGTCGTCATCACCGAGTTCGCAGTCATCACCATCACTGCTGTCGTTCTCATACAAAGCGCTGTCTTCACTGCCATCCATAGCATTACTAATGCCACATTTCTTGAAGGCACGTTGCACCATGTCCTCTGGAATCTCTTCCCATGCATCACGAACCCACTTTGCTACCAATTCTATGTCGGGCTTCCTCAGATTTCCAACTTTTGTCAGTTGGGCTTGACCAGACGACATCCATTCATGCCACATCTTTCGCACACGGTCTTTGAAAGGTTTGTTTAAACACACATCTAGGGGCTGCAATACAGATGTAAGCCCACCTGGGATAACGGCCAAAGTAACTTGAGAAGACTTTGCCAATTTTTTTATGTCATCAGATGTGTGGGCTCTGAACATATCCCAAACTAGCAATGATGGTTTTTTCTTTAAGGCTGTTCCTGGACGTCCGTTCCAAATTTCTTCCAGCCATTTTTTTGTTCCGTCTTCATCCATCCAGCCTTTAATATGTGCACGCACTGTAATTCGTGGTGGGAATTTGACCTTTTTAGGCAAGGTCTTTCTTTTAAAAATAATGACAGGCCACAGCTTAGTTCCATTAGCCAAACATGACAGAACGACTGTGAAATGGTTTTTTTCATTTCCTGTGGTTCTGAGTAAAATAGTTTTTTCTCCCAAACTTGCCACAGTTCTGTTGCTAGGAAGATCAAAGGTCATAGGTGTTTCATCCATATTCCCAATATCTCCCAGGTCAAAGTTATGGATCCTTCTTTGTTTTATGATGAATGAATGGAATGACATCACTTTCTCTTCAAGGTCTTTTGGCAACTTCTGTGAAATCTTTGTTCTTTGCCGCAAACATAAGGCAAACCTATTCATAAAGCGGGTACACCATCCTGCTGACGCAACAAAATTTTCAATGCCTGGTGCTTTTAATTTGTCATCTTTAGCCAATTGAAGGGCACGTAAGCGAATTCCCATACGTGTCACGCAGTAACCATTTTGACGACACTCTATAACCCATTTATGCAATTCAGTCTCTAGAGCTTCATATGAAGTCGTTAAACCACGTCGAGCTTTTTTTGCCTTTGGAATCTTTTCCAAGTCAGCTTTCATTTTCCGCCACTCCCTCACTTGTTTTTCGTCAACACAAAATTCCCTACTTGCAATACTGTTATTGCTCTCTTCTGCTCTTGACAAAACCTTAAGTTTGAAGCCAGCTTCGTATGACCTGCGTTTTTGTTTTGGTCCAGGATTAGAAGTACTGGGATCCATTTCTAACAGGATAAAAAAAAACATCTAGTATTTTATGCACTTTATTATGCTCATCTTCTTTTTTTTTTTTTACTTTACTTTTATACATTCAGCTGAGACCCCAGGCTTCCACTACAGTGGAAGCACATTCATTAGAAGCAGCGGCACCCAGCAGTTATGCTGCTCTAGATAACAGTGACCCCCCCCCCTGTCAGGATGTGTGCATTGCAATTAGTGAGGGCATCTCGGCTTCTCATCAGCACCCCTCGCCGCTAAGTGCTTTGGCGCACAGTCCAAATTCTTGAAGACACACATACTTTCGGTTGCTTTGTTTGTGAAAGATGGGTGATGATGCAGGGTTGAATATCTGGGCGGCACAGTGGTGTAGTGGTTAGCACTTCTGCCTTACAGCACTGGGGTCATGAGTTCAATTCCCAACCATGGCCTTATATGAGTGGAGTTTCTATGTTCTCCCTGTGTTTGCGTGGGTTTCCTCCAGGTGCTCCGGTTTCCTCCCACACTCCAAAAACATACTACTAGGTTAATTTTTATTACCGTACTTTTGCAGAAGAGACACGTGTACTAATGTTATTATAGTAAAATGATGGAGTTGTATTTTTCTAATTACATCTTCCAGATATAACAACAACATACGGGTAATCCATTATATACAGTTAATGGGGGGAAATACCAACAAGACATTTCACATCCCCTTGTTAAATCCTAGAGGGATATGGGGGAATGAAGTGTTAACACACAACACAAGACATTTCATTGTGTCTTTTTTGCGATAATACAACCACCAATCGTTGATGGTGACTGTATTCAACCTACCAGGACCACAATGCACGATTACAATTCCACGGACACCATACTGAAGCTAAAAGGACTACAACTAATAATATACTTATTGAACACTCAAGCGATGAGCGAGTTGTTCTACTGATGGCATGCAGCAACTTCTACATTCATGATTGTGCTGTGTTTTATCAATCAGTTTTCTTATTTATTAGAACGAGTATACATGTTGGAGATCTCCTTATTCTCGTACTGCTTAGACATAGAGAATTTCAAACCCTGGCTCTATTTTTATCTGTACATTGCCTCCTTTATTGATAACTGGACTTTATCCATATGTCTGCATACGCATTTATGGTTTTTATGCGCATGTTACAGTACGGTCATTACCGGTAATTAACCTACCGGTATATATCTGTTGCTATAATATTGTACAATATTTTAATTTGCTATCAATGCACTGATTTTTTATATGTACTTTGATATTTCATTGCATATTTACATTGATATATGTGCTACAGGATATTATTTTCACAAATTACCGTATATTAAATATATTCCATATTTTTACTTTGGATATAGTATACTGTGGGCACAGAATTGTATTTTGTAACGAGGATGGTGCCTGCCTCCATAGCTTCAGCCCTTAAGTTCCACTTAAGGGCTGAAGAGAAAGAGAAAGAAAATATTAACTTACAAGTTTGGTGAGAAAAAATCAACTTTCAAGAGCTTGGTGCCTGTTGCCGTAAGTTCCGCAGTGGAACGTATGTGCGTTCCACCGACCGCAAGTTCCAAATGCCGAACTTCCGGTCGGTGGAACGCACATGCGTTCCACTGCGGAACCTACGGCAACAGGCACCAAGCTCTTGAAAGTTGATTTTTTTCTCACCAAACTTGTAAGTTAATATTTTCTTTCTCTTTCTCTTCAGCCCTTAAGCGGAACTTAGGGGCTGAAGCTATGGAGGCAGGCACCATCCTCGTTACGGCCGTGCATTGGTGTCCTGGAGCATCACCCGAGTATAAGCCGAAGGGGGGCTTTTCCAGCACAAAAAATGTGCTGGAAAACTCGGCTTATACTCGAGTATATACGGTAATAATATTTCTGGACTGCAGGAACAGTGAACGTAGTTTAATATTGCAGTACTAATATTTCTGGACTGCAGGAACAGTGAACAAAGTTAAATATTGCAGTACTAATATTTCTGGACTGCAGGAACAGTGAACGTATTTATATATTGCAGTATAATTTTTTTATAGTTTTTTTATAATTTTTTTATAATTTTTTTATAAATTTTTAATAACAATGGACTTAGCAGGACAGAGCACTGGACAAAGCACCACTGGACTCAGCAGGACAGAGCACAAGACAAAGCACCACTGGACTCAGCAGGACAGAGCACAGGACAAAGCACCACTGGACTCAGCAGGACAGAGCACAGGACAAAGCACCACTGGACTCAGCAGGACAGAGTGACAGGACACAGCAGCACTAAAAAAACCAACCTCCCTCTTCCCTGATCTTAGGCCAACTGAAGATGGCGACGGCAAGCGGGGGATTTATAGAATCCGAGTCTCGCGAGATCCGACGGCGGGATTTGGAGTCAGAGCCTTTCAGTGTTTCTCCCCGCCGGGAATACCCGAACAGTGCTCGAATCGCCGTCGGATTGCGATAATCCGAGCCCGCTCATCTCTAATTGATTGCAGAAGAAAAACAAAGAAAAGTCATACAAAGGAACAGAACAAGGTTATATGAGGTTGAAAGAGGAGGTTCAGACATGATAGAGGGCAGACAGGGCCCAACTTGTGAGTTCTTACAATCTAGAGGGAGATGTGAAAGTCATGGGGAAGAAGGATGCTAGCTGGCAGTGCACAGTCTTTGTAGTATAAGCATACTTACCTACTCTCGGAAACTTGTTTCCGGGATAGGGGCGTGACTAGGTGGGAGGACGCGGGGCGCGGCAAAACGCACCATTTTGGCCCCGCCCCCTCGACGGGAATGACTTTTTCACAGGGGCGGGGCCAAAATGGCGCGATTCACAGATAATCGCGTCAAATTATGCAATTATATTAAGACCCCCTCCTTCACACACACAACACTGCTATACAGGCTCCTCTGACACATACACACTACACTCCTATACTGGCCCCTCTCACACAAACACACAATACATTCATATACTGCCCCCCCCAATACATTCATATACTGCGACCCCCCCCCACACACAATACATTTATATACTCCCCCCCCACACCCACACAATACATTCATATACTGCCCCCCCCCACACATAATAAATTCATATACTGCTCTCCCCCCACACACACACACACACACAATGCATTCATATACTTGCCCACACACACACACACACACACACAATACATTCATGTACACAGTCATTGTTCGTCACCCCCTCTCACACAGACATTAATTTAGCATACTGACACACACACACACACACACACACATTAATTTAGCATACTGACACACACACAGTATATTAATATACCATACTTGCCAACTCCCGCAAACAAGTTTCCGGGAGAGGGAGCGTGACTGAAGGGCGGGAGGGGGCGGGTCGAGGCCAATCGCGTCACTTTGCCCCTAGGATCCGGGAGAAATGCCAGCTCTGAACCGAATTTCAGGAGTCTCCCGGACTTTCCGGGAGAGTTGGCAAGTATGTAATATACTACTACTGCAGGAATTGGATCAGCAACACTGCAGGACTCTACTGATGCAGTCCTGCTATTATATCCCAATAATCTGGTGCTTTGACTCCAGCAAAAATATATGTTCTGTTAGTGAGGGAAGCTGTAATTATCTATATATACCTCATACTTGCCAACATTTTTTTTTCTTTTTCCGGGAGATGCCGGCTGGGACGTGGGCGTGCAGGGGACGGGGCTGCGAAATCGCGTCATTTTGGCCCCGCCCCCGTGACGGAATGACGCAAATTGCGTCATTTTACAGTGGGGGCGGGGCTAAACGCCGCGATTCCGGGTGAATCGCGGCGTTTAAACTAAATTTTTCCCCCTTCCTATCAGGGAGATTGCCACACTCGTCCGGGAGACTCTCGCAAAATGCGGGAGTCTCCCGGACAATCCGGGAGAGTTGGCAAGTATGATATACCTGTATGATAGATGGAGAAAGGTATGGGCGAGTAGCTACATTATTTCGACTAAACAGACAACTAGGCCACATAAGTGATTTCCTGTTATTGTTGATGCATCTAAAAACAGATTATCTAAACAGTGCCTAAGTAATATTTGAATAAGGGATTTAGCAAAATATTATTGTGACATGGAAGTTGGATATGGTGAAACAATGACAGTTATTTAAAAATATCTCAATACAATGTACAGTAGAATCTGGGGGAAAGGAGACCACTGTATTTCCAAATCTCTTCAACTGACAATATGAGTACAAAAAAATGTTCAACAAACAAACAACCTGTTTTTCACAACTTTTATTTAAATCTAGATCCAAAACCAAAACCAATCCAATACATGAGGATTTTTGTATAAAAAAAAGATCTAAAACCAAAACACGAAGATGGTTTTTGAACCAAAATCAAAATCAATATACAGGGATCTGCCACATCTCTACTTAAAAAGCATTTCTTTATTCAAGCCTGTCACGAACTCCCAGCCTGTCCCAGATACAGCAATCTGAACAGCTGGCCGTGACTGGTGTCACCTCAGTTACTTAACAATGAATACACCTTTTCTGCCACCACGAAGGATTTTTTATGGTGTCCTTACATTCAACAGAACCACTTGTTAATGTTTCACACTTAAATCACATACATATGTAGCATGACCATCCCTTGGCTTCGTAAGTTCACAAAGAATCACGGAGAGTACACTAGATAAAATATGGCTTAATCTGAAAAAAATTTCCAAGGCATATTTACAAAAAGGTAGTAAACAGACATACAATAAATGCACATATTAGTTTCAGAAGATAAAATAGGAAATAAAACCAGAATTCTCACTTACAAGTTTCAGAAATTGACGTGTGAGGTAGACATCGTTACATTACCATCATGGATCTTAGTAGGGGGTACTGGCAGATCCAATTGTCACCCGAGGCCCGCGAGCGGTCCGCATTTATAACCCCATTTGGGCTATTTGAGTTTTTGGTCATGCCCTTTGGAATGAAAAATGCCCCTGCATCCTTCATGCGGTTGCTTGTCTGGATGACATTGCGGTGTTCAACCAGACCTGGGAGGAGCACCTGATCCATCTGAATAGTGTGTTAGGCTGAATTACTGAGGCAGGTCTGACTATCAAGCCAGAGAAGTGCCAGCTTGGCATGCGTGAAGTGCAGTATTTGGGACACCGTGTATGGGGAGTTATCCGTTATCCTCCGCCCAGAGCCATGGAAGGTAGAGGCTATTACGGCATGGCCGATCTCTATCTCGAAAAAGCAGGTAATGTCTTTCTTAGGTACAGCTGGATATTATAGAAAATTCATGCACCATTATAGTACCCAAGCCGAACCTCTAACTGACTTAACAAAAAAGAAATTACCCCAGGTGGTTAATTGGACAAAGGATTGTGAGAAAGCATTTATAGCTTTGAAATCTGCTTTGACCCATACCCCTGTTCTACAGGCTCCAGATTTCAAACGGAGGTTTATCGTACAGACCGACGCATCTAACTACAGACTAGGAGCTGTCCTTAACCAGGTGATAGCGCAGGGAGAGTAGCATCCTATCATTTTCCTAAGTAGAAAACTACTCCCCCGGGAGGTGGCGTATGCTACCATTGAACAACAGTGCCTAGCCATCGTATGGGCACTGCAAAAGCTACAGCCTTACCTGTATGGATGGGATTTCACCATTATCACAGATCATAATCCTCTAAACTGGCTGAAAACAGTTTATGGGGATAATGGGAAGCTATTAAGATGGAGTTTTTTTTTGCAGCAATATAACTTCACCATACAGCTCCATAAGGGCGGAGGAGATGGAAACGCAGATGGCCTCTCATGCCAAGGGGCAGAAGTGGTGAATGGGCAAAGAGACAGTAACAGGTCACAGTTCTCCGTGCCCCAGGTTAGGGGGAGGTGTGATGATTATGTAGTATATCTAATGAATAATTGTATTTTATGTTGAATTTATGTATAACACTGTGAATCTTTTATGTAACCTTCCAAAGTGTATTTTGCTAAGTGACCTGAGTCTGACCTAGGCAAGTGTTTTTTGAAAATAGTCAGACCAGGGAGAGATAGCTTAGGGGGAGTTTGAAAGCTGAGTATGCAGAGGACTTAGTATCAGACGCCGTCCCTGCGCCTCCTCATTATGCAGGGACGAGCGCCTGCTTCCAGCTGTGCGCCCCGTTGCTAAGCAATGGGGACGCTTCTTCCGGCGGCGTGGTGTGCATGCGCGCCCGTCTCCGTAGCAACGGGACGCGCTCTGGGACTTCCTGTTTGATACATAGTATCGGGGGCTGGTCTGCAGATGGCTCCTGTGAAGTTATCCGCAATTCTCAAGTGGCCTAGACCTATGGGACTGAAAGCTATACAGAGATTTATTGGCTTTGCCAACTATTATCAGCAGTTCATACCGCAATTTTCCACCATCATCGCGCCTATTACCGCTCTGACCAGAAAATCAGCTAATACCCAGGTTTGGTCTCCGGAGGCTGTCACCGCCTTTGAAGTCCTTAAGAAATCCTTCTCATCTGCTTCTGTGCTTGCTCAACCTAATCAAAACAGACCATTCCTAGTCGAAGTTGATGCATCTTCTGTTGGTGTCGGGGCAGTTCTGTCACAAGTGGCTATTTCTGGGAAACTATTACCCTGTGGGTTCTTCTCTAGGAGGTTCTCTCCCTCTGAGTCTAACTACGGCATTGGAGATAAAGAGTTACTTGCAGTAAAGTCTGCACTTGAGGAATGGCGTCATCTTCTGGAGGGTGCTCTCTACCCGGTTACGGTTCTTACCGATCACAAGAACCTCATCTGCCTTCGGGATGCCCGGTGTCTAAATTCCCCGTCAAGCCAGATAGTCCTCATTTTTGCCCGGTTTAATCTAAAACTCACCTACCGTGCTGGTTCTCTGAATTCCAAGGCCGATGCTCTTTCTCGTTCCTTTGACATCTCTGACACTCCACCCTCAGTAGAACCTACACCAGTCTTAGAACCTTCATGTATTGTGGCTATCACTCACACACCTCCTGCCGATTGTTCCTTCCTGGAGCCACACCTACGCTTGAAGGCACTCCGTTGGGCACATGCCACAAAATTCGCTGGTCATGCCGGTACAGAGAAGACCCTCTCGCTGCTTTCTCGTCATTACTGGTGGCCCACTGTCCGTACAGATGTTCAGGAGTTCGTAGCCTCATGCACTACTTGTGCTCAGAATAAAGTACCTAGGCAACTTCCCGCAGGACTGTTACAACCTCTCCCAATTCCTGATCTTCCATGGTCTAGCATCTCAATGGACTTCATCACTGATTTTCCACCCAGCAATGGCTGCAACACTATTTGGGTCACTGTGGACAGATTTTCCAAGATGGCCCAACTGCATCTAAACTAGCACAAATCTTTATTAAAGAGATCTTTCGCCTCCACGGTTGTCCTCAGGAAATAATCTCTGACCATGGCGTCCAGTTTATTTCTCGCTTTTGGAGAGCCTTCTGCAAAGATCTAGGTATTGGTCTTAAATTCTCCTCTGGGTATCACCCACAGACCAACGGCCAGACGGAGCGAGTAAATCAAGACTTAGAATTATTTCTACGTTGCTTTTCCTCACACAACCAGTCCAATTGGAGTCTTCTGCTGCCTTGGGCCGAATTTGCACACAACAACCATAGTCATTCTTCTTCTGGATATTCTCCCTTCTTCACTGTGTATGGGACCCATCCTATTCTTCCCTCGTTTTCCTCCCCACCCTCCGCGGTTCCTGCCGCCCATGCCATGACTCAAGATATGGCTAAGCTATGGATTTCCATGAAGCAGAATCTTCTAAGATCTGGACGTCAGTATAAGTCCTCCGCTGACCACCATAGAAGATTGGTGCCGGTTCTCCAGGTTGGGGACAAGGTGTGGTTGTCCACTCGGAATCTGAAACTACGGGTTCACTCCATGAAACTTGCACCTCGCTTTATTGGACCTTTTTCGGTGACTCAAGTAATTAATCCAGTTACTGTCAGACTCCAACTCCCTCCTGCGCTGAAGATTCACAACACCTTCCATATCTCCCTCCTTAAACCTTTGGTACTCAACAAATTTCATCATACCACTTCTGTTACTCAAGCCATTCTAACTGCTATGGGCGATGAATATGAGGTTAGTCAAGTCCTTGCTGAACGTAAAATCCGAGGACGTTATCAGTACCTGGTACACTGGAGGGGTTTTGGACCGGAGGAGAGATCTTGGGTTTTTAAGGAAGATCTGCATGCCCCAAAACTCTTAGCCGCCTTCCTTAAGCGACGCCCTAGACCCGATGTTTCCCCCAATTGTGAGGATGGGGGTAATATCAGACGCCGTCCCTGCGCCTCCTCATTATGCAGGGACGAGCGCCTGCTTCCGGCCGTGTGCCCTGTTGCTAAGCAATGGGGACGCTTCTTCCGGCGGCGTGGTGCGCATGCGCGCCCATCACCGTAGCAACGGGACACGCTCTGGGACTTCCTGTGGGCAGTCAGCGCGACTGACCGCCGAATCACTGCCCACCAATGAGGAGCAGACACTTCCTATAAATACCTGGCTCTGACACCATTAGGGTGCCAGAGCAACTAGTTATCTAGTCTCCAGCGTTCCTGTTATATATACATATATACCTTCATTACCTGTTTGATACCTGTTACCGACCCGGCTCTCTCTCTGACCTCGCTCCTGGATCTCCCTGTTGTACTGCCTTGTACTCTCCGGTTTGACCTCGGCCTGCTGACTCCTCTTCGTCTCCTGAATCTGTACCTTTATTGCCCGCTTGGTTCCAGACCCTGCCTGTACGACCACGAATATCTCCGTCATCTCGCAAGTAGCTACCTGGGAGGGCCGTGACCTGCACGTTGTTCGCCGCGAAGTCCAAACCTCCTTGCGGGGGTCCCTGGTGAATACCGGCGGCGTGTTAGTCTCAGCGCCTCCTTGTGTAGTTGTGCCAATACTTGCAGGTGTAAATACCTCACTCGTGACACTTAGCCAGGGCGAACAGCAGAGGTGAGCACTCAGGTCATGTGAAAATACTAGGTCTCAGGACATCCATGATTTACTTTGAAACTTTGTGTCATTGTGGGAATCGATCTGACTTAATTGAAAGTATAAATTCCTATAGTTAAGGAGCCAGCAAGAAAATGGTTTAAAATTCCCTTGTAGCAATGGGACAGTGTCCATTTCTTGAGGAGAGTCTGTCAAGACTGAAATGTGCCAAAACTTCTCAATGTGACCTTATTCTCTCTCAGTCTGTGTGTGTGTGTATGTTAGGGGATTTAGATTGTTAGCTCCAATGGGGCAGGGACTGATGTGAATGAGTTATCTGTACAGCATTGCGGAATTAGTGGCGCTATATAAATAGCTAATGATGATGATTGTCATGGCAAAGAGGGACTTTGAAATTAATTGCAATTCATCTGATCACTCTTCATGACATTCTGGAGTATATGCAAATTGACATCATAAAAACGGAGGCAGCAGACTTTGTGAAAAATAATATTTGTGTCATTCTCAAAACTTATGGTCCTGACTGTAGGATAGTTGTACAATAATCTCCATAAAAGCCTGTTCTATGTTTCATATACTGGATAATTTGAACACATAAGTGTCACACACCGGACTCTTACTTTCCCTACCCGAGGTGCGGTGCACTTACCAGCCCACCACTGAGCACTGCACTACTCTCCTGGTGGCCGCCATGTCACTTCTGTTCCTTGCCTACTATATTTAAAGCACCTCCTATCAATTCTCTGTGCCTGTTCTTTAAGTCAGAGATCCTGCTTGTGCTAAGACGTGGCTCCCTGTTCTTTCCCAATGCTACCTACTGCTCTACCATCCCAGTGATTATTTCAGTGTTCAGATTATCACTCCAGTGCCTTCATCTTCAGTATCCCTGTGGAATCCCTGTCCGCAGACTATTGCTCCAGTGTATAGAGTTCCATCATCCCAGTGCTAATTCCATCCCTGTTCGCAGACTACTCCTCCAAGTGGTTAATTCAGTGTGCAGATTATCTCTCCAGTACCTTCATCTTTGGTATCCCTGTGGAATCCCTGTACGCAGACTATCGCTCCAGTGTATACAGTTCCACCATCCCAGTGGTAGTTACTGCCCGCAGACTATCGAACCAGTGTGTTCTACTCCTCTACTCTTGTGGGTAATCCTTTCCACAGGCTAACGCAATAATGTGTCCAGAGTCACCATCCTAGTGGTAATTCTCATCCACAGTCTATTGCACCAGTGTGGACTGCTCCACCATCCCAGTGGTTAGACCGGTCCGCAGACTATCGATCACAGTGTGTAGTTCTACCATCCCAGTGGTAATTCCTGTCCGCAGTCTACATCAGCTACCTAGCTGCCTACCTATTCCTAGCCAGCTCTTCAGGACATCTCCTCTGGTTCAACTTCTCTGCTCTCTTTCCAAGTTACCTAGTTCTCTCAACAGGTCTCGTCTGGTACTCCCTCAGAGGAAGCGACATGTGGAGCAGAGACTGCAAAGTCCAAACTTACTTGTGGGGGACCCTGGCAAAAACCATCTGCTTTGTTAGACTCTGTGCCTCTGGGAGGCGTAGCGACAAGCCCGGCAGCCCTAGAGGACCCGACAATCCCAACTACTGTGCCAATAAGGAATTCATTTTCTAAGTATCTTAAGCACAGGTTAAAATCCTGCATAATAATCAGTATACTCACAGAAGGTTATTTACAAAGTAAAAATTGTTCACTTTGCAGTGAAAAAGCAATTTTAGACCTTCAACTCGATTTGCACCCAGATTTCTGACAAGGCATGTGATTTTATGGAGTAAGATGGCGGCTCTTTTGGGGAAGCAGAAGTTTGCATGGGCTGAGGGACTATGTTCCCAGCAGGTGTTCCGGTGAGCCTCACTTTGTGGAACAACGCAGAACAAGACTTCCTTTTACAGAGTGAGATTATTATAATGAAATAAAGGAGTTTAGAAGGTCTGTTTTAGGGACATCCTGCGTAGAAGGCTACAGTGCAATTTCCACTCCACAAAAGAACCCAACCTGTCCACCATCTGAGAGCTGGTGGTCTTCTGGTCTTATACTGTACTTTTAATGGGACCTGTTGCACTTCGATACAGGAGCATATTTCTGGGCATACTCTGAGCAATGTAACAAAGTGCTTCAAACACACACAATTGACACATGAACAAAAGACAGTCCTGATGATTACTAACTCTCAAGCAATGTAATCCATAAATGAGTCTAAACTAAGAAATATTATAAGAGAGAATCAGAATATTTAATAGAAAAGGGTGGCACTCAATTGATAGTAGATTGGACCATGTTGTGGTGCCTGTTCAGAGTCTCACTTCTGATTTGTGGAGGTGTCGCCCCAGGGTGGGCAGTAAGCACACACCTTGATGTGTGCTGAGTTGACCTGTTCATTCTCCATTCTTACATTCTACCAATGATTAATCATGCAACAGCTTGTTCCTTATAGACAATTTTCACATGTTGGGTATTACGAGCATGGAAATCAGGATACAATTGGTTCTCAAAAACCAGTGTGCTGCCCAGAACTACTACCTTTAGGATGTAAGCTCTCAGGAGCAGGGCCCTCTTTCCTTGTGTGCTCCTTCTACTATTCCATCACCCTCTGTACCTCTTCGCCTGCTTCTTTAGCCCTGTTTCCTTAGCTTCGACCTCCTTCTCGCTGATTGTCTACCATCACTTTCACACATTGTCCTAGAAATAATTTGATTTGCATTACCATGTGTCCTGTGTGTGTGTGTGTTTTTTTTTGTGCTTTTGTGTTTTTTGTTAATTTTTTGTTCTTTCTGTATCATGGGTCACTGCAGACCCTTTGTGACCCCTTATAAATTAAAAATTATTGATAAAAATAATAATAGAAGTGATATTGCCCCACACACAATACTCTTCACAGTCAAACAGTTGGATTTTAAAAGCAAGAAGTACTTTTTTTTTTTTTGGGGGGGGGTGATGCTCACATTCAAAGAAAGAGCACGCTGTTTTTTGCCCACTTACTAGTGCAGATGCCAGTGATACTGCCCCTCACACAATTGCCATTAGATTTTAAAACTTGCATTTTAAAAGCAATAAAAAAATACGAAACACACACAAATATGGTTTTGGGGTCGTTTTTGGGGAGCAAGTGCTGCTCAGAATCAAAGAGCACCCTGTTTTGTGGCTGCTTATGAGTACAGATATGAGTGATACTGCCCCTCACACAATTATATACAGAATAACTTACTGCAAAACAGGCAAGATCCAACATTTTCCTGTAAATGACGTTTTGCCTTATTTTTAGATCCAAATTTGTCATGACTCGGTTCAAATTAATACCCCAAAATTCAGATGCGTCGGATAAAATAAACTACTCTAGAAAGGGGAACAAGAAAGAAAACAACCAATTGTTGGTAAATAACCCCTTTAAATTGTATTTTGGGGGAATCAGGTAGTCAATGTAAAGATATCATTAGTAGAACAGTATCATGAGCATATGTTTATCTGTGTTAAACAATCACTTGTTAAATGTGTTCTAAATTACGTTCTATTAATAACTGTGCTCTAAAACTCTAATTACAATGTAACACCTTAGTCACTGTGAAATATTAGCTCTTAATAACATTTATGCTACCTGTGTAATGTACTTATTATTACTGCTCATAATATTCCATGCAGGGGCCGACGCACAGAAGCACTTTTTACCTTGTTTTTTTGGGGGTGTTTTTGAAGGACTGAAAACACACACAGATACATACATATATTAACGCCGTGAGCCAAAATATGTTTGTCTATGGTGCAATGTACTTGTGATCTTCTTTCTTTTTGTGATGCTTTGTTGGGAGGTTTTTTTTTTTGCAGTTCCTTGTGAATTTTAGATCTTACAGTCTTATCCTTTAAAACAATTATTTAAAGGATAAGACCTAACACTACCCCCTGTGGTACCCCACTGAAGACTTTAGCCCCACCTGAATATGTTTTATTAATATGTAGTTCACTATCTGCTTGGGGCACAGATGTTGCATCACTAGCAGATATTTTGTCCGCAATCATTTGCCAGCTCTGAAAATGCTGCCAGAGAACAAGTCACAGCGTCTCTGTCACACATTGTGTCACAAGGCAGGTAATGAGGAAGAGAGAATTGCTTATTAAAATCAGGTGGTTTCCCATTATAATATTGCTAATCTTAAATAATTGAAACATCCTTCTAGTGGCATTTAAGAGTGACTTCTGGCTTTCAAACAGCCAACATTTGCAAAAGATTGTATTTGTTTTAAACTAAGCCGTTTTATCCTGCTACAGAAGTGGGCCATATGTTCTGCCAAATCACTTCATGAAATGGGAACTTTCTCAATGGCTAAGTAAAACTAGTCATCTCCAGATATAGCCAGCGATCTCCGTATGTGAGTTTCACAGGTGAAGAGACTTCTCATGTTGGTGTTCTGCTGTCTGGCTGATGAGCTGTAACCAAGGATGAAAGAGGGGAAGTGGAGCTTGTGCTACCAGCAGTGGGTTGGCTAATGGCCCCTAGGCAACAATGCCAAGCTGAGCTGTTCCTTCTCACCTACCTGTATTCTTATGACCACCATCAACATAATATCCAGCCAAGATGCCCAGTATATGATATACTTAGTATAAATATCTTCAGTAATGATTGCATAAAACAGACAGATCCACATACCTGTTACCCAATGTCCCGTATACCTAACTTCTCGTGCTGACGTCCTTTAGCTATGCCAGTGGCTAAAAGGGCTATTATTAGAGGTGGAATGGGAGGGGGGCGTATTGTGCCCCTTTAATAAACACTCTCTTCTTGCCGTTATTCAAACATACTGTGATCAGATTCCTATGGCTTTGCCGGTAACAATGGCAAAGGGACATTTGAAGTCACAGGATAGCAGTACACTGACACTTGGGGGGTAAATGTATTAAACAGTGGATTCTGCAAGGCGCCGATATTCATTGACTTTGCAGGGGAAAATTAAAATGGCAAAACTTGCCTTGGAAGCCATCGCCGTTTTAAATTTCCTCTGCAAAGTCGCAGAATATCGGTAACTTGCAGAATCTTCTGCCTAATGCAGGGTTTCCCAAACCCAGTCCTCAGGGCTCCCTAACAGTGCAGGCTTTCTGGATCACATGTGATATAATTAGGACCACCTGTGGATCTGTTACAATGTATCAGTCAGTAATGCATACACCTGTGCTCCAGCAAGAAAATGTGGAAAACCTGCACTGTTGGGGAGCCCTGAGGAGTGGGTTTGGGAAACCTTGGCCTAATGCATTTACCCCTTTGGATCTTAGAACAACAGTGCAGGGATATTTGGAGTTCCATGATAACAGCACATTGACATTTATGGTCTCTGAACAATGGCACATTGACACTTGGAGGCCCTGAACAATGGTTCTCTGACACTTTGATGAAGCTTCACTGAGTTATGCCTCTCTGAGTCCAGTGGTTCATGGAAGACTAATCAACCAAATCCTTTGTGACTTAATAGAGGCTGCATTCTCTAACCTCTTAATTTATTTAGATATGGTCTGTAAACATGAGATTTTTCGTGTTAGATTCTTATGAGAAGAAGTCACACTCCCCCACCCCCTCCAAAAAAAAAACAATTACTCGAGCAGGGTGAAAACATGCTAATTCAACTGTAAACTACTGAACTGTGTGGCAGAGTAGACTGAAATCCATTGGCATGTAATGATTTTTTTGTTCCAAAACTCACCTTGTGTTTCCAGACACATTAAAAAGGTATTTTCCACACGTGATATTTTTCCTCTCAATCTTTCTATAAAATCAAGGGGTAGAAATATATGCAGATATCGACTAAACTCTTGCCTCATATATCATAGTACAAGTATTAAAGCACATTCGTTAACGTATTATAGTTTATATGCTGTGCAAAAGGAAATGTATTTGAGCATAATCTAGGTTGTTAACCTGTGGTACATGTACCCCAAGGGGTACCTCGGTCAAATTCAAGGGGTACTTCAGTGAGTTAAATAGTACTCAACATACAATGTGTCAGTAAATAATATACAGTGTATAAAATTAAATGAGAATTACATTTGCTCAGATTGGGGGTACTTAATATACATGAACATGCTTGGGGCAAAAGGGTGGGGTACACTTTTCCTAAACTGATATTTCTGACATTAGACTAGTGCAACATGAAAAATCCGAAGACTAACCGGGCGACATGTCAGAAATACAGACTTATCATAACACACACACAGAACACTTCAGACACGGATCCAATAAATTGCGAATACAGAAAAAGGCGGCAGTTGAAATTGACATTACTTCAAAAGGTGGTTTCAAGCAGCAATGTCAGGACCTGGTGCTTGACCCTAATGTTAACCTTAATCCTGCACCCTAACCCTAACTCTAACCCTTAGATTAGATTATAATGCGCTGGGTCCTGGCATTGCCGCTTTAAAACCGTAAATGTCATAGTCGCCCTTTGAAGTGACGTAAATTTCAACCGCCGGTCTTTTCTATAGTCACAATTTATTGAAGCTATTTCAGAAATGTTCTGTGTGTGATGGTAGGTCTGTATTTCTGACATGTCACCCTGTTAGTGTTCGGAATTTTCATGTGCACAAGTCAGTGGCAGAAATATCAGTATAGGATTAGTGACCACCACTGGGGACAACTTGGTAAACCAGTAGCGCACGCAGGAGGGGTTTCTGGGTCTCCAGAAACCCCTCCCCTCCACTAAAGAAGTGCCCCTGTACTATCCAGCAGCCGCGGCGCTGTCAAAGAAGCGTCCGCGGCGCTGCTGTATTGTATTGTATACAGCACCGCTGCGGATACTTCTTTGACAGCGCCGCGGCTGCTGGACAGTACATTGCTGCCAAAACGGAGATGCTGCGCATGCGCAGCAGCTGTCGCTTTTTGGGGGGGGAAACCCCCCATAAAAATCCTGTGTGCACCCCTGTAAACATTTACCATAACACAGGGGTACATACTGAAACAGGTTGAAAATCACTAGTCTTTAAATCTACTACCGGGTACAAAATGCTAAGCTACAAAAAGTAAGTAATTAATTTCCTATTGCAAACACCTAGGCTAAAATAATAGATAACAAAGGTGTTTTCCTACATCAACTTAATAACTCAGAACAGGCAACATCAATATTTTTAGAGTGTCGTGAAGTGTCTTAAGTGTTTCATTTCTTTTCTTTTGCACCAAATTTACCAACTGTCCTATGAGACTTTTTTTATTCCACTTGGAACCAGCGTTGGAATTCTGATGTAATAGGAGCAACAAGAGTATAATTGCCACATTCATACTACGCACAGAGAGATGTCACAACCGTAAGGCAGAAGGAAGTTTTCTTTTGCCCGCGGCAGTAGGAAGCTCCTGCAAAATCTGCATTTCAAGTGCCTAAAGGTAAATGTCACCATGATGAGACGGATTGGCAATCTTTCAGTAAGTTTGCTCCTTAGCTAAGGCCTGCACAGAAATTTCTTGTTTAAAAAGAGCGCAGAACTTGTGCGTATATCTGACCCTATTGAAATCAAGGTGTATCTCAAGATACTGTATGTTTCAATTTGAATTTATGTGGAAGTACGCTCACAGTATTTGCTATACATAGACACAGAGAACAGACTGCAGTATACACACATGTTGAAGGAGAGATGTGCCACCGTCTTTTGGTTTTGGATGTGGTTTTGGTTCTAAAATGTTTTCGTGATCTGGTTTTGTTGCTGGTTTTGCTCAAAAATCCTGAAAGGTTTTGGTTTTGGATCTGGATTTAATTAAAAATGTAGAGAAATAGCTAAAAATATCTGATTTTGAGCTGTTTTTATTACTATTTACAACATTAGCATTCATTTCAAGTCCTTTACAGTTTATTTTCTAATTTTCTCTGTCCAATTTTCCACCAATTTTGGGCAAAGGGCCTGATTCATTAAGGATCTTAAATGGAGAGGATCCTTATTTCAGTCTGCTGGACAAAACCATGTCACAATGCAAGGGGTGCAAATGAATGTTCTGTTTTGCACATAAGTTAAATACTGACTGTTTTTTCATGTAACACACACATATCAACTTTAAATTTCAGTGTACAAATAAGCTATCAAGTATTTGTGTGTTACATGAAAAAACAGTCAGTATTTAATTTATGTGCAAAACAGAACATTCATTTGCACCCCTTGCATTGTAACATGGTTTTGTCCAGCAGACTGAAATAAGGATCCTCTCCATTTAAGAACTTTAATGAATCAGGCCCAAAGTCTGCCGTGAGCCGGCTGGCTAAAATTAGTGACAGAGTAGCGGCAAAAATACATGGCAGTTTAATTATTATTTCTTATTGCTTAACAAACAAATTTGTGGTTGTGCTGATCAGAGTAGAAAAAAAACACCCTGCTGGTCATACTCAAGCACAACACTCTGTTTTTTTCCCGTTTAATATAGATGTCTCTGACCGCCCCTGACAAAACTAGGTTTGAGTACAAAAACAAAAAAAATTAGATTTTAGATGAACAAAATATATTAGTTGTTTGAGGGGTGCTGCTACACCGCGGCTCTCATTCATCCACAACCCCCTTTATTTTGTCCACTTAATAAAGATGTCACTGACAGCCCCTGACAAAATAAGAGTGAGAGTCCCTCATCTGGGGCCTTATTCATTAAGGATCTCAACTTAAGAAACTTCTTATTTCAGTTTCCTGGACAAAACCATGTTACAATACAAGGGGTGCAAATTAGTATTCTGTTTTGCACATAAGTTAAATACTGACTGTTTTTTCATGTAGCACACAAATACTTGATAGCTTATTTGTACACTGAAATTTAAAGTTGATATCTGTGTGCTACATGAAAAAACTTGTATCTAAAATCTTGGAGGGCAGCACAGTGGCCTAGTGGTTAGCACTTCTGCCTCACAGCAAATGGGTCATGAGTTCACTTCCCAACCAGGGCCTTATCTGTGTGGAGTTTGTATGTTCTCCCTGTGTTTGCGTGGGTTTCCTCCAGGTGCTCCGGTTTCCTCCCACACTCCAAGAACATACTGGTAGGTTATTTGGCTGCTATCAAAATTGACCCTAGTCTCTCCCTCTCTGTCTGTCTGTCTGTGTGTGTCTATATTAGGGAATTTAGACTGTAAGCTCCAATGGGGCAGGGACTGATGTGAATGAGTTCTCTGTACCACGCTGCAGAATTTGTGGCGCTATATAAATAAATGATGATGATGATTGGATTTGTCAAATTTCTCTGAATCCAAAACACTCATCTCTACACGTAAGTACCATAAAAGTTCACATCAGAATGCATAAAACTTTTATTTTATAAAACATTTAAAATAATCACTGTTAACAGTATAATGTTTTCTAAAAATATTTGTTTTCAAATGCAATTTTTTAAAAAATATTTTTTAATATTAATTACATAAAGAAGACTGCAATGCGTACTGTATATAAAATGAGTTTTAATAGTATATGCTAGTTGCATACTGTCCTGTGATAGCTAGTAACACGCATATGTGCAACTTTATAAATCAAAGACTGTGTTGTGTCAGCATTTACATCTGACCTGTAGCGGGTGCAAAAGATATGTCTGAAAACAAACCTACTTACGACAAACACTGTAAACGCGTTGGAATGTCCTTACTGCACATGGACTCTGTTAGTCCGCCCCTTCCCTTCCCCTTTCTCCCTCTTAAGTCATAGACATAGTCGTAAGTGTCAGTTGCATGTGGACATGAGTTGCATGCAATTGCGTTCATTGGCATAATGTACATTTCTGGACATGCGCAGTGGGAATCACGCAACATACGCAATGCAAACATAAGTACATCCAAACATGAATCAGGCCCCTTATCTTCAGTTTTTGAGAACATTTAAAATACACGTGTGTATGGGGTACATTTCTATAAATGTTTGTTATGTGAAAAAAATATTACAAAAGCAACATGTTGTTTCAAATAGTCTCAAAATGAGAGATATTAACAGAAAATCATAAGAAAAGCCTTAAACAATGTTCAGGCACATGAAAATATTGTAAATGCATCTCACCAGGTAACAATTACCATCAAGGACCTGAAGCACTGAATCTACCGCAGCTACCGGCTACCATGAATCAGCCACAACTCTATTCAGTTAGCCACAATGACAACATAGAGAGTGTATATGTGTGTGTGTGTGATATTGTTATCCCTTTATAATTAATCATATCAGGTTTGCTCTAGTACCACATCATGAATCACTTCTCAAGTGATTCTTCTTCATTAAACTGTTTTCTATACTTAATTCTTGTTGCATAATCACATGAGCTATATCTAATTCAACATTATTCATTCCCTATTGCATTATGGTCTGTCTTCATTACCAGGGATGGCGAGAAATGTGTGGGTATGGTCCACATGGGAGCCTGGCGGTGGAAATCATGATGGGGACAGGTTCATCTGAGCTGACGTATAGGTGCGAGGAAAGAAGCAGACCAAGAGCTTCTGATTGGTGGGCATTGTTATACCCCTCCTGGGCTGCGTGCGCAGAACTGGCCTTTTGCCAAAGCTGTCCTTTCAGCCTAGGGGGTCCCTCAAGAAGAGGCTGTAAATGGACCAATATTTCTCTTCTTGGACCTGTTCATTACTCACCAACTATTAAACTTATTTCCTTTTTATGTTGTCATACTAAAGTGGTCATATTGGCTTATCAATATTTGCATTACTAATTTATGTTGGGCGAGGTACGAAAAAGTTCACCCGGTTGACACCTGGTGAAAAACAATCCCATTACCTGTGAGACGTTATGATTGTTGAAATATGTACAACAGACTATGGGTTTGCTGCACACCTATGGTATCATCCATCGCAGAATGCCAATAATGATCAGACTGATTTGGGTGGAGGCGCTGAAACCGCTAACATTGAGTGCAACTCCAAACGATGCCTCATACCCATGACACATAAATGTCCAGGGGTTACAAAAGAGAAAAATACAAATATAACACGTTTGCTCCAAGCATATCTTTGACATGAGCCAAAGTATTAATCACCAACGTCTAAATACTTTTTAAGATGTCTTACAGTTGCTACAAGATTTGTATATCCTATATCCTATATTTGTATAGCCTTTGTTACGCAGTGACAGACATCATAAATAACTGTACTACATATTAAGACTAATTAAAAAAATGGGTTGCAGTTAGAGAAGGGTAAAGATTGCACAGTACTTAAAATATACAGAAAAACACTCAAATCCCTTGACGCTACTAGATGCAATCTGGAAGCTATTACCAGGTTGGAAACGATTGTCCTTTACAGCCATAATAAGAGCTAATATGTTCTTGATGTATTTAAATAAACCAATCAAAAAACACTACAGTACTGAGGAATCAGTCGCTCCAATCCCCACAATTATGAATTCAAATTCAATAAAGTACACTTTAATAAAAATCAGTAAAAATACAAGCTTACAAATAACTAAAAATGCACACTGCACTTTAATGAACAAATCTATATATACAGGAACTTTCAATTTGTTATTGCACAATCCTAATCAGTGCACTGATGTTTACATCTTGATAAAAAGTCCTCCATAAATAAATTGGAAAAAAGGCTCATAGATGTAGATATAGAACATATGCAAGAGCGTACTCTGCTCGGTCTGATTAAGCCAACAGAGCGCTGCTGGTCAGATTTTTTGGATGCTCGCTGGTGGAAAATCAGTCCTAGAGAGGAAAAAAGCCAAGAAAAAAAGGTAACCTTTGAGCCTGATAGTTCTGGCACCTTTAAATTGTGAAAGAAGACCAAAGACATATCGGGATTCTTTGGTGTCCCTTTCTCTTGTGAGAAACCTCCACAACCTGTCAGGGAAGCATCTGTGATAATTGTCATGAATGAAGGAGCATCTGGAAGGGGCCAAGGAGGAGGTTCGGAGAGAATGTCCCATTTGGACAACTCATTTTTTACTCTCCCGGAAATATGTATGATGTCTGACCAGGAATAGCGGGCAAGTTCTCAGGAGACTTTGCGACCCTTTGCATAACAGGAGTACGTGTTGAAAGCCAGGGGACATTACAATCATCTTCTGATTAATTCTTGATAAGTTGCAGAGAGACATCTGCACTTTTTTGAAGTTTTTACAATACATTCCTTTGTGTCTAGCCATTTTTCTGGTTGTACTGCTAGAGAAAAATGGAATTTAGCTGGTTTTGGAAGGGGTCAGTAACGTCTTTGGGATGTTCACAAGGAATCCTAGGTTTGTAAACAGAGAAAGGGTTAAATCCCTGTGTTTCAACAGGGTACCATTGTCTGAGTGTACTAACATGTCATCCAAGTAAATGCTACATTGGATGCTCTGTTGATGGAGATGTGACACCACTGCTTTCATGACTCGTGTAAAAGTGTAAGGGGCGATAGACAGGCCAAAAACCATAACTGTCCACTAAAATAAGCGTTCTCTCCAATAGAATCTGAGAAGGCGTCTGTGATTGGAGTGAGTCAATATAGATTGGAAAGCTTCATTTAGATCTATTTTAATACAGAAGCAATCCCTTGCGAGAAGGTAAGGAATGTCTGGGATACCTTCCATATGATTGGTTGCAAATATCGATTCAAAGCTTTGACATTTAGGATTGGTCTTATGGAGCTGTCTTGCTTTCTTATAGGAAAGAAGTGGCTGATCCAACCTTTGGCAGCCGAGTCCACTAATTCTATTTTTCCTTGCCGTAGAGCTAGTGTCAGTACCCCGTCAACAAGAAATATGAAATGCCTGGCATGGGGAAACAAATTAAAGGGAGGTTTAACCCAGACTGGATTGTTTTAAACAACTACCTGTCTATGGTAATCTGCTGCCACTCCGAATATGACTTTCTGAGAGTTTTCTGATGAGGAGGATATATGGCTGAACGTACCGTAACTGCAGCCTCTGTTAGCGTTGATCCATGTATTTGAGGCTGATCCTCTGGTAGCATCTTGGGATCTGTGCACAAAGCCTCCTCTTTGGGTTCTTCTTGTGCCTTGGAAGTCCCGGGCTATCTGGACTCCCCGTCTCTCTCTGCCTTGTCTAACACGAATAGCAGAGGCCCAGCTGCGTCTGCTCCTTTGTATTGAATCTTTCTGAATGTGCGGTCTGTAGGGTCATTGTGTCTTTTTCCCCCACAAGGGAGGCTAAAGATGGGTGAATTACAGTGGCAAATAATGCGGGTACATCTGGTAACCCCATATAGGTACCAACTCGTTGTTCCTGATGAGTATTGCTCTAAAGGCCAGCTGTGCAAATGTGCTGGGATGAGGCAGATTGTCTTGCAATCTCCTCTGATTCCCAATCTACAGAGGGAAACTGATCAATTTCCTTTGGGGGAAAAATGTAGTGTCTGTCTGATAGGTGACCCCATACGCTGACTACGAGCCCCTCACGCTGCCAGTTATGGACAGAACGGCTGAGCTTGCTCCGAGCCCTAGAATGTTGCCTGCTATGGGCAATTCCAGGGAAAGCGGGAATATCACCTGAGCAGGCTTCCCTGGGACTCATTTTGGATTTTCTTTAACTTTTTGTCTTTGGAGCCTGTGGACTCCCTGAACAGGAGAAATGACTTGGCATTCTCACGAGGAATATTTTTCACCTCAGAATCTGAAGAATGAGCAGTTCTAAAATTCCTGACAGGAATGTTCTTTTTTATTTTATAAATTATAGATTTAGATGAAGATAGAGCCCTTTTTGAAATATTTTTGATGTTTATAAGATCAAGAAAACAGTGACAGAAGTATCAAACATATAAATGGATCAAGGAATAGTTATACACTTCTTATGTGAAATTATGCACAGTTATAGCATACTAAGAGAAAATGAAAAAAAAGAAAGAAAATGAGTAAAGGGCAGAGGCAGGGCCATCTTTTCCATTGGGCACGATGGGCAGCTGCCCGGGGGCCCCACGGGCAAGGGGGCCCCATAGGCACGGCTCTTAATGACAATAAATAATCCTGCAAAAGAAAAAAACCTGCAAAAAAAACCTTCAAGGGTCACTGAGCAAGTACATCTATCTATCTCTATATATCGATATCTGTATCTGTATATATCTATATATGGGCCCGGGGGCCCATAATGTTGTTAAGATGGCCCTAGGCAGAGGGAGTGCAAAGGTTAGTAATACAAAGGGGCTGGATACTGGCCTTTAATGGGCTCTCTTACCCTTTTTACTGCCAGCGATGGGAGAACATTTGTAGAGAATCTGTTACTGAGAAAGAAAACTGTGTCCTCCATCTCATCGCTGACAGAAAAATCTGACCAGCAGTGCTCTGGAACGCGCTCACGTGACTGCGGGCGTGCATGCGACCTAACATGCACGCTATTCGCACACCACTCCGTTTCTGGCATGGGAAGTGAAAACTCTTTAATTTCCTCTGCCACAGCGTATTCGGGAGGCTTGCTGCCTAACCCACCTGCTGTTGCTAGGTGGCAAGCCTAGCAACAGCAGGTGTGTTGAGCCCGGCAAATTCCTGTTACATGGCCACTGATAGGCTCTACGGGCTAGATTTACTAAGCTGCGGGTTTGAAAAAGTGGGGATGTTGCCTATAGCAACCAATCAGATTCTAGCTGTCATTTTGTAGAAGGTACTAAATAAATGAAAGCTAGAATCTGATTGGTTGCCATAGGCGACATCCCCACTTTTTCAAACCTGCAGGTTAGTAAATCTAGCGTTATATGTTGTTAATGCTGCAGCTTATATGAACAGCAGAGGTGTGCAGGATGAATGGTAACAAGCCCTTCAGTATTTTCAATGTGATTTGGAAGGTGCAAATTCTGCTAAAGTTCTGCTGCACAAGCCCTTAAACTATTTTTTTTTTTTCTTTTCCCACATTTTAATGGATTAGTGTGGCACTGTCCCTAACAGACACTTCAGGTGTGAACTCACTAAGCCAGCTAGAAATCTAACTTGCAAATCCAGTTCTGCCTGTGATTTTAATTGTATATTAGTTTATAAATTGCTATATTGTGTTGATCAGTTCTAACTGACAAGTATAGGGAAGGAGAGGAACAGTACACAGTAGTTTGCATGTTCACGTCTTCAGCTGGAATGTTTTTCCTCAGTCTTCAGAAAAACAAGGAAGTGCCCTCCCCCTTCTCAGGTGCATATAATCAGGTAGTGCTATGGGCTAGAGCAGGTGAAAGCTGTCTGTCTGTTACCATGTACCTGAGGAAGCTGCTCCTGAGCCTGGGCATCCTATGCCTCATTGCTGGAGGCAGATCAGAGCCGTAAGTAAGGTGTTATTCTGATAACTGACAGACCATATGCTGCAGGCTTGGGCTGTCCAACTAAGACTTCTAGCAAACCACAATGCTCTGGGAGTTGTAGTACCACAGCCTGATAGGCATAAGTTGTACACATCTCATATACCAGTTATTCTAATAATAGGGACATTATAGAAAACCATGGGGTTTGTTGTTCTCATGCTGTGCCATTGAATGCTTTATGAGGTTCTCTTAAATTTCATGTTTTCTGGCTGTCTTCACAAAAATACAGGTGCTTTAACCAATTTGCTATGCTCACCTCGGCTAATAATGGAGTAACCTGTGTTCCAGAAATGCATAGCAGATTATTGGTGAGGTTTGTATACATCTGGTCATTCAGATGAGGTCAGAGGGATTACTGTATGCACTACTGAGGCTGATATGTTACTTACTGGGTGATACTTACGTTTTTTGTTTTGAGAGTTACCACCACCATAAAGTGAGTTAGGGGTAGCTTTACTAAAAAGTTAAAGTGGAGGTGTTTCCCATAGCAACCAATCAGATTCTAGCTGTCATTTCTTTTTTTTAAAAAAATAGAAAAAATAGCTAGTGTGGTTGCTATGGGTAACATCACCTCTTCCTTTTTAGAAGGTCTTAACAGATGTACCACTTAAGGGACTTTTTTTTTTATTTTTTTTATTTTTTTTTAGGGTAAGCGGTGTAGCAAGCCTTTTTACTGAGATATGTGTTTACATAACTTTGCAACCCTTAACATTGCTGAGTACTGTCTGAAATCCCTGTGTTTCCACATTATTTCTAAAATGGTAAATGTCCTACACTAAATCATTATTCCCTGTGTATGTATATAATAAAAATTTCACCTTCTTAAGGTTGCAAGCTCTATAACTAACTATTTATTTTTGCTACATTTTTTACTTGCATTGTTATAATACAATAGCCTGGGCAGACTGCTGCCAATTAATCTTATGTCTATTTTTAGGTGATGGCATATAGTCATGTGAATTGGAAACCAATTAAATTGCATTCAGTCTTGTTGAAAATAGAAAGCTAGAAAAAAGGGAAAAAAAAAAACCCTCCACATTATTATATACTTGCATATAATACAACTTGGCTGCACAGTATTTTTGTAAGCGAAGTATTATGACTTCTTGCTTATGTGGCATTAACTGATGCATGAGCGGAAATAATAATTGTGTAAGGTGATGATGGGAGATGAGACATTGTGCTTTATAGGAGACGCCAGCAGTCTGGTAATTACTGGTTTATAAAACAAAACTGTTTATCAAAAACAAATTATTTTAAAGTGGTACTTGTACATTTATTTTCTGCCTTTTTGGTTAAGATCAAGTGTAGATACCCATGTATGCAGAAGTGCTTAAAGGTGCTCTCTGTAGGTGATGGGCCTGTATTTGATCCTCTGGCCAAAAGGCCTTTTGCTTAAAGCCCCAGGTGCAGCATGCCCCCGGCAATACTTTAATTATTTATTTATTTTTGCCCAGACCTTATGGCTGGGCAGGTGAAAGTGTTATACATTCCAACAGTATGGCTGGGGCCTTCTGCATTTTAATTTTTTTTTTATTTTGTACCGATTTTACACCAGCACTTATTTTGCACATTTGTTTTTGCTTTATATGTGGGTATGCCATTTATTTAGGAGGGGTTAGGGTGAGACCCAGAGGAGAATAGAACCACCGGAGCCTTGCAGCTGAGGTGGGCCTGAAGACCCTTGCCCCCTGAGGGACATTATGGCTCTGAGGGGCGGGGATGTTAAGGGACCCCTCCCCTGTGCTATTGCTTTTTATTTATAGGCACCTCAAGATTTATGCAGTGCCGTACAGAATACATACAGTGGACCATACAGGGTAAAACCATGCAGAGCACTAAACAAATGCCAGGACTCCCAAATCTCCAAGCATAGCTAGTACATTGAAGTTGGAGCAGACGAAAAGGTGTATAGACGAGAGGGCAGATGGCCCTGTTTATAAGAGCTTACATCCTGAAGGGAAGGGCAAACAGACAGCAGGCACAATGTGGTGTCTGTGGAGTGGATCTAGCGCAAAGGCGTGCGTAACGGGCAGGGGAGAGAGAGGTGAGGATATCAAGCGTGGAGAGATGGGTGGATGGCTGGTAGGCTTTAAGGAACAGATGATGTTTAAGTGCCCATTTGAAGGTGCATAGATTGGGGTACAGTCTGGTAGAGTGTGGGAGATCCTTCCAATGGAGGGGGGGGGCAGCCCGGGAAAAGTCTTGGATTCTGGAGTTGGGAGTGAGTCTGAGAGTGGAGGAGAGGTGACTGTCATTGGCCGATCACATAAAATGGGAGGGGGTGTGAATTGAGGAGGTTGGAAATATATGGGGTAGTGGAATTGGCAAAGTCCTTGTGGGTGAGAAAGTTGGGAAGGGGAGCCAGTGTGAGGCAAGGTAGCGCGGGGAGGAGAAGTCTCGCAGTGGGGGTGATTTGGCAGCTGGGGAGGCCGGTGAGGAGAAGATTACTAATGATAGAATCTAAAGAGCTTTTCAGCAAATAATGTATGTTCTAGCTTAATAAATGTTTGTTTCGTAGAGAAGTGTTATAATCACGATGTAAGACCCTGCCTAACATTCTAATTCTGTTTGGCCCTGGGAATATTTTGGGAGAATGGTTTTAGCTTTTTCAGGCATGAAAACTTAAGTCCATTTTAATAATCTCGGTAGCGCTGACCATGTGTGGAGCAATTACGTCTGGCAATTTGGTTGTCTTTGACCGATTAATCCCAATATAATCTATTTGATCCAGTCCTGTAGGATTTAACTGTGTGTACTGCATTTGCTGTGTGCACATTCATCGATTTGAAGCCCTGAAAGTGGTCCATTGCAATATATTCAGATTTGTCTAACAACTAGGTAACCCCACTTCAATGCTGGTGTCTTGTTGTTTTATGCTCTTATTCAGTTGGCCCCAAAGTACAATTGGTGGCTTGTTTGTTTTTTTTTTGTTTTTTTTGGGTTTGTTTTACCTACAAAACAGGGACCTAATACACTGGCTATTGTGGTCTCCTAAGCTACACAATGAATAAACTCTGGGACATCACTTGTTAGGCCATAGACTTTGTGTTTTTGTGTTTTATGTTCTGTCGGAGCCTTTTAGAGTTTTATTTAGTTCTGTAACTTCTCTACTCGTTTAGATGTAATAATACATTCCTGGGCATAAAATCAGAAGATGACAAGTGAAAACAAAAATGTATCGCTTTCGTGTTCACAAAGACCCTTTTTCTACCCATAGGTAGATATGGATATTTAATTGTTCCTTTGATGTTGTGCCCTTATAATTATAAGTTGAGTAACTGCTGAGATTTGAGTAGTGAGGATTGATGGGGTGCAGGACTGATGATGGAATCCTCTTGTAGAATTCCAGTAAACAAGATGGAATGTGTGATATCTCTAATGGGGGCTGTTATCAAGGGGGGCACATGAAAGATATAAAATTCTGCATTATGTGTACTGCCACTTATCACATACCTGGCCCTCACATAGCCAAAAATATTCCTTTTTTTTGCAAAAAATAACAAAGTGGTTCTTTTCATTATGGAAATGAAAGATGTGCAAAAACTGTCAGCTTCTTCAGTTTGATGGGAAAGGACTGGGCTCCTAAGAGTGCATTTAGGTGTAAAATTTGTGCCAATCCACAGCAACCAATCAGATATCTTTGATTGACAGACTTGAGCTAGACAAAAAATAATTGCTGTGGTTCAGTACAAATTATGTGCCTTAATGTTAATTTAGTAACTTCTCTACTATTTGTACGGTGAAAGAGGGTAATGTTAAATGAGGTCAGCACAGGGTGTATCAGTGTTTTCTCTTTTATATTTGGGTTAACAAGATATGGAATGCATTTCTTCTAAGATGGTCAATTTTAATATTTTAAGTAAAAGGTACAGTGGCATGAATCTGCAAAGGTAACGTCACTGGAGCAATCTAAGGCCCTCTGCAGCAGATGGTCAATGCAGTGGAGACCACAGTTGTGTGAGCTCATATACAGGCAAACTTTGGTTCCTAACAAATATAGATAGAATTCTCCGCGTTGTGACACTGAAGTCTAAATAATGACTGGATGTACGTCTGGTATCCTGCAGCTGAAAAGAACCTGTGGGTTCTGAGAAAACCGCTAAATAGGAATGAAAACTGGCGCTGAGGCAAAAGACCACACCTAAAGTAACTGAGTCCCATGTGGTTGATAAAAATATCACATTTAATAAACAAAACACAAAAATAAATAACAATATGCCATATCGTATATCAGTGCACTGATAATACCATTACCACTCATATGGATATCATATAAATACATAAAATGGATGATGGATCTTAGATCTGTAATGTTCAGGATAAAAAAATCTGTCTCACTAGGCAGATATGTCATCAATATTAAAAATGGGATGGAATGAATGTAGAGCATATAGACCCAGATTAAGAAGTTCCAGGATGTAAAGTGGAAAATATACTAGGTATCGATTTGATACACAGGTTCCGGCAATTGTACAAGTAGTATATATTTCCAGTATGTAGAGGGTAAAAATAGAGGTTTGTCAGAGGGTATTTGTTTCGCCTCACTTCATTGGTCGATATCTTATTATCACGATAAGTGGAATGTAACACATTAGTATCACTCTCTGTAGGAAATCCGATGTAATTAGCAATTGAGACCAATGCAATAAGTGAGAAATAAACTGTTACTTTCCTGGTCCGTAGCCGTTGGTAAGATGATACAAATCTGGGAGAAAGACACCAAACCGTCTGAGCCTCTACGTTTGGTTCAATTGTAGCTACGATACGATGTATCACAGTACGAGGTATGCGTGTGACTCTGTTCAATCCATTGCACCACGTTCATCAAAAATATTAGGACAGGTCTTTGAACACAAACGATCCTGGATATTTTCATTAAAAAAAGGATCCGATGAAGTGGTATAACTGATACTGAGTGGAAGGTTAATATTAGTGCCTAATAATTCTGACGCGTTTCATCACACAAGCGTGATTTCATCAGAGGAAATGGATATATAGATACCTAGTATATTTTTCACTTTACATCCTGGAACTTCTTAATCTGGGTCTATATCAGGGTTTTCCAAAACCAGGGCTCCCCAACAGTGCAGGTTTTCTGGATCACATGTGACATAATTAGGACCACCTGTGGATCTGTTACAATGTGTCAGTCAGTAATTAATACACCTGTGCTACAGCAAGGAGATCTGGAAAACCTGCACTGTTGGGGAGGACTGGGTTTGGGAAACCCTGGCCTATATGTTCTAAATTCATTCCATACCATTTTCAATATTGATGACATATATCTACCTATTGAGACAGATTTTTTTTTTTTTTTTTTTTTTTATCCTGAACATTACAGATCTAAGATCGATTATCCATTTTATGTATATATGATATCCATATGAATGGTAATGGTATTATCAGTGCACTGATATGGCATATTGTTTATTTTTGTGTATTGTTTATTAAATGTGATATATATTTTTATCAACCACGTGGACTCAGTTACTATAGGTGTGGTCTGTTGTCTCAACGCTGATTTTCATTCTTATTAAACCTTTTTGGTTTCCAATTTCTAAGAACATTAGGACAAATTCCCCATAAATATAAGAGGGCTTCGTGGTTGTTTGGCCGGCCAAACAACCAGTGATATCGCTGTTTCCTAGTAAATTAATAGAATATACATACTGGTAAGACCAATGGTAGCTGTGCCTAGTGTGTGTGGGCCTCTCAAAATCCTGTTACAGAAGTCTCATGTTGCACAATTCAAGATTTGAAAACTTGTGTTTACATGCCCTAATTATATGCTTGTTGTTTTAACACCCCGTTTATAATTGTTGGTTCTTTATTGTGCTTGAACATTTTTCTAGGTGTGTCTTTTATATTTGTATCTGAAAGTCTACCAAAGTGCGTACGTATTTCTGTGTACAGATGAAGGTTTCATAACGTAACTATTACTGCAAGTACTTGATACTTCGCTTCAGTGGTTCAAGAACACTGAATCCTGTAGACATTATAAAACTCAGTCTCCGTTATTAACCCCCCTGAAGCGTGTATAGAATGTGGGGTGAACATGTCTCCAAGAGTTAATGGAATGTATAATGCGATCCATAGTGAGACAGGGGTGTCGGACACAAATCGGTTTTGGTATGTTTCACAAAAAAATGTAGGGCAAGTATATGCTTTATATAAAAAAAAAAAAATGGTTACACCTCAACGTTATCAAATAGTCAAAGAATGCTTAACATCAAAATGGTTAAAAAGCAGACCCTCTCTTGTGCGAAATTGGGGGCCCAGGTATTGAATTAACACTGTGGCCATATGTTCACTAAAAGTCCAGCACAGTCTCTTAAGGAGAAGGTGATTTGTTTACTTAAGAATAAAATGACATTACAGAAACACTGAAACCGCTAAAATGTTCTCATCTACTGTGCTCACTTCCATTGCTATCCGAGTATATTTGACAGTCCCAACATTACTGCACTTTTATAGCTGTAACTCGTTTGTATCAAAATCTCTTTGTTTGTTTTATCTTTCTGCAGGCAATTTATGTTTCAAATCCCCGGCCTGCTGCTGAGCGGAGAGACGGTAAGAGGATGTTTGGATGTCCAGTGCCATGATGAACCCATGGATGTTGATATTGTCCTTGAACTTGGTGTGAACCACACCATCATCAAAGAAGTGGTCCCAGTTGGTAATCAGAACATTTGCTCTGACTTACAGGTTAGTTCCCTGAAAAAAAGCTGATGAGTCTCCAAATTATATTCTCACTGGAAATTCTTATGGACTGTTTTGTAATGTTGTTTTTTTTTTTATAGCTACTTGTACTTTCTATAGAAGCTTACTCATGGCAAGCTAATGACAAATGTTGGTGTATGCACACCTTGCTAATTTGTTACTAACGAAAAATAATTTGTTTACGAAAAATAAAAAAAATATCACAGTAAAATTATGAAAATCTTAAATATTTGAATTATGAAATGGTGGTGGAATCATTACATCTGTAACCATTTATTTCTCCATCTATCCAGGTACCTGTGGTGTTTAAGTCTGAACTAGTCTTTATAATTATTACTGCAGTCAGTGGCAATTTCAGTTATAAGACACGAAGGGCTGTGGTGGTGGCCCCAACAACCGACGCCACGTTAATTCAAACAGCGAAGTACATGCACAAGCCTGGAGATACTGGTAATTTAAATTAAGTTATCAATAGTATCGGGCACTAGTCAATTCTGACATGGTGGAGGCAGCCATTTTGTGTTCTGAGCCAGGAGCATCACTGAGACATGGATACCGCCACACTGTCCAGTTTGTGGATCTTGTGAATGCTACTTCAGCACACAAAATGGCTGCCTCCTATGTGTAGGCAACCATTGAACTTAAATACTAAAAATGTTACTTAAATCTGTCCCATGAAGAGGTTAATCAACAGGTGAAAGCCCTATGTCTGAAGAAAACTGTTGGTTCTTCGCCAGGGATAAGGCCAGTTTCCACTACGCCCTATATATGAAGTGTTCCTGATGAGGCTCTTGCCTTTCTTTCCTGCTCCTGCTGTTCCACCAGTCTCTCCCCATTTAGCATTATTTCAGGAGGCAGCTTGCTGTGACACTCATCACTTATACTCCATTTGCAGTTATTGCATTAGCTGAGAGTGGGCAGTAAGGGCCAAGGGGGGTACAGGATTGACAAGATTCCCTGCCCCCTCCCCTCCTGATGCCTCTAGTCAGTGTGGAGACGAAAGTGCTGCAAATGTTGCTTCAGGTGATGCCTCAGATTCCCTAGGGGCACCACATTCATGGTGTCCAGCCTTCTCACGCTTCCAATATTGGTAATGAAAAGCAAATCACTCTGAACTAAATACCCAATGCAATAATTATATCAAATCCCCCTATAACCATTGCAAGCATGCATATGGTGCAGCTTGGGGGTGGGCTGGCAAATTTTAGCCTGGGGGCAAGACTCGACAGCCTATTGGGAACATTTTAAGGGGGGGGGGGAATGCAGGTGCCCAAGGTAGCCCACTATGGAACCAGTCTGGGGGGCAAATGCCCCCCAGTTTAGCCTGCACCTGGTGCAGCTTATGATACTAAGGAAAAAAGGTGCTCTTACCATAGCAGCCAATCAGATTCTGTGGTGCAGTGTAGAAAGTGAAAGCAAATATTGTGTAAGGCAAAACCACCTTTTTCACCAGTTTTGATAAATACCCTCTACAGGCTTTGGTTTATGCCCCTCATTCGATCATATTTATGTGAAGACTGTCCTGTGCTATGGAATCTGTTAGAGCCTTATTATTATTCTGTCTGTACCATTGTTCTGTCTAACTTTTATGTTTCCTTCGCACAGTGCGCTTTAATGTGTTTAGTCTTACAAATAATCTGCATCCAGTGGACAAGACGGTGAGTGTGGTTCAGAAATTTGTCTTTTTGATTTGTCGATTAAAGACTTGTCTTGTTGTTCTGTTGCTGATTTGAAGCCTATAGAAAGTTTTTACAGTTGGAATTATCTTAAATAATGAGTTTAGAGTGAGGGGCAACCCACCAGAGAATGATTAAAGTGAGTTACAAACACAGCCCGATAAGGGTATAGAAACTGTTATCTCTATTGATGCAATAAACCGTAAAACTACTTTTAACAAGTTGGCTGTAGGCACTTTGGTTTGTATAGATGTGCATTTGATACCGCCATTTTCTTGCAGCAATTTAAAAAGAGCCTCTTATCAATATTTAAGATTTAGATGCTCTGTCTCTGTGAATCATCTTCTTATTCAAACTTGTTTTACACGTGGACAGGGCTGAACTGAAATGTACTCATCCGCTAATATTCTAATTCTCCAGTTGGTTACAATTTGTTCCATCTCTGCTCACTTCATCTCTTCTGTGTAAATAAAATCTAGGAAAATGAATTAATAAGCTGCTCTTACCAAAGTCAACCACCCTGAAAACAAACATGTGGATTGCATCATATCCTTAATCACTCTGGTGACAAGTGCAAATGCCATTGCTTTACAATAAATAGCATTTGTCTGTACTAACCAGTCTTATGATGGGGTGAAATGAAAAACCTTCTCCGAAATGTACTCTGAAAGACATGCCTCCTTTTCCCAATTGTAGAGGAAGCCAATGTTTTGGAGGTATCCGTATTCTATGTTTCCATCTATCATCAAGTGCTAGTCTATAATCCATATCAAGCATCGGTTCACATTAATTGATAAATCAACTTTTAATTATAGTAATTTGCTGCATCCTGGCCCTTCCTTCAGATGTTCTCATAATAATCACATCAATTTTTTTTTTTTTCCCTTAAAGGTGAGCAATATTCTAATATTGCAGCATACATTTTATTTTCTCCCCTACTTTTTGTCAATGTGCTAGCGCTTATATTAAGCTAATAATATTAAGTGTTCAAGGTTTTTATGATCAACTATTTGCTGTTTTATTTCATTTTTTAGTAACTTTCTCTTTTTTTTTTTTTTTTTCCCCAGTATGATATAATCTTTGTACAGGTAAGTAACCCTACACTATGAGTTCTCTATGTACTTCTTGTTTCATTTTGCATTAATACTTGTCTAGATGCAGATAGATTGACCTGAATTTGAGCAGTCTGAAAACGTGTGACCTTGTCAGTCATTACACAGTATGTAAAGATAGAATATTTCCTGTTTATCACATTCCTGTTAGGATTAATGCAGTAGACACTAAACATATATATGCATTATGCTGTGTTCCTTAAATATATTTGCTTTGATGTTTTGTGCATGATGCATTTATATCCATTCGAGTTTAGGATCCTGCTGGGAATCGACTGTTTCAATGGCAAAATCAGACAACCGAGAATGGCTTTCTATCTTTGAAGTTCGATTTACTTGCCGATCAAGGTGTTGGGGCGTACCGAATCACAGTTGAAGTACAGTCCAGCGAATCGGCTACTAAAGAGTTTATGGTTGAGGAATATAGTACGTATAGCTATATGATTTACTGTAGAAATGTTTCAATGCTGTGCGGTTGATTGTATTTTTTTTTTTTTATTTTTTTTTTTTTCTTGTTGGACAAAGCAGCAAAACAAATGTAATCTGTTAAAATGTATTCTGAGAATAAGGTCCATGGAAACTTGTTATAAAGTTAAATAGTTGATGGTAGATTATGGTCTCGTGGATATTTTATAAACTTGTGCTCTGCAACTGTCCTTCTCTTCAGTGTATAATATATTGAAGAATGTTTCTAAGTGTAACCCTGCACCTTCATTATGTTTTGCTGAATCAATTTTTATCAAGCACCGTAAATGACAGGTCCTATAAGACAGAGTGGACTTGCTGTCAGTATTTCTTTTTTTTACAATTAAAATGCAATCGTTGAAAAGTAGATTTACATCAAGGTGGGGTGGAAGGTCTGAAGGATAACTGAGAAGTGATGGCAAAAGACTATATGGAAGGCGATCTAGAAAACTATAATGGATCTGTTGGTTGGGTCAGAATCCATCTTGCTGTCAAAGGGGTTCCAGGTTTCAAATGGTAAAAAATCTTCTGTAAAGTAGAAAGCAGTTGGTTCTTTGGTGCCCTGCTGAAAATCAACCATGTATTGTGGATTATATTAAGTCTGCCCGGTGAGGCTCCTTTCCATGAAGAGGCTATAACACATCATTATAAAGTGCCTTGGAGAAGGTGGTATATGGTTAATGAAAATAGCCTCCCTAGTTCATCCCGATCACATTCTTTACATTGTTGGTGGCGATGTAGAGTTAGTTGTGTCACAAATAATATTAGCACAACTGAAAAAGGAGGCGCAGAGTCGAACGCACCTCTGGTGTTCACCAAGTTCAAAAGACTGCAAACAAGTGTTCATCCTGTGCTACCATTTGATCTGTTCAAAGGACTTTTCTGAGACCACTTGCATGAAATTTGAGGGCATTTTATTGAAGGATACTAAGGTAAATCCAGGTCCTCCTTGATGCTGTCCTTTGTCTACCATCCTGGAACAAAACAAATTTAGTTTCCTACTTGAATGTCCTCTTGCCTCCATCTATTACCGAATATCTTTCTAAAATATAGGGGTGTGTGTGTGCAAACTTGTATGAATCCCTCTTCTATTAAAGAGGTTTATGAATTGTGGGAACAGAATGTGATTGTGGCAGAGAAAGGGGATGGTAAATTGAGTTTAGTACAGCTATCTGGGCTTCATAGTGGGATAATTAAACTTTCGATTTTTGTTCTTATTGACACTTTCCTCAATTTCCGCTTTTTTTTTTTTTTTCATTGAGGCTGCTGTGTTCAGAAGTTAAATTTGGATTGAAACCGTTGGACATGTTTAGGGGATACTGCTAGACTCTTGTCACTATGCAGGTCCAGTTATAGAAATCTTAGGATTAATCAGTTTGCAAAAAAAGAAAAATGGTTATTTTCTTTAATATTCTAATTTTACAGTATATAGTCTGCTTGCTGTCGTTCTATTTCCATTCTCTGACCCAAATGTGTCTTCGTTTTTTTTTTTTTTTCCATGGAGTTGTTGCCTCATCAGCATAGAGGCTAAACTCTACAGAAAAAGCCAAAATGGGAAGATTACCCATCTAACAATGTATTTCATTTGTACAGAGATCTCTTCAGTCATACAAAGTTTTAACACTCCACCTATATGCCAATTTAATAAAGTGGTCGCAGCCCATGTCTATGTACTGTCCATAAAATGAAGTTCATGTGCGAACGTGGCTAAATTGAAATGCCAAATGGGGGGGGGGGGGGGGGAAGTTGTTTTGTGTATGTTGTGTTATGTAATGCAGTTTTCATATGAGCATCATCCAACTGTGAGATCTGATATCTCTGATGGATAAGGGATAAGCCTGGCTTCAACTAGAACAATGTTTCTGCTATATGAACTGAGAGGTTTAAATTAGAAATGGAAAACTTTCTCTCCAGATTGCAGTCATCCAGGGTCACACACATTAGTTTCACGATGTGCAAAAGAGGTTTTAGGGAGGGATAGTTTTTGATGAAATGAGGAGTGGTATGAATGAATCAACTTCTGACTTAGAAATGCATTTGAATTGCTAGACACATTATAAAGCTTATTTAGACATATTTAAAGCTGCAATCCCACATTGGAGTATTTAACTTGCTACTTAAAGAAATCGAGTTTCCTGCACCATTGTTCAGTGCCACCCTTTGACTACCTATACCGTAGAAGATTGGTAAACTAAAAATGATTGTAACTGCAGTTGTGTGTGTATGTATATATATATATATATATATATATATATATATATATATATATATATTAGTACATGTTTTATAGGTATTGACATTTTTTCTTAACAGTGCAGATCATAGAAGGTTTGGTTGGTGCACCTTTCAATAGTCTATAGGTGATTATACTAGATATCTGGACAGCATTTTTAGGTGTGTACTATAGCTTAAATACTGAAGTTCTTTACTAAAGTGTGAAGCATGAATGAGGTGTATTGTCTTTCCCTAGGAATTAAGGAACCTCTTTATTTATTTTTCCCCCTCTGCACAGTATAAATATTTTGCAACAGTAGACTAAAAATCAATAGTATTCAATCATTCTTTGTTACAGTTTTGCCTAAATTCAAAGTGGAAGTAGATGCCACGAAGTCTATAACCATATTGGACAGGAATTTGTCATTCAAAGCCACTGCCATGTAAGTGAAATGGAGGAAATATGGTAGTTTGTTTGGTACACAAAGCTTTCTACATTTATTTTTATAATCTTAACTTGTATTTGACTAGAATCTGAGCACCTTGGTTTTATTTTATTCTCATTGTCGTCAGGAAAATCCTCTGTTTGCAGTGGATGGGGGTAGAAAACTAGACAATCAGATCACGGTGCTGACCACAGGAGATTAATGGTCTGGTCTTGGAGTTGTAAACTCATGTGATTGTTAGTGAGGACAGGCTAGTTATGCTAGGTTCATAACGTTTATATAATATATATATATATATATATATATATATATATTTGTTGGGCTAGCATGGGTTTAAATAGCCATATTTGGGTTTTGTTTTCTTTTCCCTTCTCCCAACCTTTTCTCCATCATTTCTCCCCCCCTCACATGGGCTGGCAATGTGTAGGACCACCAATGTGCGTAGTATCATTGTGATTACCCACATTTCGCTTACCCTCTTACCTGTGCTTTTGAAGAGGGTACAGATGTAAGGCAGTCTTGAGAGAGAAACAACTTTGAGGCGGACAACGCAGATTGAAAAGAATCACAGAAGACGAGGAAAGGCAAAGATGGCAGTAGGATCCCCATCAGCAGGGAAATCTGCATTGTTATACTAGAAACCGCCACTTGCAGGTCGAAATTTGGCACATGCAAACAAAAAGGGGGTTATAAGACAGCTGTGGATTGGTTTGGGTGTGAGATGACTTATTTGCACTTATAGGTGCAAAATTCTGCAACATATTAATTATACTATGTGCCCAAAACCTACAAAAAAGTTTTTGATCTGTGCTAAACCTTGTAATTTGTGGTGAATTTTTTTTTTTTTTTTTTCCCTAGATACACTTATGGTCAGGGGGTCCAAGGAAAAGTCACAGTCAGAGTGTGCAGGCCACCAGCTAATTATTATGGAGGGAACGCCTGCAATAGGAATCCTGATGGTCTCTGTCTTCAGGTCACTGGAGAAGTAAGTTCCACCTGAAACATTAGCAGAGGTTGCACATTAACACCTGTATTCGGTAAGAAGAGCCACACTGGGGAATGTCTGTATGTGGAAGGATTGTTTAATCCATCTTAGAAGAGGTTACTGACTTGCATTTTACATGGTTTAAGGCTAATGGAAACTTGTTAAACTTTCTCTATTTATTCTGACAGAGTATTGTTGCTGGACCCCTTCCCTCCCTTACATTAAATAAAAGATATACAAGAGGCAAATCTTCTTGCCTCTTCAACCTGTCCTCCCCTCTATTTCCTTAAAGTTATCCACTCCATCTCTCCCACTGTATAAACACCTTTAGTTCACCCCTTCAACTTCTCTCTCCACTGGCAAATTGTCATCCTCCTATAGACACATTCTCATCTCGGCAATCCTAACGAAACCATCTCTCGACCCAGCCTCTCTCAAACTACAGCTTATTGCTCTTCTCCCCTGTTGACTCCCGTTCATGAGCATCTTGTTTTCTGTTAGAATAATGAGACTGATCTTGTGCTTATGATCCACTCTGGTCCCCACCCAGACACAATGGCACCCGTACAGCAAAGAAGCTGGCCAAAGAAAAATGCACAGTTCGCAACAGTGGTCGCAAGGCTCGCATAGAACACAGGAGCAAACTGTACAATAACAATGTGTCGCAAACGGAGACCTTGGGTCAGAGATGGGTATTGACTCAGGTTTAGCCCTGGGGCCTGTGGGCCTTTAAAATAGACCTTAGTCTTCCCAAAGAGAGGCTACAATTGGCAAGAGTGTGGACAATATAGTTGTTTTTTGTAATAAAGTTAAAATAAACCCCCCCCCCCCCCCCCCCCCCCCCCAAAAAACAAAACCTATACTAACTAACATTTTGTTCAGGGTCTCGCTTATTACATTAGTAACTACATTCCTTTAAAAATTTGCTTTGAACATTATTAAATATACATTTTTTTAACTTAAAAATTATACATATTTTTTTTTTTTTTTTTTTTATTAAAGGTGGCTTGGTGTGACAATGCTGATATGGCAAAGCGTGGCATGCTTCCTCCACTCATGTTTTCTTTTGCCTGCATTACAGTTGGACTCAAATGGTGAATTTAGTGGAGGCCTTGACCTGACTCTTTTCCAGCTTGATCGGTCAGGATACGTGATGTATCTTGTAGCTCAGTTAACTGTGACGGAGGAGAGTACAGGTAAACTGATCATTTGTCTGGATGTTTTTGATTTGCTGATACTGTTTGCAGGCTTGGAAGGAACACTTGCTGCTAGAAAATTGTCTGAGACAATCTGTAGGCCATGTTACAGTAACATTCCACTATGGATTGACAGGCTCCTCCTGCAGTAAAATTATTATAGCCATCTCCTCTCATAAAACCTTGTGAAGTTTTCCAAGTTTGCGTATAAGGGCTAAAGAGGACCTTGACCATTATGATTTCTAGAATAGAACACTCAAAGGGAGTTATGTGATGCAAAAGGTCATTGCCAGTTCTCCCCTCTCTATAGGAAACAATATATATACCCACTGGCATTTGGGGAGCCTCTTTGTCCCAAAGATCTTTACTATGATTTGTTGTATACGACACATAGTAAGAATGATGTAATCCAGAGATATGCTGTTGCAATATCTCCATTTTAATGAATGAAACCTTGCCAAACTTGCATCAGTTTCTAATGATCATCAAGTTGGATATTGCTCCGTCAAGCTTCGGAACCTAATGGTGGCAAAAGGAAAGTCCCCTTTGTGGTTCTGACAATATTACTATGATTAAGGCAATAAACCCCATATGTTACCTATTTATGAGTTTAATAAGGGGGACAAAAAAAGGTGTCGAGTACCTTGTAGAAGACCCAAATAGCATAGCTGACTTATTTGGGGAATATTATGAAAAGCTGTATTCTGTGGATTGTTTACATTTTCTTATAACATGATCACCAGGATTATATAGTCCCTTGTTAGTGTTCTTTCTGTAGCTCCTATATAATAAGCAGTGCTCCAGAGAATGTTTAATCCTTTGTCACAGTGCAAGTTCATGCTACATGTGAGCTGTGTCTTTGTTGGGAACGTTTTGTATACCTCTGTCTATAACTTAACATTTATTTATTTTTATTTTTTTCTAATACTTTTATTCAATTCTCTGACAGGAGTCCAAATGACTGCATTGCAAACCATCAGTATCGTCTCCCAGTTGGGCCGGGTATATTTTGATCGCACGTTTATGCAGCAGTATTACAAGAAAGGACTTCCCTACTCTGTGGTGGTAAGTCAATGCTCAGGTTCAGGAAAACCTTTTAATGTACAAATGTGTATCTCTTTTTATTATTTGTTACAGTATTTCTATTTTGACCCCCTAACCCATATATACACCCTTCACTATTAATATCCACCACCCCACTTTTTTTTTTTTTTATCCTCCAAACAGACCCTAACCACTAGGCTACCTATAGCACGGTTTCCCATTTGCATGAACTAAAGAGGTTCTTGCATTCAGGGCGACCGGAAATATATATATTTTTTTAATGCAAAAAAGTATTACTTGTGTAGGAGAGTGACAGTAAATGCTCTAATCCTAAGTGATTGATTGAAATAGTGACTTCATTGATTTTTCTACTTTCCACTTTTTTTTATTTTTTTTATTTTACGTACATTTAAAAAGTGCTATGAGAAGAGAGCCACCTCATCTGCTGTTACTGATATACTCAGGGCAGTCTTGCCTCTTATTGTATCCAACTTTCCCCACTATATTTTACATCATATATATATATATATATATATATATATTTTTTTTTTTTATTCTGCTGGTCTTTGTTTTTGTTTTCAAACTTGAGGAAATGGCAACTTTCATTCATTCAAGGAAACAAATCTTTCTGTTACGTTTACACATTACAGCTTGTTGCAGAAGATGGGGTTGGACAGCCTTTGAGCAACCAAAGTGTAGAACTGAGAGTGGATGGTAAGACTATTCAGAATCTGACAACGGATGCAGCTGGCAAAGCACAGTATGACCTTGACACGTCGGATTTTTCATATCCCGAAATTAATTTGCAGGTAAGTGAAGGCAGACTAATGTGCACCAGTAGAAGCAGTAACCATTTGTAAATGATAAAATGGAGTCTTTCCTCTATAAAGCATTACTATTGCAGTGTAAATGGTGGCTATGAAAATATTATATGGGCACATTCTGTTTTCTGTTTGTGTATTGGACCTACCTAACGCCTGCATGGTGATCTAGCATTTACTTAGTGACTAAATGCTCCATATGTAAATATGCCCAGAACTATCTATATATATATATATATATATATATATATATAGATAGTTCTGGGCATATTTACATATGGAGCATTTAGTCACTAAGTAAATGCTAGATCACCATGCAGGCGTTAGGTAGGTCCAATACACAAACAGAAAACAGAATGTGCCCATATAATATTTTCATAGCCACCATTTACAATGAAGCTTGGTGTTCTCCTTGTCCCTATCGCCGTACCCATAATTGCATTTATTTTTTTTATTTTTTTTAATTCTACATAAAGAAACTTGGAAATTTTTTTTTTACTTTCTTGAATAGTCTTCTCTTAAAATATACAATGTCCTCAGCTTGGATGTTTGTGCATATGTAATACAGGGCCCTCTTCTATTCATAAAATGTTGTTCACCTTTTCAGAAATGCAGTAATATTGCATGGGTAGTGAATTTCTTAAGTTGGCAAACCTATAACTATTGTGTTTACAAACTGAATATATGTAGTAGTATTTCTTGCGCAGAAGTAAGACTGATCAGTGGCTGTCATAGCTAGATACGTCTGTGTATATTGACTAGACTGCTCATAACACTAGTTTAAGCGCGTTTTTTATTTTTATTCATGGCATAATGTGAAATTTAACGTACCTTGAATTGGATGGCCAGATCTGTCATGATGGATTTGAGGTTTGCCTTTTAGTGATTATAATTGTGTATCTTCACTACCTCCCAGGCAATTTACAAGGACCCTGAACAGTGCTATGACTCCAACTGGATAGTGCCTTATTACTCAAACGATAATTACCAAGTCACAAGATTCTATTCACGGACTGGGAGCTTTATAAAGCTACTGGGACCTAGAGAAGAACTACAAAGTGGACTGAAATATGAGCTAACGGTTCAGTATTTATTTGGCAAAGCGGCTCTGAAGGAATGTGGAAACGCTCCCAACTTCAAGCACATGGTAAGTATTGGAAGAGGGTGGAAAGGAATGGTTGATTAACCAGCGATGGCCACACCCATAGCTATTGTGCTAAGAAAAAAATTCAGTAACACTTGTCCTGTAATCTCCTAATCTCCCCCCCCCCCCCCCCCCTTTTTTTTTTTTTTTCTCTTTCTCTCTAGGTGATGGCAAGAACAAAGATTGTAGAATTTGATGTACATCCAATAGACATCGCCAAATGTAAGCATCCCTGTCCTGAATGTTTGTGAAAACATCATTAATACACTTCTTTATATACAGCATTGTAAACCTGTTAAATGGTCCTGTGGTTTATGGAGGGGGTGGTAAATTGGGCACGTGAGGCTTAAAAATATATTTAACTTGCACTGAAAAAAGTTTAATCTTTATGAAGAGAGTAAACACATAAAATACACCGGGCATAGAAATTTAAAATTCCTCATTCTTAATATCTTCTCGTGCAGTAGTGTAGGACAGAGCCCACTGACATTGGGTTATGTTCCATTTTCGGGAGGCAGAGCACTGTACAAAAAAGAACGGTTTCCTTCCCTCACCCATAAACTTCTCATCAGGTGTGTGTGTGTGTGTGTGTGTGTGTGTGGTCTGTTTTTGGGTGCAGGATGTTTGACACCAAGTATTCTGTATGTAAGAGGAGGTTTGCTGAGCCTGCCAGCTGACCAATGCATGTACACCAAATGCCGGCCTGAATTGCCTGCTGGTTAACCTGGCTCCCACTGTTCTTACCTCGGGCCACCCCAGAACATGCCTGGGCAAGCTTCTTAATCCAAACAGTCTCTGACTTTTCTAGGAAGGGTCAGGGCTTTCTAAATTAAGTGTCCTCCTTTCCCTCCTTTCCCTATGGCTTAAGTTCCTGAGCATTGTCTTGGATGATTCTCTAGCAGACTCTCCCATCCACAAGCTTTTCAACAAATTAGGGCCTGGGTTTAACATTTTCTTGTCTCCTAAAGTTGTAATCTTCAACTGTTCTATCCTAGCAAAAAGGCGTTGTTCAAATGGTGGAGGCAGCAGGGCAGCACCAGAATTATTATCTTCTAGAATCTTGTTGTCCATCAAATGCTTTCTGGTGTATTTGCTCACAAATGTATTTATTGAATTGCGTATTTTCCTCTCGCTTGGCAGCTGTGAAAGGGGAGTTTACCTTCTCATTTGAAGCAACTTGTGATCATGCTCCTGAAGTTGACATAATTGTATACTACATGTCTGAAAAGGAGGTGATGGCTGACCGTATTCATCTCTCTGTTGAGAAGTGCTTCAAACACAAGGTACCTTCAATATTGTATGCAACATACCTGTGACATCAATGCTGTCATTTTAGCCTTACAAACAAATGCTAGGTTGCATAGAAGGTGTGTTTGTTTTTTTTTTTATTTATTTTTTTAAACAAGGTTGTGCTGGTACGTTACAAATGCAGCACTCTTTGTACCTCTCCTATTGCTGGTTGTCAGTGGGAGTTGAGAAGCTGTTACAGTGCTGACAAAATAACCTCTTCCTATTAACACGCTGCCAAGAAGTAGTCTTCAGAGAGCTTGTATAAATTTTCTGTGTCGAGCTGTCTGCAACATTGTACATGTGTAGCCCATCCAAGAATAGTCTTTCCCTTCCCCCCCCCCCCAATCTGCTCAGCCGAGTCCCTCTCCCTCTCCCTCTCCCTCTCTCCTCTCCCTCTCCCTCTCCCTCTCCCTCTCCCTCTCCCTCTCCCTCTCCCTCTCCCTCTCCCTCTCCCTCTCCCTCTCCCTCTCCCTCTCCCTCTCCCTCTCCCTCTCCCTCTCCCTCTCCCTCTCCCTCTCCCTCTCCCTCTCCCTCTCCCTCTCCCTCTCCCTCTCCCTCTCCCTCTCCTCTCCCTCTCCCTCTCCCTCTCCCTCTCCCTCTCCCTCTCCCTCTCCCTCTCCCTCTCCCTCTCCCTCTCCCTCTCCCTCTCCCTCTCCCTCTCCCTCTCCCTCTCCCTCTCCCTCTCCCTCTCCCTCTCCCTCTCCCTCTCCCAAACCCTCTCCCAAACCCTCTCCCAAACCCTCTCCCTCTCCCTCTCCCAAACCCTCTCCCAAACCCTCTCCCAAACCCTCTCCCTCTCCCTCTCCCAAACCCTCTCCCAAACCCTCTCCCAAACCCTCTCCCTCTCCCAAACCCTCTCCCTCTCCCAAACTGCACTACGACTTCTTCCCCTCCAATTGCTTTATTTCAATACTCTTGTATTCATTTAATTTTTTCCCTAGGTGGTAATGGAATTTTCTAAAGAAACGGGGACCCCTGGTTCTAGTGTTGACTTGACTATAACAGCGGCCTCAGGATCCCTGTGTGCAGCAAGGGTCATCGATTCCAGCCTTATGCTTCTGAGTCAGGGCCAGCAGCTCACAGCTGACACAGTACGGTATTGGCTAATGTGATGTGGGGATTTTATAGAGGGAATGTTTTCAGTTGGTTGACGAGCAGTGCCCCGATGACTAAAACAAATTGTTGTGAACCCTGTTTTGTTTTTTTTGTTTTTTTTTTGTTTATGTAAATGATTGACTGTAAATTGGGATCAGAAGTTCTTGATCCAGAATGAGTCTCGTTGAAATGATGGGAACTGTGTGCCATGGCTCAGTCTGTGATTTAATGGACCCATTTCTGTTACAGGTGTACTCAAATATCCGATACTACTTAGGTGGATACTATATAGAAGGATATACTATAGAGCCACCTAGTCCTCCGTGTATTAATGTCAATGATTATATCCAGATTGACGGTGTGTACTATGGACCTGTTGGATTTCCACAAGAGGGTGATGTCTTCGAGATATTTAGGGTAAGTATCTATAAGTTACAGTATTTGGAGAGATACAGGTATAAGACCTCAGTGGTCCTACATATGAGGCAAATTTTTGGAGCTTTGTTATGATGGTCTAATACATGTAAGCCTCGCTCAAGTTCTGAGTTGGCTTGAATTGATATTTTAGACAAAACATACCTCCAATCTTTAGCTCTGTACTTAAGTTAAGATTGGTTAAGGAAAGTTTGAAAACTGACTTCGGACACCAGGCTCCTGTGATGAGAGGGCATTTATCCCAGCTTCATTAGTACGGTAGAGGACTTATGGTGGCCCAAGGAAATCACTTTTCTACATAACCTGGTGGACAATGCTCTTGGGGAGAGAGGGGGGGGGGAGCAGTTTGTGGTTACAAAGATACAGGATTTGTCACAAGTTCCACCTATTGCAAGCCGCCCGACATATTCCAGTCACTCCTATTCACTACCTAATCCATAAAATTAGAGTTAGTAGGTGTGTTGTGTTTACAATGTGTGCACTTGCTGAACCTCCGCAATAGACCTGCAATACATTTGTTCAAAACTAATCCACCACCCCAGATTGTAAATGAAGTTCTGAAAAACAAAAAAAACATAGCTTGAGCCACAGCAAAAACAAGCTTGCCATGTTCATAGTAGTTAACTACACAATATAAGGGGAGCTTCTGAGGTCAACATAGCTCTGCAAGAGTTGCCGGTGTGCTCCTAATTGTATTCCCAGGCTATACAAAATCGGGAAACATTTAAGTGTAAAATAAATTAAGATGGCACATGGAATAACTTCTGCTCATATACTGTATTAATAGGTGTTTGTCACTTTCAGAGTCTTGGTATGGTTGTTTGTGCTTTCAATATGACATTACACAAACCACAAGTGTGTGGAAACACTTACGTGTATGGCAGACCAGGTTCACCCATGTTCGCAATGGACTCTGTAATGGCTACATCAGGTAACTAGTTTGCTGAAGTATTTTTTTGTCTCCTCATTAGGGAAGTGATGGAAGTTGTTTCTGCTTTGCTCAGTAGTATGTTTGAGTAATCGTGAGTGCTCTGTGTATGGCTTCTCATGTTGCTGTACATGGAGAGCCAGATTCATCTTTGGTTGCAAGTCCCTTTTTGCATGTTGTATCTTGTGTGGAATAGCTGAAATGACAAAACTGTCTACGAATTAAAGGGCGGAACGGGGAGGTGCGGATGAACATAATCATTATCTGCCTTACTCTACATTGACTAACTCCCAGTATATGTTTTAAAAAATACTTACAATTTGTATGTACAGTACGCATGAACATCCTGACTGTTTACTAGTAAAAAAAAAATAAAACAAAATTTCTTTAAACATTTCAAACCCCCCTGCCCGATTGCTTATCACCGGTGGCGACGGCAGCCCTGGGAGCTGCGGCGCACAATTTGGGAACCACTGGTTTTAAAAGTTGTTTAATCTACCTTAGTGCCTGTGTTCTGATAGGACTTTATACTGCACGCATCCATGTGCGCAGAGCTGGATTAAGGGCTGAACAGGAAAGGGTGGGTGGGGGCATGTGTCCTGGGCCCCCCTCTTGGTTCTCCAGAGCCCCTTGACCCTTATCACATCTACCAGTCGTCAGATTAAGTTTCACTTTTTTTTTTTTTTTTTTTTTTTTTGCTAGTCTGGGCAGGCTCTGGCTTATTAGTGGCCAACCCCAACATTAGACTGCTTCCTGGTAGCTGGTCCCCAGCCACCTTTTTACATGTGCAGCTCAGATCAGCCTTGGGCTGATCAGTTCCTCCCCTCCCTCTCTCCTTTCCCTCCTGCCAGGTACCGTCGGCTTATACTGTGTTTTATAGTTGCTGCGCCTCTGCTCTTGGCCCAGCTCTCACTACTAGTGCTTCAATGAAAACTGTTCGTCAGATGAAGCAAATCGTGAGGCGTTTCTGCTCTCAGGATTCCTGAACAGAAGGTAAGATTTACATCTTGCAGATTCTTCTGTTCTGAGTCTGGAGAGCAGAAATCCCAGGATTTACTGCCAGATGTTAGGCCTGACAAGGGTGTGGAATTTCTGTTGAACTGATGAGTCGCCATCCTGAGGACACTGTCATTCGTTGTCAAACAGTCTCTCATTGCAGGAAATCAAGGGGTAAATGTATTAACCTGCGGGTTCTTCAACACCCGCTAGTTCGGCGTCTTCAGTGTTTAAATTTAAAGCGGCACTGCCTTGTAAACGCCGGAGAATGCGAACTCACAGGTTAATACACTTACCCCCAAGTGTTTATGCTGCTGACTGATACATATTTAATAGTATGATTTTTACTATTTGAAATAAATGTTGGTTATTCTAATAACTCCTGATCCATAGTTGTGGGGATTTTTTTTTTGTTACTTGGTGTCTGAATTACTTCAGTAGTTTAAGATATCAAATTTTGTTACCATTGGCCAAAACCCACAATTATTCCCTACATAATGACATTTTGTTGGTACATGCATATTAATATCTTAACGTTTGACAAATTTGTAAAGCATGTATTGTATAATTAATAATTTTTTTTTATTTTTTTTTTACCCAGTTTCTGCTCCTCTCTTCCTCACCACTGTTCCCTGCCACAGGTGCATGCAAAATCTACAATGCCTCCTTGTTGCGTGGCCACAAACACTGCATAGAGCAGCTCATAGGTGACGGGGAACTGTGGTGAGAAGGGGGGTTATTGGTGTAGTGAAGGGGTATATTGTGCAGAAAGAGAATTGTTGTATGTGGGGGGTATTGCTCTAATTTGTGGGTCACTGTTTGCTTGTAATGGAGTGTTGATGATGTTGTGTCAAGGGTCATTAGGAGAATAGGTCTATTTGTTAAATGGGAATGCTATTGATTTAATGTTGTGGGCTTAGTGTTGGTTGGCTTGGCTTTCCCAAAGGTGACCAGCATATATCCTTTTTCCAAACAGAGCCCAATGGTTCAATATCCAGACTAACAGCAACTGTGCTTATGGCACCAGCAGGTATGAAATCTGCAAGAACAGGTAGGGGAGAGACCGTCTGCCAACTTTTTTTGGCGGGACTGTCTCTCTCATTCAGGACTTTGTCCCAGCTGCAGGGTAGTAAATCCCTCTCTACGCTAACTTGCTCTTGAGGCGAAGCTATATGCACCGGTGGTGAGCACACAGTTGCCAGTGCTTTTCAAGGGGAGGAGTTTGCTGATCAGGCTCATATCTGACAGCAGCACCCAGAGTGACGGACTGCCTCTTGTCGATTCGACCTCGCCTATTGACAATACTATTTCCCAAGCTGCCCCTGGTTGCATTCTAATTGGCCTATTTCAACAGGTATTTTACCTGACCAACCTAACTTCAGCTGGACTTGTACTGTAAGCTCCTCCTACCCTTTTTTAACTTTCAAGTTAAATTAACTTCAGCTAAAATGTGAAAGAAACCGTTTGAATAAGCCCTTTAAGATGGTTTTAAAGCGTCTCCTTAAAATATATCGTTGGTACCACCACCATCAAGACAGAACAAAGACCAATATAAATTAACTAATATCTTCATTTTTGGTAGATGCAAAGAAAACATTATTGACAATTTTAAAAATGTTACATCCTATACAATAGTTTATTTCTTGTGGATGATGACGCTCATACAATAAGGAGCCTCCCTGTCTAATGTACTCCAGGCGCCCCTGAACCATAACCTAGCTCCGCATGTGCGTATCCCGCACTGTCCTGTCTACATACGGCAAGTAACGTTTAGGCAGAGCGTACTTGTACCCAGATTCAAATGGAAACGTATTTTGAGCTGCTTGTATGTGGATACAGTCGGAACCACACTCAAATTCCATGCTCCAATTTTTTTAAAATTCGAGTTGCGTCAAGACTAATCAGGCCGACAGTGCCCAAGTATTTGTGGATTGTAAACTGTGTATATAATATTTTATTCCGCGTCATCAGCTAATTTATATAGCGCCACTAATTCTGCATCACTGTACAGAGAATTTGCTCACATCAGTCCCTGCCCCACTGGAGTTTATAGTCTAAATGGCACACGCACGCCAATTTAATAGCAGCCAATTGACCTAGTATGGTTTTTGGAGTGGGAGGAATCCAGAGCACCTGGTGGAAACCCACGCAAACACTGGGTGGAAATACAGATAAGGCCATGGTCTGGAATCAAACTTGGTCCCCCCAATGCTGGGAGGCAGAAGTGCTAACCACTAAGCTAGCTGCTCGTGTTTTTTTTAAAGTTGCGTCTGAAGATGAATCTGGCTGGCTGTGCCCAAGTATTTGTGTATTGCAAACTATGTGTATAAAATTTATTCTATATGTACTGTAAAATCCTGTGTTCTGCTGTGAGATGATAAACATAGCAACCTCCATATAACAGTGGATGATTCAGAATTCTGACATCTCAGAAGAAATCAAGAAATCCCTCCAAACAGGCTCTAGTCTTGCAGGACAGGGCAGATTTTTGTAAGGCACCATGGTGTGGTTATGGGTAAGGCAGGTATGGCCATGTGGAAAAAGAAACCTGGTCAGATTGGGATGAGGTTAAGGTGGATTCAGTCTGCTTTATTTATTTTTGTTTTATATGTGCTTATTCGTTAAATGTCACAATTTTTTATATATATATATATATATATATATATATATATATATATATATATATATATATATATATATATATATATATATATATATATATATATATATATATACATATATACATACACCTCATTTGAAATAATAGTTGTCTCATCACAAGGTAGTTGCTCGCTACACACAGCCTAGAACGTCCCTTTATAAAATAGAAATTTGTATTTGGTGAGGAGCACTACTAGACTAACGAACGAGTTTCCTGTTAATAGATTCCACTGCTGTAAATTTTATAACCACTCAATATAACTTGCGTAGATCCAGCGATAACCATCTTGTAAATTCTTTAAAATGACGTTGTACTAATCATACCTCGTAACATTCTCAACTGGAAAATCTGTGTATGTATATACACACTCGCTCAATTGGGCTGTGGTGAGGAATCTACAGCATTACAATCGCTGTTCTACTGAAACTCTGAAATGACACGCAGTTGACAAAGGGATACTTGACTTTATTTTATTTGGCACATTGTAGTCGTTTCAGAGTCGCATACATATAATTTCTTCTCTACAACTCCCTCATATATATTAAAGGTAACTTGGTGACTTATATGGCTGCCGCTCCTCAATAAGGAAAAAACAAAACCATAAGTCCCGAGCGATCTGGTTAGTAGATTCCATTCCCTGACACATTATTTTGTTAATATATGGTTTTAATGGGGACTGTAGAGAATACCAACTTGGCGAGCCATGCAACCAGCACCAAATCATTTTGCGGATTATTTAATTACTTAAGCCCAATTGTTTGGACTTCTCTTTAAATTAAATAGAAACATGGAATTTCACAATTGTTGGGAATAAGGAGACTAAATGGGTCCTATGTATCTTAAAAGATTGCTGAGCCGAGTCTTGGCCCCAGGCTAAAAATTGCCAGTCGGGCCATGTTTTTGAGCTTTTCATTGTAAGACTTGTGATGTAGGCCATTCCCCATTGTAGCTGTCCTTTACACAATCTTATGTCCTCCAGACTGAATGTCATATTCTAGGTGAGGTCTCTCCAATAACCTATATACGACCTCTTTCTGCTACGAATTCCACATACTATACAAACTATTGTACCATCTGCCTGGCTCATTACTTTCTGCATTCTCTTCCTATATTAAGTCGCCTAAACTAGTCATCCATACATCCATTCCTTTCTTACTGGTTGCCATTTTTGTGTCTTTAATACTCTTATTTAGCCTTTGCATTTGGGTCTCAAAAATGCACGCTTTAGCCTTTTACATTAATATGCAGCTGACACCTCCATTTGGTCTACTTAGATCATCAATAATTTTGCCGAAGGTCTCTTTACTGCAATGCTCTTCCCATAGACTTCAATGGCATTCGCCATCGGACATAGGTTCGAACTTGTTAATTTGTGCTAAAGTAACCTATAGGGACTGCTTCTGCGTTCGAAAACAGTGGGGAATCAGCAGACATGTCCGATATCTGCTGCGATCATTTAGTTATAAATAGAGGGGATACTTAATATTGCAGTGGTCCCCTTAAAACAGTCCCTAAGAGATAAACACCATGCAAAGCATAAGATAATACACACATGGTTAAATGGAAGCGCTGACATGTTGGAAGTGAAAAAGCTAATATTTCCATGGATTGCTGCTGCAGCTTTTTCTACTCATGGTGACGTTTGCAAGCTCCATTTCGCTCCCACCTAGATTTTCACCCGCCCATCAATTGCTGTTCAATGTTGACTGAAGGAGGTAGTGCAGTGAGACACAGGGGCACATTTAACAAATGACGGTATTGCACTATCGTGCACTTACCGTGAAAATAGGTGAAGGAAGTCTGCAATTGATATTTATGACAGCTCCGTTCGACTGTTCAATCTTCAAAACCACTAATTTTCGCTGCAGTTCGTTTTTTCTAACAGTCGCCATTCAACAGAATGGTGACTGCTCCTGGACGCAATCTAACAAGTCCCAAAAAAACATTTTTTTCGGGACCTTGTCATGTTAATGTACGCCAGAAGCTGGCGTACATGAGGAAATCTAATGCTGTCAGCTCTGCTCCGGAGAGCAGAGCTGGACAGCGCATGTGTGGAGGGATCACATGATCCCTCCCTGTCACTCACAGCTCTCTCTCTGCAACGATAGTTGCAGAGACAGAGAGGGGATCTGTGTACTGGACATGCGCACTTGAAGAGTGATGAGAAGACCTGAAGACAGCGCTTCCGAAGAGGGGGGTAAGTATGTGTTTTTTTTTTTTTTGGTTTTTTTTTTATATCACTGAAACAGCAGTTTTTCGGAACTGCTGTTTCTCTGCACGGCTGTACATAAATGTGAGAAGTAGTTCAATACTTATCATTGCGATAAGGATTGAAAACTACTTTTCACTTTATGTGAATAATGATAAATGTGCCCCACAAATCGCCTGTGCTTCCTCTTGCCGTTATTTTCAGAGTGGTTGCTGGCAATGTAAGCAGAGGTACCTGGAGAGGAAGTATCCTGTCCTAATAGATTCACACAGCATGCCAACTCTCTGCTAACGAGACGACTGCAAGGGAAGCTGACACAATTGGTGCTGTACTCAAATCTCTCCTCTGTGCAATGTTGCAGGACCCTCGAATGGTACAATTGGGGAGCAGGGACCAACTGGAAAGCTGTCCCCGAAATGGCTCCATCTGATATGAGCCATTTTCCATATCTCCTGATGGGCATGGCAGAAACTGGCATCTCCTGCTTGTGGGGTTAGACAGCACTGTTCCATTATGGACCGCTTTCAAAGTGATTTCAAGTGACAAAAGTGTTTGGGGACTTTGTCCCATTGACAGTGCATCCACTAATCATATATTTTGCCTTTTAAAAAAAGAAAAAATCCAAAAAACTGAGTTTTGGTAATATGTGTTATCCATGTCACAATGAAAATTGGTGCTTTTGCTAGCAATCAGGCTTCCGGCATCCAATATTAGTTTCCTCCAGTAAATTCTCATCATAACCTTTTTTTATTTATAGACTTGTATGTATCCATTGGTGGAACTATGTATGTATGTTTTCGAAACCACATATAAATGTAACTTTGTGCAGTAAAGCCAAATATAATGTGGATGTAAGGGGAACTTTGGACTGTTGCAGTAAATTGTTTGCAAGATGCATAGTTTGTCAACATTTTACAACCAATCTTTGAGCATTGCAATTTCAGAAGTTGGGTTATGAGATTTTGCATGGTAGTTTTTAGTAGTCACAAAGAGGGATTATTGCACCCAGCATATTTGATGCAATTAGAAAGGCGAAGCTTTTTGCACTAGTGCCCTGTGCTGGTCCTTTGTAACATTCCAGTTTCAAATTTTGAGTGGAAATTCTTTTGAGTTGGATTAACAATTTGCCACTAAAAATATTCAATAGATGTCAGCCAGATAAAATATGTGAAGTAATTGTATGACTGACGATGGAACAATGCTGAATGGTTCTTTAATATTGTTTTGCAGCATTCGCTGCTGCTCCAGAGAGTATTTCAAAAAACATTGCCGTGATCAGCTCTGTACGAACATTATTTCCTGAAGTATGGTATTTCAACGCTATACCTGTTGGGTGAGTGCCGAATAAACAGTGTTGTCACTGATTAATATGGTGATGACTTGTTCGTTTGTACGTTCATTCATTTTAATGTTAAGTCACATTGGTGTCTTTACTACTATTTGTCTTGATTAGATTTTAAGCACCCCCATCTCCTTTAATATTGTCCTATTTCAGTGCATTTGTGTTGCTTTAAACAAAATCCCACTGGTGCGCCAAAATTTCTTTTTGCACTTCTTCTTCTTTTTTTTTTTTTTTTGCACAATGGGAATTGCGTCAAACTGCTTCTCCGTTGTATTTAGCATTGTACCCATTAAAGAGAATCCGCCACCAAAGAATTAACTGATTTTATGGAGGGAAAGGTTTAAGGAGTTCTTCATGTAAACCTATATAAATGCCTTTATAGCCTCCATTTTTAGAGTATCTTTACTGTGATATAAAACCTTCTAGACATTTTTGCCTTTCGTAGTAATTTATAGGAACGTCCTAATCATCAGCTTGATATGACTCTGCCTTGGCTTTAGCTTTCAAAAAGGAAAAAAAAATAATGTACCCCCTGCCCTGAAATGAGTAATCTGCAACAGTAGCAAAAAACTAGTACAGTTTATGGCAAAGTTTGGGTTCCATCAGCATGAGGATCCCTGCAAGAGTGAGCACTTTGCTGTGCTGACCAGGTGGAGGCTGGTTCACATTATTACAATATAGGACCCAGGCTGCAGGTCTGCCTCTTAGTGTGCCCAAAGCAGTCTGGTGCTGGATAGCACTTTAGCAGTAATTCTAAATCGGGCACTAGCTGAGTATAATGTGTGGTTAACACCTATGTATGTAATTTACATGGCAACTGACAAATTTTAATATAGGGCCCTTGTCAAAGTTGCCAATGTTTTTATGCTTTGGTTGTCTCCTCAGGGAAAGTGGTTCAACTTCAGTGCCACTAGAGGTCCCGGGCACAATCACTGGATGGAAAGGCGACATGATCTGTCTCTCAAAGGAGTCTGGTATCGGCATGACCAAACACCCGGCCAACTTCACCTCATTCCAGCAGTTCTTTGTTGGATTCTCGCCTCCTTATTCGTGTGTCAGAGGAGAGATAGTGATCCTTAAAGCCTTTATTTCAAACCACATGGATAAATGTGCCAAGGTGACTGCTGGCTCCCCTGCCTATATTTTAAAGTGTGGTGTGTGTGTGTGTGGTTTTTTTTGGTTTTTTTTCCTGAACATGTATTGCTACTATGTACAAAAAAAGCATGAGATATTATCAGCGCTATACTGATCTGCTTCCTAGTATGTGCACAATAGAAGATGGTTCTCCCTCTTCTCAATACACAGAATATATAAAACATAGATGGTGTACATGCATTAGGCGCCAATCTTTAAGCACATCAGTGTTAGAGGCAGTTTCCTTCTCTATGGTAAACACCAATAGTACAATTCATTTCTCACAAACTCAAAAGAAATCAACATAGTGTAATAAATTCTTTCCAATTTTATAAAGATAGATGAGAGTCCATGTAAACACCATGTGGTGATGGATGAGAAATCGCATCAAGAAATTGCAAACTTTGTATCTTCTGTTTCAGATAGTCAGATAAATGCAGGCACTCGTACCAGAAGATTCTAGAAAGTAGGCATAGATGTTATATCCACAATCTGTCATCAATCAGGTAATCAGCTCCCCGCTACTTCCAACGCGTTTCAACTCTCTTGGGAGTCTCTTAAGGCTAATCCCTTGAAAAAGACTCCCAAGAGTTGAAACGCGTTGCCTACTTTCTGGAATCTTCTGGTACGAGTCCCTGCATTTATCTGAAACAGAAGATACACAAAGTTTGCAATTTCCTGGTGTGATTTCTCATCCATCACATGGTGTTTACATAGACTCTTTCTTATCTGTATAAAATTGGAAAGCATTTATTATATTATGTTAATTTCTTTTGAGTTTTAGTGAGAAATGAATTGTACTATTGGTGTTTACCATAGAGAAGGAAACTGCCTCTAATTTTGATGTGCTTAAAGATTGGCGCCTAATGTATGTACACCATCTGTTTTATATATTCTATGTATTGCTCCTATGTGTGTGGGTTGTCGTGGATCATTTTTGCACTGGATATCTTTAAGGTACAATACCAAAGAGTGAATTCCAACTGTAACTGATGTAATTGAACTTGCTGCTGATATGCACAGTTGTAGGTTGTATCTGACCTTTATCGTTTGAGCCACGTGCACGTTTGGCAACACCAATCTCAAGCCACAGAGAGCAAAGACGTCCAAGGCTAGATTAATTCAAACTGCATGTAACATACCAGCGGAAAATTCCTGTTTGTTTTAGTCAGATAACTGTTTATATGTCTTGAACATGGGGTAGAATCAAAGCGCATGTTTTAAGCAGGCAGCCACTCCAGGGGGTATATTTGCTAAATTCATGTTTGAAACAATGGAGATGTTGCCTATAGCAACCAATCAGATTCTAGCTGTCATTTTGTAGAATGTACTAAATAAATGGGCAGCACGATGGCTTAGTGGTTAGCACTTCTGCCTCACAGCACTGGGGTCATAAGTTCAATTCTCAACCATGGCCTTATCTGTGTGGAGTTTGTATATTCTCCCCGTGTTTGTGTGGGTTTACTCCGTGTGCTCCGGTTTCTGCCCACACTCCAAAAACTTACTAGTAGGTTAATTGGCTGCTATCAGAATTGACCCTAGTCTGTCTGTCTCTATCTGTGTATGTTAGGAAATTTAGACTGTAAGCCCCAATGGGGCAGGGGCTGAAGTGAATGAGTTCTCTGTGCAGAGCTGCGGAAACAGTGGCGCTATGTAAATAAATGGTGATGAGGATGAATGAATAGCTAGAATCTGATTGGTTGCTATAGGCAACATCTCCACTCTTTGAAACCCGCAGTTTAGTAAATATGCCCTCAGGATTTAAAATATGACCATGGATCAGTATGTGGCACCTCTCTGAAATGGAAATTACATACCGCACACCCAGTTTTTTTGTTCTCTTTTGGGAATAAAGAAAAGATCATTTCACTGTATTCTGAAACCCAAAAAACTCGTTATGCTAAAAATTTATTGACATGCGGTAAAGAGCGATTATGTTCTTTAACCCATAGTAGCCAATTCAATATCTGCTTTTAGCTGTATTAGTCTTTTAGCAACAACCCTATTTGGTTGCTATGGATGTTGGCACATTTGTTCAGCTTAAACCATTTTATTAAACCTATACGAGCAAACGCTCCACTCCCAAATAACGAAGTAGGATTTGCATTACAGTCTCTCGGGAAAACCTTGGAAACTAGTAAAAATAACACACATTGGTAGAAGGCCCGAGATGCAATGGTTCTCTATTGTGGAAGGTGCACTGTAGAGTAACTCTGTAAAGATACCAGTATAACGTCAGCAGTGTAATGTATGCAGAATTTTGCATACATGGTGTCCCTGGTGTGTGTGTGCACGCCAGTGGCGCACGCAGGGGGGGGGGTTTCTGAGTCTCTAGAAACCCCCCCCCTGTGCTAACTAAATGGCCACTGTCCTATACAGCAGCCGCGGCGCTGTCAAAGAAGCGTCCGCAGCGGTGCTGTATTGTATACAGCACCGACCGCCGCAGACTCTTCTTAGACAGCGCCGCGGCTGAACCCCCCCCCCCCCCCCCCCCCCCCCCCTACAATCCTCCGTGCGCCCCTGCACGCAATAGCATATTAAGAGTCTCCCCTCACTGAAGGTAACAAAGTAGAGCTGATTGTAGCATAGTGTTGGTGGGTGTGAAACTGTTGCCGTTAAGCTGTGCTGTAATATGCTCAGGTAGAGGTAATTATAATTGTATCCAGTGGCCACAAACAGAGTGCAAAAAAAAAACAGCTCTGCCTGAAAATATAAATTGTTAAATCCAACAGGAAGCCAAATTAGTGCATTTATTAGTGTTGGTGGGGGCCAGTAAAAGTGAAAAATGTAAAAGCAAATAAATTGGCCATTTCAAGTGGAAATAATCCAAGCTCTTCTGATGGTGCACATGTGTTTTGTGCATGGCAGCTGTGTGTACCTTGAAAGATTTTGGGATACATTATGTGGCCCCATCTTGTTGAAATGGCCACTCCATTTTTATTCCTATGCAAATTAAAAAGAACAAATGTTTGTTGGCATTCCTCTTCATGTCTGCCACTGCATGGCACACCGCTTGACACTTCCTGCTCAGAGTTGGGGAATATCAGATTTTTTTTACCCTCTGAGCAGAATGTTTGCACATAAACCAGAATACTAGTTTCAAAATTAAGTAGAGTTCTGGGGATAAAATACCTGTCTGTGGCCACCAGGGAAGGGCTGGCAAATTTTAGCCCGCGGGGGGCAAAACACGACTCGGCGGCCTATTTTTAAAGGAAAATAAAAAAACTGCAGGTGACCCAGCAGAAGTTAGCCTGCTATGGGACTGGCTCAAAGCAGCACAAGTGGCTGCTATGTGAGGCACAGGCTGAAGAGTCCCAGTTCCAGTTTAGAGTGGTTCCCTTCCTTGTGACTCGTGTTTTTTTTTTTTTTTTTTTTTTTTACACTGTGGGTACCTGGGATGAAAATTGCGTCTCCAAAGGAAGACTTGTTCACCCTCTAGTGTGAAGCCTAGCGATACGTTGTGCCCCAACACATGGTGTTACTGATATTAATCTGCGCGCTCCTTTGTGACTTTCTATTGGTGTTTGCACTTTCACTTGTTCCTATTACATTCCCTCTTGTCAAAATATGACTATGAAATTTCAATGAGTGTTGGACTAAGCTTTAAAAAGCCGTCTAATATGTACTCTGTAATATTGTGCTTTTAAACACTTATACACAAACGTCTGTGTGCTATATTAGGTTCGTGCAACATTACAACCTTCTGCTGACTACACAGCAGAACCGATGGATGAAGAAAATGAACAATGTATTTGCTCCGGAAAGAGAGCTTCGTATTCCTGGAAGCTGAGACCCACTTCATTAGGTAAACTACCTCTAAAAGCATTTACATCATATGTTTACATATATCATAATTCTAAAGAGAAAAAACGTGAGATGACATGTTGAGCTTTAATTTCTAATCTCCTATCATGCTTTATCTAGTTGGTTGTAACCATAACTCTGGTCCTCATAAGATTAGTGTATGATTTATACAATGCTACATTAACTCCTGGACACAGTAGTAGTGATGGGAGTACTTTTGTTCCACTGAGTGTATATATCTAGATCTCCCATTAACCTGTGATGTCCACAATACAGTGCTTGCTCGTATCTCTTTAAAAATGACCAATCCACTCTGAGTGTAGTAATACTGAGCACATACATTAGCTTGAACCTAATGTTTGGTGATCACGAAAGAAACTTGTGGCTTTTTCACTTACAATGTGGTGCAGTAATAACACAATCTTCATAAAGAAAAAAAAAAAAGTGCAGATGGTGACATTGAGGAGTAAGTGTAATAGCCCTCAAGGCCAGTTTAGTTCTGGTTTACGGAAAAGGTTGAGCTATTAGAGCCGAGTGAGAATCTTTGTACGAATTCCAGACCAGTTTTGATACCACCTCTGATCATCCTAACATTGATGAAGTCCTATCTGTAGTCTACCTGCTGCACAATCCCTCCTACCCTCAGGCGCTAACCTCTAGACCCCAGCCACCAGTCAGTAGGTAACTGACAAGCTGTCAGGCTAACCCTACTTTAGAAGATCATACCACATATTGTACTTAGAGGTATTGCACCCTTCTTATGAAAAGGTTGACTGTATGGGGGATGCATCATTGTTGGGTGCTAAAGAGCTTGACATTGTGCAGTTCCTGGCTTATAAAAAGGTACAGAGTGCAGTATATGACAATCTTCTGTTCTTACAAAAATTAGAAACCTAATAATTTTCATAGGGTTTAATAGATGGTCTAATATAAATGGTAAGAGAATGAAGTCTACAGGTTCACATCTATCTAAAATATCTACTGGACATATTGGTCCTTTTTTAAGGAGGGAGAATCCCTATGTGGACAAGGTGTGGCACTGAGGTATCCAAGTTTATAACCATTTATTATACCATTTAATGTTGCTATAAAAGAAAATTATAAACACCACACGCAATATAGTAATCTTGGCTGCTGTACTTATCCGACTTGACTCGCCAAGTGCCAATACTTCAGTTTATCATCACACTTTTCTTCCCGGGTGAATGTGGTTTACACACTGTGAAATCTGTAACTTCAAATTTGCAGCCTACTACAACTGCTGTCTCCAATTTTGCAGGTGTGTTGAAGATTAATGTGACAGGTGAAACTACTCATATTGGAGATTCATGTGAAGGTCCCGCTGACCGTAACCAACCCGCTCTCATGGATACTATGGTGCAGACATTCATTGTAGAGGTGAATCTTTTTTAATAACCTTTTTTTTTAAAAAAGCAATAAATATATATTTATTTATGCAAAGGCATCTTTAGAGAAGACTAGCGTATTGTACTAGCACAATTGTCAAAGGATATATACAAAGACATAATTATATCTCCGGCAGCTTGTGTAACTATTATGGCGTCCAGTAACATAGCGAGCCCTAGAACCAGAGGAAAACCTATCCAGATGTATTTGTCTGGCTGCATATTCAGTTGGGGGCACGTCTGCAGTTACTGAGAATACTGGCCATGTATGCATTAGCTATATAGACCAAAATAAGGTACATCTACCCTTCCCAGTTAATTCACTGCTGGATCAGTGATCACATTTTATGAGCTATTTGAAGCAAGTACAAATGGATCAGACTGAGAATAGATTAGGCGAAAGTCTTAAAGAGCAGGTATACCCACTATTTGATTGGTATTATAAATAGAATACCCAAACGAACAGCGTGACCAAAAGCTGGCAGACTTGCTTTGCAGAAATGCCCCAGCAGCTCAACGTACTGCAGTTTTGGATGTTTAGAGTTATTTTTATCATGGGGATATGATACAAGTCAGAGGTGTGAGGAGCTACAGCTGTCTGTAATGGACTGGGGAAATGGTATTATTTAACAGAGCTCCAGTGGAAAGTAGAGTTGGCACTGACCAGTGGATTTTGCCTTAGTAGTTCATATTAGAAAATTCAGAATTTCCTTAACAAGGGACCACTGTACCCAAAAGTGAACATCCCAGTAGGAGTTTCAGTAACTGCACTACTTCTGAAGTAGCGGATATATGAAGCATAGGGCACAATAACATTAAGCCTATGGCAGTTATTTGGTTTTAAATGAATAACTGATGAACGGGGCAGCATGGAGCTGTACTGAGCTGGTAGCTGTCGGGCTGTAGCCAGTATCTTAATCTGCACAGTAGCTGTACTGAAGAAGTTTGTGTCAGAACACTCAACATAGCGAATTGTTCACAGATGGGCTTTGGCAAACAACAATTCCTCAATGATTCAGACTTGTCATTAAGGGTGTGCACCGGGCACTTTTAGTGTTTTGGGTTCTGATTTATTTTTAAAAAAGCATAAAAAGGTGCTAAAATCTAGGGTTTTTTTTGTTCGTTTTTCACTCCTACGCTATTATTAACCTAAATAACATTCAATAGCAATAATTTCCACTAATTTCCAGTGTATTTGGAACAACTCACACTTCACAATATTGTTTTTAGTCCAAATCGTTGGACCGAGGTAGCCTTCTGGACTGCGTAGTGTAGTGGCCCTGGTACCCAATTTGATACCGGTGCCACAATAAAAAAAACCTTAACTGGTCAGAATTTCACTCTACAGATGGCTGATCCTACATCCTCTGCAGCATATACAGGGTGTAGTTCTAACGCGTCAAAACCTCTTGTTTTTGACAATGACAGGTCATCTTAATTAATTTTGGATTTGGCCCCAACATTGAATGTAGTTTAATATCTGGACTGCGTAGTGGAGTGGCCCCGGTACCCAATTTGGTACCGGGGCCACAATATAAAACCCTCAACTGGTCTGAATACCACTGCACAGATGGACACCGGACGTACGTCTAACACCAACATAGCAGTTAAGGCCGCAGTTATTTTTTTTGGAAATACAGAAAGAAAGAAAGTAGTAATAGAAATGTCAGTTCCTCTTTTTGGGAACTAAATATAGAATTAAACTGGCTCTACTGAGGCAAGATGTCGTCCTCATCCTCTGATTCCTGGCCCCCTTCAGTGTGTACCTCCTCATCCTCCCACATTATCAATTCGTCCCCGCTGGACTCCACAACCACAGGTCCCTCTGTATTATCTGGAGGGCACTGCTGTGCTTGATTGAGGACTTGATGATTCATTTTTATGAACATCATTTTTTCAACGTTCTGAGGAAGCAACCTCCTTTGCCGCTCACTGACCAGGTTCCCCGCTGCACTAAAAACTCTTTTGGAGTAAACACTGGAGGGGGGACAACTCAGGTAAAATAGAGCCAGTTTGTACAGGGGCTTCCAAACTGCCTTTTTTTCCTGCCAGTAACAATATGGACTGTCTGACATGTCTACTTGGATGGTGTCAGCAAAGTAATCCTCCACCATTTTTTCAATTGTGACCGCATCAAATACAGCGAGAGTAGACATGTCTGCAATGGTTGGCAGGTCCTTCAGTCCGGACCAGATGTTATCGGCATCCCCGCCAGCGGGTCTTTGAGGAAAACTGAGCTTTTTCCTCGCAGCCACAGGTGTGGAAGAAACTGATGGAGGAGTTGCTGGCATGTCACGGTCCTCTTCAGAGGACAATTTCCTGACCAGCAGGTCTTTGCACCGCTGTAGACTTGTGTCCGCCGGAAACAGAGACACAACATACGCTTTAAACCGAGGATCCAGCACAGTGGCCAGAATGTATTCCTCTGACTTTAAAATAGTGACCACCCTCGGATCCTGGCAAAGCGTACGAAGGGCTTCATCAACAAGAGCTATATGCTTTGTTGAATCGCAATGGTTTACCAGCTCGTTCCTCACTTTCTCCAGCTGCTTCTGCAACAGCCTGATCAGGGGAATCGCCTGACTCAAGCTGGCAGTGTCGGAACTGACTTCTCATGTGGTAAGTTCAAACGGCTGGAGAACCTTGCACAACACGTAAATCAGTCTCCACTGCACTTCACTCAGGCGCATCCCCACTCCTTTTCCTATGTCATAGGTGGCTGTATAGGCTTGAATGGCCTTTTGCTGCTCCTCCATCCTCTGCAGCATATAGAGGGTGGAGTTCCAGCGCGTCACACCCTCTTGTTTGAGGTGACTGCGGGGCAGGTTCAGACTTTTTTGATGTATCTCGAGCCTGCAGTAGGCACTGGCTGAATGCCGAAAGTGTCCAGCAATTTTGCGGGCCACCGCAAGCATCTCCTGCACACCCCTGTCACTCTTCAGGTAATGCTGCACCACCAAATTAACGGTGTGGGCAAAACATGGGACTTGCTGGAAATTGCCCATATGTAATGCCCGCATAATGTTACTGGCGTTGTCTGACACCACAAATCCCCAGGAGAGTGTAAGTGGGGTAAGCCACTGTGAGATGATTTCCCTCAGTTTCTCTAAGAGGTTGTCAGCGTTGTGCCTCTTATTAAAACCTGTGATACACAATGTTGCCTGCCTTGGCACAAGCAGCCGTTGTGGAGATGCTGCTGCTGCTGTTGCTGCGGAAGGCGATGCATCTACCCAGTGGGCTGTCAGTCATATAGTCCTTCATTTGCCCTGAACCACTTGTCCACATGTCCGTGGTTAAGTGGACAGTGGGTACAACCGCATTTTTAAGAGCACTGAGGACACTTGTTCGTACTTCTCTGTACATCATTGGTATCGCCTGCCTAGTGAAGTGGAATCTCGACGGGATTTGGTACCGGGGACACAATGCCTCCAACCGTCTAAATCCCACTCCACTGATGGTGGACACCGGATGCACGTCTAACATCAACATTGCTGTTATTGACGCAGTTATCCGCTTTGCCATAGGATAACTAGTGTCGTACTTGGTGCTCATGGCAAACGATTGTTGGACGGTCAACTGTTTGGTGAAAGATGTAGTGTTCTTGCGACTTCCCCTCTGGGAAGATGACCGACTACCAGCAGCGGCAGTAGTAGGCGTACCGCTGCAGGATTCCTCAGATGAATCCCGTATTGAAGAGGACTCAGTCTGGCTGGTGACATGGCCTGCAGGACTAAATCTGATGGAGATCGTGGAGGAAGTTGACGAGGAGGGTGTTGGTGGTGTGTATCCAACAGGACCAAGGGATTTAGGTGTCCCTGGACTGCTGACGGCCCTAGCCCCAGTTCCTGAACTAAGAAGGTTATTCAGGTGACGTATAAGAGAGGATGTCCCTAGGTGGCCAAGATCCTTACACCTGCTTATTTGAGCTTTACATAAGCTACATATGGCCATACATTTGTTATCCGGATTGGGGTAAAAATAACACCAGACAGAAGAGGTGCATTTCTTGGTCTTCTGACCAGGCATGACGATGGGCTTTTTCATCCCATGGACATCCACTTTTTTCCCCTCTGGTGCCTCATTTAAAATAACCACATCAGCATCCTTCTCATCAAGTTTCTCCACAACGCCAGCTACATTATTAGCCTCCTTGACACCTTTATTATCCAAATCTGGATCTACACTGTGGGTCATCCTTCCAGCATATGCAGAGGGTGTGCTGCAAATGGTGGATGGAGTCGCCTCTTCCCGTACAGTGATGGGAAGGTCAGGGTTCACAACCAACAACACCCTTGGACTCGCCTTGGGGATTTGTGATGTCATCTGTTTAGAAGGCAGAGTTGTTTGCTGTGTTGCTGACAGCATAACTTTTTACATTTTTTGGAGGGGGGGGGGGTGGAGGAGGGCTTACATCCTTGGGTGAAGCTGAACCACCAGTCCTGAACACGGGCCAGGGCCTAAGCCGTTCCTTGCCACTCCATGTCGTAAAGGGCATATTGGCAAGTTTACATTTCTCCTCAGATGTTTTCAATTTTCTTTTTTTACTAATTGTAGTGAACTTTTGCTTTTTGGATTTTACATGCCCTCTACTAGGAGATTGGGCATCGCCCTTGGCAGACGACGTTGATGGCATTTCATCGTCTGTCATGACTAGTGGCAGCAGCTTCAGCATTAGGAGGAAGTGGGTCTTGGTTTTTCCCTACTTTATCCCCCCAAATTTTGGTACTCCATTATATGCAGCACACGTTGTATTACAGTACTATTTTTTTTAAATACTGCAAGAACAGTGAACAATTTTTAATAGATTGCAGTATTAATGTTAATGGACTGCAATAATTTTTTTTTAGACTTTTTAGAATATTTTTTTATTTATTTTTTTAAAGGATTTTTGGCGAATTATAATTTTTTGGGAAGAATTTAATACTTTTGAAATAAATATAAACTTAGCAGAACAAAGCACAGGACAAAACGCACCGCGGGACTCCGCAAGGACAGAGCACTGGCAAAAGCACCACTGGACTCAGCAGGACACAGCACAGCACGAGAAATAGCAGGACTGAGGACCACCGAACACACCCTCCCTCTTCCCTGATCAATGCCCGAGTGAAGATGTCGGCGGCAAGTGGGGAATTTAAATAATCCGAGTATCGCGGGATTATGACTCAGAGCCTCGTTTAAGTTTCGGAATCGGCGGGAATACCCGGAGAGTGCTCGCATCTGACTCGGATCCGCAATGTTCGGGGGGGCTCGGATTCCAGGAATCCGAGTGCGCTCATTCTTACTTGTCATTTGGAAAAACAGGTGCAGTTCCAATGGGCTAAGGAGCAGGAGAATTGCAAAACGCTGCCTGGTTAGATAAATCCAAGTTGTTGTTTTTTTTTTTTTTCTTTCATGCTAATGGGAGAGCTGGGATAACCAGAGAAACAGGAGTCCTGAAGCCATGGTGGCCATGCACTCTAGGGGGTAAATGTATCAAGCTGCGAGTTTCTGACGGGTTTGAAAAAGTGGAGATGTTGTCTATAGCAACCAATCAGATTCTAGTTATCATTTTATAGGATGCACTAATTGGTTGCTATAGGCAACATCTCCACTTTTCAAACCCGCCGGTAACTCTGCTTGATACATTTACCCACAGGGGTGGATGAATATTGGCATGGAGTATCTTTTATGGCACAAACTGATGTAAGAGACTGTCAAAATATTTATAAACAGATGCTGTATTAAATGTTCATTCTTAGGGAAAGTTATTTTTCCATTCCGCAATCTAGGGAATTCTTGAAATGGTTTCAGTATATTAAGAGAATGCTGCAAATTCACTGTTTCAGCTTATTCTTTAAAGACATGAGTCAGTTTTACCTGTTCCCCATCCCATCGGTACATAAATATAGATGTACTGAACGCAGCAGCCACAATGTAATTGGTGTATCTGTGTTCATTGGTAAAGATGGTGATTTGCAAGGTTAGGGCTAGGCTATGTTGGCCCTCTTTAGCTGCATGATTTGTGAGATTTTATTGCATCCGGCAAGTATTTGGGTCTGTAGCTTTGTTTTTCTTGCCTCTTGGTACATTATCCATTGGCTTAACTTTCATTTATTTGGCAAATCAAGTGGTGGTGGTTGAACCAATGGATGTCATTATGACTTTAAAAAAAGTTAAGTAAGGTCTTTAATTACATTTGCATATAACAATATAGCTTATTGAAAGGACAGTGTTCAGTATGCAAATCTAATTTTTACTGGTTGTTTTTCCTTCCCCCTTTAAGGCTGAGGGCATACGACAAGAAGAAACCAAAAGTGACCTTGTCACTGTGAAAGGTAAGAGGATGCTACTTTTTTAATGTCAGTATCGATAACCTTTCCAATACAGTTTGGCTGTAGAATTTCAGTTTATATGTCTCGCTAGTTATCTCCACTTTTAGAATCGATTAGACTGAGTTGTGTACCAGTCCTAATAAGCACCTATCGCAATTTGACTCTACAGTCATAGGTTAAACTATACGGTCCTATGGGACACAATTGGTGCTGTTAGACTAGGTGCTAAGCAGACCAGCTTGTGCATGGGCATCCTTCAAAGGGATACTAAAAGCTTAGGGACACTAGTTTTACCCACAAGTAACACTTCAAGTAGCATTCATCAAAATTGCTCCGTGTGGGCCGGAGCAGGACTAAGGCTTTGAGGGGCTGAGGGCACTTAAGACAGGGATTCCTTATGGTCTTGTATGGCTATCATTTTGGACAAATGGAGGCAATACTGTGTGCCCCAATAGTTGGGTGCACCCAGCTCTGCTTTCATGAGCAGTACCCCGTGAAGCAGGACATACCTCCAAACTGTCCTTTCAGTCAGACCAAATCCTGACTAAGCAGGACAGTCACTCAAATTCAAGATTGCCCCACCAGGTTCATGATAGTTGGCAGACTGTCCTTCTCTATCCTACCTGTTGTCACTTTCACCAACTTTGGCTGCAAGTGTCTTTAGCTCAGTTGCTGCTTGTCTGGATCCTGGAATGTTGAAGGCCCTATTTTGGGGGAAAAAGACAGATGCGTAAAATTTAGAAAGCTGCACACCACCCCAGCATTAAATGGGTCCAGTCACCCCACCTTAATTTAATAGGCCTCGCTATTAAATTAGCCCTACAATCACCCCACAAATAAAATGGCACCCATTAAATAATTAGTCCCCTCCCACGTTCCACCATTAAATTAATAGCCAATGTTACATTAAGAACCCCCTGTCCCAGAATCTTCTCTCTCCCTCTCTTGCGGCCTGCACACATGGGACAGCACCTGTCATGTGATGCGAGTCCCAATCTATACGTGTTTGTGGCTGGGATAGGAGGAGGAAGCCAAAATGGGGGAAGAGAGGGAGGGACGGATCATAAGATCTGTGGCAGCATGAAAGAAGGTGGCTGGTCTCTGAGGAGGTGCCGGGTACCATGCGGTCCCCTGCTGGCACCCCTTTCTATGGGAGTACCTGGTCTGGGGGGGGCCCTGGAGAGAGGTATGCCCAATACTGCCAGAAGTCTGGTTAACACCGAATTCCCATGGCTGTCCCATTACTTAATTGACACTTCTGTTTGGACTACAGCAGGAAAGAGTTCCCATTTGACTTATAAAGAGGTAAACTGATGTTTGTATTTAACTTTAATTTGTGTTTTTGTATTTAATTGGTTTATATAGAAAAATGTGACTTTGTCACTTAACTGTCAAGACCTTATTCATTTGTGTGCATATGACATTATCAGTGTACAAATGGTAAGGAATGCTAAAGTCATATTAGCCTAACTCTGCCAAACCACATCTCTATGCTGTTGTTGGGGTGTAAGCTGACATACATCTGGTACAAATGCTACGGTTCTATAGCTGGATGCATCTAGGTGTGTCAGCCTGAACATATGTATGTAAATGCATTTCTTGTGTGCGCCTTTTTAACATCTATTTAGATAGCGCTGGGAATACCGCAGCACTGTACAGAGAACTCTCTCCCATCAGTCCCTGTTCCATTGGAGCTTAGTCAAACGTCACACACACACACACACACACACACACCTGGGGTCAATTTGATAGCAGCCAATTATCCCTACTAGTATGTTTTTGGAATATGGGAGGAAATTGAGAACATACAAACTCTACACAGATAAGGCCATGGTTGGGAATCTAACTCACGACCCCAGTGCTGTGAGGCAGAAGTGCTAACCACTTAGCCATCGTGCTGCTTTTTCATATGTAAGTTTCATAGTGTAAATGTGTGAAGCTCTACATGAGCCTCTTGGAGTTCTACAGTGTCTGTTGTACCAATAGAAGTCTTTGCTCTATAGGGTACACCCTTCTGAAATGCTAGTCATGGTAAGGTAAAACATATTTTTAATATGCCATAATTTAATGGTTCTGGAAAAAGTGGTCCCTCCCTTCACAATTCTCAACGCTACTGTGAGTGATTACTGCGTACTCTATTTTTTTCGTCTTAGGCACAACCATTGAGATACCCATCAACCTCTCCCCTCCTGCAAATGCTGTGGCTGGTTCTGTAAAGGCGAAAATTAATATAATTGGTAAGTAAAGTACAAACAATTGCAACTAGGCAGTTGTGCTCCTTGACATAATGTGTGGCGGAATCTGATATGGAAATCATAATCTCAGAATGCAGAGTTGGCTGAAAAGCAAATCTTCTGTTTGTTGTGTGCCCACAGATGCACAGTTCATACAAGAATAGACGTGCTATTGAAAGCTTACATACAGTTATATAGCCTTTTGGCTGGCACTCCAAACATCACTAGTTATAACCAAGGTCTTCAATGAGCAAAACATGCATAGATACAAGATGGTCATCTTTGTCTAAGGACCAGATTAAATCCTATGATAACGAGTGACTTGACTCTTGTTATCATATTAAGCAATATGGTTCCAGGGTCTCTGAACATCTACAAGATAATTTTAAACATCCTATCTAAAGTCCTGTCTCATAAAATATCTAATTGCGTCCGTGAACTTGTTCTAATACTTAATTTTATTCAAACATCTATAGCATATGTATACAGGGCATTCATTGAGATAGAGAAGTAGGTCATTGTTCAGACTCTAAGCCTGAGGGCTTCCCATCGAGCACAAATTAACCACAATACATTCAAATGTAAAGAAGAGACTGGCAGCCTCAATTAATATGCAAAAAGGGCACCAACAGACATAACTTCAACTTCTCATGTACTGTAGATGTGATGAACATGATCTAAAAGTCTATCTTAACCATTATCCTTTCTTCAGGTATCTTTCTTACTCTCACGCCCCTCCCAAATTTCTTTATCAAATCATACGGGATAAAACGGGGGGCAAAAGGACGTATGTCCAAACATGAATCAAGCCGATAATGGGGAAAATGGTTCACCATGGGGTCACCAGTTAGTGGCCAGCCAGCTGGATAGTTATTCCAGATTGACAAGACTCGTCTTTTCAGATCCTGTCTTCTGTTTGCATGTTAATGATACTGTTCCGGTCTTATTCCCAAGTTCAACTCTATCTACCTGCCTGACATATTACACAGTGCTGTACACTTAGGGGTTCATAACTCATTTACAAGCAATTACATGAATTGGAAGGTAAAGGTGGTCCTGGCAGAATGAACTTGTAAGAGGTGTGTTGGAACTCTTGATACAATGACCATTGTAGCTGGTGTCTTACTATTGTATGGCGATGGCATTATCGGTATGGTTGGAGGGTGGAGTGTACAAGGTACAGTTACTTTAAGGACAGTTATGGTTGCCACCAGCTGACAATTTTTCAACTAATCATCTTAACAATCTCCTTCATCCGGCATGAAAGACAATTTATCTGACAGGGCAGCAGTCAAGGGCAAACTACAATGGGAGTAGGCTGTGCAACCACTACAGGGCCCGAAGGGGAGCATGGCAATAACTGGTCACCCCTGTTCTGCTCCCGAAAGAGTGGAGGCCTAGTCTGAACTGGCACATGTACAGCGGGCATCGTATTTACTGTTTATAAGCGCGAGGTCTCCATCACAATTGGTTTCATCTTAATATTTTTTTTTTATTTTTTTTTTTTTAAGTTGGATAGTTACATTTTAAATCTATATTTTGCCAAATATATCTTAACTCCGGGGGATTGTAGTCAATTTTAATCTCCCTTAACAGACCAGTACTTTTTAAGCAATTTATTTTACCTGCAGAATCTGGTTATTTCCTGAATGAATAAATACAGAAATGGAGGCAATCCTTAATTTTACAAATATCACTTACTCCTGGATCCCTATTCTACCCTGTTAGGGATTTAGGATATGCTTTTAGTTACACATTTGGGGGGGATGTATAAAGCTGCCACTTCGTTGGAAAATGGAGATGGGGGCTATAGCAACCAGTCAGTTCTAGCTGTCATTTAATACAATCTACAAATGACAGGTAGCATCTAGTTGCTATAGGCAACATCTCCACTTTCCAAACCTGCCGGAAATGCTCAGCTTGATACATTTACCCCTTTTGGGCTCTCTATTTTCTACATAATTGTTATAACAATGTAATATTACAAAAGTAAATGGAACATCATTTCTATTGTATCCTATGTGGTTTTATGTACATCTTAAAAAAATTTCTTTATTTGCAGGAGATTTATTGGGCAGTGCTTTGACAAATCCAGAGTCTTTGATTAGAGAGCCCACAGGATGCGCTGAACAGACGCTCTCTTCTTTGATCCCGTTGCCACTAGTAACGCAATATTTGAATTTAACTGGTCGTCTGACAGAAGAGCTGAAAAATAGAGCTGTGATAAATATGGGAATTGGTAAGTGTGTGTATAAATGTAGCACTGGGTTACCCAGTGAACAGATTGGCAACATAAAGGTGAAATGCGTAGGTGACGCTTCTTTAGAATTGATTTGGGGAGATGTGAAAGTCTTCTAGAGTCCGGGCCACTTCTGATTCAATATTGTGCAATCTGGGTGAGTGTGAGAAGCAGTTGATTTGCTCAACATTGCTTGGAAGTATCAGACAAGCCCTTAACAGTCAATTTCTATTGGTTGCGAGGAGGTTGGGTTTCTAGTGTCGACCGCCGTTTGATTGCAGCCAATAAGTTCTGATGACCTGCTTTTTCATTTTTGTTTTATGTAATCAAAACCTACTGAAAGATGAGATTGTGGTATGCTTAGCATTATCGAAGATTGCCATATTATGAAGCGAATTACTTCACCTGTTCTAGAAAATGGAAATATAACACATGAGGGTTAATTAAAGACTGTATCTGAAAAAGACATATTGTAAAGTAATAGTTTCTGATATGTCAACAAAACTATTTGATTCAGCACTTTTTTTTTTTTTTGCTCTTTTGATAAATATTTCACACTTCATAAAGTTCACAGTCTGAAAGGATTTTTACTTCAATGGAAAAATGTGCCGTATGTGATCTATAGTCTGTAATGCAAGGCAAATACTGCAGTAATGGCCACACCAACTGTGCCGTGGTGCTCATGGTAGAATACTCTGATGATCCTGGAAGTGTTCTAGGTAACAATCATTGTAACTCCCTTCTGTCTTTCTAGGCTACAGGAGAATGTTACAATTCAGAAATGGTGATGGAAGCTTCAGTCCTTTTGGAAGATCCGAAGGGAGTGCATGGTGAGTTACAAACTGTGGCCGGTCACAACTGACAAATATAGGAGTGACAAAATGTCTCTAGACAGGATACTAATTGGACTATGCATTGCATGTGATGCCACTGGCCAAAGCATAACTAGTTGCAATATATATGGTTTTTCCACTTTCATGGGTTCATACAGCTATACAAGGACAATGGGTTCATTCTCACACTGCTGCTGGGCAGTAATAGGCAACCTATGGCCATGGCTAAATGTATCCTTGACTGTTCTAATGTTTGTAGGGTCTTACTACCCTCCCCCCAATGGGGTGACCCTTTCCTTTCTTACGGTGCCATCTCTTGCTTGGATGGTCCCATGTGAAGTGTTGGGGGTCAATAGTTAAATCTGAATTGATAGGCATACTTTAATGTACTAGATTTTAAGGAGTCAGACGTATTAAACATAGCCTAATGTATTCTCTACTGTGAATTTTAAGGATGTTCGAGAAAAGAAGTTTCACAACCATATTGGCATAAAGATGCATGTGCGTTACTCCTTGTACACAAGTTTTTCTAATGAACACAAGGGAGGAACTATAGACAACACTAGTTACAAGATTACACGCTTGGCTATTTAATACCAGAAAAAGCTCAGCTATGCACAACCAAACTTAATGTACCACACATCCCATTATCATTTAAGATTGGTTATTAATAATAAAAATATTTAAGTCCACTTAATAAACAAATGAAAAGGAAGAATAATAATTAAAAAATCGGTATATAGCTTTGACAATTCTGTGTGCACATCCCGGAAATCCACAGTCTCATGTGGAGAGATAGATATCCACGAAATTATATAAATCTAGATATAAGCACTAAATGATGTAGTTATAAACACTTGTCAAATAGAGCCTTAAAATGCCAATTTTCTCCCTTTGGAACGGAAGGCATAAATCGCCAACAAGTCAGCTGCTGCTTTCAATAATAAGTAGGAATCTGAGTCTCACCCGTTCCATGGCAGCTGGTGTCTCGTCCCACTCGTGGTGGGATGTGGTGTTTTTTTGTTTTTTTGCTTTTTATTTTTTTAACTGATGGTAAATGATTACACAATTAGTTGAAGCAGACGCTTCTCTTCTAAACGTGTGTGTGGGTATATATATATACGATTGTGTTGAAATTAGAGATGGCCGGGCTCAGTTCCCCGAGAACCGAACCCGCCTGAACTTGAGGTATCGGAGTACTGAGCCGAGCAGGCTCGGTACTCTCCCGCCTATTCGGGTTTCAAATAGAGGCAACACTTCATCGTGATGTCGCCAGATCTTGGCGCTCGGTTCTCGCGATGTTTCAAATGCATGAATATCCCCCTCCAATGCAATCCAGCGCCATTTGACAGAGGGAGAGAGAAGGGTTAGGTCGCAGCATTATAGCAGGGAGAGAGCACTCCTTACAGCAGGAAGAGAAGAGGCATTTTTGCAAACCTTACCAACTGTTTGGGGTGTCATATATTCCCTCCTCAAGAAACTATTTTCTGCCTGCAGAAATAGTAATATACCAGCAGTATATTCTGAATTTTCACTACAACTGTTTGGGGTATCAGATACAGACAGACACCAAACTGCCTTTGTCTATTTCTATTTTATTGTACAGTCTATGCAGACTGGGTTTTTGCTATTTAACTACAAGTGGAGGGTGCAATATACACCCAAAGATGATGGCTACATTGCCAATAGTCAAAGATGGAGAGGATGACAAGCAGGCTTGTCTGTAGAATTTGCAGGCAAGTGTTAGAATTAAGAACTGCCTACCAGGGATTAAACTGTATTTTTCCTAATTTGAACTAAGGTTTGAGTGTACACTACAGCCAAACAGAAAAGATGCTTTGGGCATTTGTATTGATCGTACAGTGTTTGCAGGCTGCTTTTTTTTTTTTTTTTTTTTTTTTTCGATTAACTATAAGTGTAGGGTGTAATATACAGATAGACACCAAACTGCCTTTTTTGCTATGAATTTCGATCTATCTTTTTAGTGCGTGGTCTGGCACCCCTGATTGGGCTGTCTCTCTGATAAAAGCACACATCCCAAGGGGGAGGGGAAACAGCGCAGGTTGACATTTATTAGCTGTAGAATTAACTTGCTTATCCAAGAAACAGGTGGAGCACTAAATTAGGTTATTTTAGCCCAAAAAACTGGTATTTTTTAACGAATTGCAAACCAAAACACGCAAGGGTGGTTTTACCAAAACGCAAAGGTAATCCAGATCCAAAACCAAACACGGGGTCAGTGACCATCTCTTGTTGAAATAATCGTATTCTGGTTGCAAAATTGTTACAAGATTAATTTTGAATGAAGATACTATATTAATCAATTTGAGAGGTTGAATTATTGGTTGGGAATAAGATTCGAAGTAGAGGATGCCCCCCGAACATCGCCAATCCGATTACCGGCTCTCTGCTTTTCCGCTTCCTTGGATCTGAATCGAGGCAAAACATCATTTTTATGTTGTCGGATGTTGCAGCTTTTGGATTCCATAAGTACCTCCCACCTCAGAAGATCCAGCACTATTGCTCACACAAACAGGGGTAGCGGTGTTCTTACCACTTGAAAAAAATTTACTGGAAATTAATGTTGGGATAAATACTAATGTAGGAACAAAAGAGCCAAATTTATGTTATTTTTATTTTTATTTTTTTTATTTTTTAAGCAATTATTTTTTTAAAATTTAAAATACAGATCTAAAACACGCGAGGGCAGTTTTACCAAAACATGAAGTTAATACAGATGCAAAACCAAAACACAGGGGTCAGTGAACATCCCTAGATAGAAGTCCCCAATAAATTATCCTTTTTTTTTGGATATTTTTTTGTGCTTCGCTATTTGATTGTAATGCATATAAACATTAATCTTGACAATTTACATGAAATAGAAATACTAGGAGGGAGGAAAGGCTGAGTACAAATATGTGTGATGAAGTTAATATGGTGAACAAGTTACAGAAATGTATGAATACAGACTTGGGGAGAGAACAGTGGAGCACACAAGTAAATAAAGCCATGGTTTGATGATTAGACAATATTAATTATGTTGGTGCCATAAACTCATGTTGGATTTTACACCTAGAAAACAAGCTTTAAGATCAGATGTTTTGCTGTGAAATCAGAGGCTGCATGTGAAGCCCCTGCAGGTCCCTCCGTTTCTCTTCTGTGGTGGTAGAACACAGCTGATTTTTATCATTTAGGACCTACCATGAGCCCCTCCACAAGGTGTGGATTTGGGGTTCATACATGTTATCCAGACCAGGTGCTGATATTGACTTTGACACCAGTTTATATAGTTCAAAAGCCTTGGACTGTGCTACATGTAGTCATTGATTTAACTGTATGTAGCTGAGATTTTGAACTACTCAAAACTTAGCAAATTAGCACATGGTCTTGTGTATTTTGATTTTGTTTTGATTTCTCAATCAGGTTGACTCTCCTAGCCTTAAAAGCCTTCTGTCTCATTAAGCCGTACATCCCTGTTGAAGACAGAGTTGGCACCCAAGCTTTGGTCTTCCTGGAGCAATTACAGGATTTAAACACTGGCGCTTTCAAGCCAAAGGGAGCTCTGGTTAGCGCTGCACTGACGGTAAGAGTTTAACGCCTAACACTAGAAAATCTATATGTGTGTTCTGCACTGGAAGCATAGAAATCCTACATAAATAACCACCTCTTTCTAGAGATTGTTATCCAGACATGAGGGTGAGGCAAGGAAGATTGAATAATTGAGTCTTCCATGCAGGGGCGTAAATAGACAATGTGAGCCCCATGTATTTTTCGCCCTTGAGCAATACACTTGTATACTTCGGGGCCTCCTATTATGGTCTGTGTAGCAGCCACTCCTCCTGCTACTATGGTAACCACACACTTGCATCCCCTTGGCCTAGATTTCATTAAAGCCTTTCAGTTTTATTCTACATAAATTACCGCTTTGTGTAAGCCAATTTAAGTGCCCAGCTTACCAAGGAAGACAGAAGTTCTTTAACGCCAGAATTTTTTAGACTGTGATAACATATGGCTCAGTGGTTAGCACTTCTGCCTCACAGCACTGGGGTCATGAGTTCAATTCCCGACCATGGCCTTATCTGTGTGGAGTTTGTATGTTCTCCCTGTGTTTGCGTGGGTTTCCTCCGGGCGCTCCGGTTTCCTCCCACACTCCAAAAACATACTGGTAGGTTAATTGGCTGCTAACAAATTGAACCAATCTGTGTGTGTGTTAGGGAATTTAGATTGTAAGCTCCAATGGGGCAGGGACTGATGTGAGGGAGTTCTCTGTACAGCGCTGCGGAATTAGTGGAGCTATATAAATAAATGGTGATGATGAGAGTGGTTGTTTTGGTATTTTTCACATATGTTCTTCAGTGCAGGCCGACACTTCCTTGAGATTTCTTATACCTATTGTTTCATTTGTATAATTCAATGCACCTTTTCAGAATATTTGTCTTGTCAAATGCTTTGAAGAACCTGGCTGGGAAAATTATCAAATCTTCAAAACACATAGTGGATGTGTTGCCCATAGCAATCAATCAGATGATGACTATCCTTTTTTATCTAGCACATTCTAGAAAATGATAGCTATATCATCATCAGCACCACTAATTCCACAGCGCTCTACAGAGAACTCACTCACATCAGTCCCTGCCCCATTGGAGCTTACAGTCTAAATTCCCTAACATACACACAGGTCAATTTGATAGCAGCCAATTAACCTACCAGTATGTTTTTGGAGTGTGGGAGGGAACCAGAGCACCCGGAGGAACCCACGCAAACACAGGGAAAACATACAAACTCCACACAGATAAGGCCATGGTCGGGAATTGAACTCATGACCCCAGTGCTGTGAGGCAGAAGTGCTAATCACTAAGCCACTGTGCTTAGTGATTGGTTGCTATGAGCAACACATTTACACGGTTTGGTACATCTGAGTGTTTCACATATCTCTAACATTTTGGGGGAATATTGAGGTAGTCTATAGACATAATCTTAGTGGCTTTGTACCAATCCTTTACTAGTTCTTTAATAACTTCAGGTTTGTGTCTAGTATTAAAGTAGTTTAAAAAAAATGTTTAAAAGTTGAAACATTAAAAGTGCGACGTATTAAAGTTAATAGGGAAAACAGATGCACATATTTTACATATAACTTTTTTTAATAGGCCCAAAACATACACCAATCAAATAAGTGCACATATTTGGTGTTTGTCATGGTGTAACATAAGGATGGTTTTATGGGTTAAGTAACTTTTTTTTTTTTAAAATTTGGTAAGTGAAGTTTTACAATTAAGCACTTTTTTTAATGCCTGTAAATTTAAGGACATGGGATGATTTTGGCTCCATAGCACAGTATTTGTCAAGAGAAAACTATTTAAATTTACTTATGGTGAGTAAAAGCAGAGCAAGCAATTCCCCAAAACTGATATGACAGAAAAATAGTGGAGCATCCTGAATGCCAATTAGTAATGGAAATTGTTTAAATCCCGTTAGAATGGGTAATTCTTTTTTATGGCATTTATCACAAAGAGTTGTGCTTTAGATTGGGTACTTTTTTGGTTCCGCACAACTCCTCTTAAAATAAGACCCTTTAATGACGCCAAGCTACTAATGCAGTCAATACGTTCAACAGAGTGCCAGTCAATGTTTTTTCTGTCCAGGGGAGGGCTGGCAAATTTTAGCCCAGGGGGCAAGTCTTGACTGAGGATCCTATTGGGAACATTTTAAAGGGAAGAAAAAATGCAGATGACCCAGCCAAATGTAGCCCAGTATGGGATCGGCCCGGGTGGCTATGTGTCTGCCTGCCACTGTTCCTGTCCAATACATGTGCCTGAAATCTGATGACTTGTTTCTCTCTGACCATAACCGCGATTACCACTACAAATATCATGCTTGGGGCATCCCTGGCTAGTCCCATTAGTTATACTAAATCTAAACCTACCGCCAGATAAGTCTCAATTAGCTGTACCATATACCAGAGTATAAAGCCGTAACCATTTCTCTAAATAAAATGTTGGACTCATTGGGGTCCAAAAATATTTTATGGTATGCACATGATTCCCCCCCCCCCCCCCCCTTTCCATTGTCGAACATTAATAACCTTTTTATTGTGTTCTTATTTGCTTCCCATCCCTTTTGATAGAGGTCTCTGGGTCGTCCTTAATGAGTTCTGGTAGAAAAACTCTTATCTGATTCACTAAAATTTGTGTGTGGAACTTAATGGCTTTAGAATCATTGGCCTGTATTTCTAATAAAATTAAACTGGTTTCCTATCTGGGCACGGACTCTTCCATGTGGACGTAATATCTTTTACTTCTACAACTTTTCTGAAACGGAACCATCGATAGAAGTTGCTTTCTCCGCTGAAACATTAGGTAGTTAGTTTTCGCCAGAAAATGTCTTCCTAATTTGAATTTATAATTGCATATTCCACTATATAGTATGAGCAATAGCATCTTAAACTCTTGATAGTCTGTAATAGCATGGCAATACTTATCTGTTTCCTTAGAGCATGCAATTCCTATAGAATTGGTCAATAAATGCTACCATCTATATATACAATGTTGGTTAACTATTTTATTTTTTTAATCGAACCTCTAGATCGGAACTTGGTTAAACTAATGAGTCTGAGAGATAATAAGTCTCTGTATTCTTTTACAGGGCGGTGCTGATGATGACGTTGGCTTTACCGCAGCAGTGGTTCTTGTTCTGTTAAATTGCGTCTATACATCATCAGTAAGTAATTGTATTGTTAGCACATGCGTGAACCCTTAGTAAGGTATTTAGCAATGCCCTATGTACTAAATATTCAGCTACTGCATAACTTCATACTGTAGTACTGGCCTTTTCATTTATCACATTATACTGTTCCTTGAGTTACATGATTTAACTTTCTATGCACATCTCTACAATGATGCAGGCTAGCACAGTTTCACTAAAACAGTTTTTAAAACCTCAGGATAGCACTTTCAATAATATTTTTAAAGGATAATTCCACCAAGAACTAAATTTTATTTTTTTTGGAATAGCCGAGGAAGCATCTAGGCATAAACTTCTTCTATACCTGAAGCGCAGAGTTAAGGATATCTGGCTGTCTTTCTTTGGGTGGAGTTGGATGACCAACATATTTTTACTTTTCACACGTCCACTGCACCTGCTAAGAACTGGAAAGGTCTCAAAGGTGCATCGACACCACCTTTTAGTCTTTTTGAAACTGGCATAGTGAGGGTGGGGTGGGACTGCTGGACACGTAAAGGTGCCCAATGAGTGCTGAGAACAGTGTGAAATGCAGTAAGACTTCTTTCTTTTTAATTTTAGCTTTGGATGGCATTCCTTTTAAAAAGAGCTTACGTCTTACTTATGATTGGTAGCCTGCAATGCCGCACTAATGCCTGATAAAATGGCATTCTTTAAAGTCACAATAGGCCTGATTCATTAAGGAAAGTTATGCAAAAGTAAGCAAACAAGGCAAAACCATGTTGCATTGGAGGCGGAGGTAAATTTAAAATGTGATGGCCGACTTATAGTCGGGTTAGGGCATGTCCTAGATCAACTTTACATTTCAGTGTACAAATAAGTGATAAAGTACTTGTGTGCAACATGAAGAAACAGCCAGTATTTTCCCTATATACAAAATAATAAACTTATTTGCACCCCTTGCATTGCAACATAGTATTGTAGTTTTATTACTTTAATACTTTTTTTTTTTTTTTTTTTTCTTTCCTCGAATTCATTAAAATCTCTTCTCTTCTATTTACTCAAAGCCAACACTGCTACGTCCAGCTCTTGAATACCTGGATAGAGCCTCGAGGAAGGAGCAGAGTGTGTATAACATGGCTTTGATTTTGAGTGTGTTCCGGGAAGCTGGGAATGTAGAGCGGAGCAACGCTGTGTTTCAAAAGCTGAATGATTCATCGATTGCGAAAGGTACTGACTTGAACAACTAATTTTGTTTTATGTACTGTTCATCTATCACCCATTCATGCCAACCTCAAAATACTCATAGTGCACAAAAATTAACTCCATTATGATGTGGTATATGAACCTCACAGGGTAATTAGTAAAGCAGAGCTGTGATGGACAAGCTGCAAGAAGGTTTAGATTGGCATCTGAAATCTACATCTCATGATTGCGCCTTTAACATGACTGGGTATACAGGTGAAAAATAGGGCTATAGAGCAGTTTTAAATGACATATGATGACCCAAATATATCACTTAGAATTACAAATAGAAGACAGAGCTCCACATGCAGTCCAATTGCATGGTTTTGGAGTGGAACTCTCAATGGAAAGGTTGTGGCTCAGTCACGTAGAGCAAAATTATGAGCAGGGTAGATCAACTACCAATTACACAAAGGACAGACCTGTGCAGTTGTACAGGAGGGAAGGGAGACAGCCCTGGAAAGATATTGGCAGGAAACAATCCAGTACATGGGTGCAACTATTGACCCAATGCACTGAAGGAGACATAGAGACCAGGCAAGACCACCTGGGAATGCAGGTGGCTATGACTATGACTGGAGGCAAAACTGGAGAAAGAGCCCTGCTCGTGAGGGCTTACAAACTAGAGGAGAATGAGGTAAAATGAGAACTTGCAGATCCCCAAACAAACTTCATAGACAACATTCTGTTCCTTTCTAGTCAAATGGCATAAAAAAATTTTTATGAAATGTGGTTCATATACAAAGGTGTTTTATATTTGAATTCTGAATACTTATAAACTATATCTGTAATGGTTTGAATTGTACTTCAGGGAGGGACACACTAGTGGTTGCATTTTTTTATTCCTGTTTCTCTCTAATTTGCAAGAGAGACATTATAGTGCCACCCTGAGCATCAAATTAATAGTCCCTTTAACCATTTTGATAACCAGAGTAACTGCACTGTCAACAATGTGGAAATGGTATGAAACGGACCCATTTTTTTGAAACCTTATCTCTATTTATTTTTATACAAATTTATCCACAGCCAGGGCCACTTAGAATGACGAACGCTACTAGATTTTATGTGCAGCTGTCTCCAATACTGATTCTTATTCTGAGGGCTGCTGCTGGAGATTTAGTGCACCGGTGTAGCAATGCTGAAGGAATAGAGGGATTCAGTGCAAAGGACTACAAGCTGCAGTATTCCACAAAGTCTCCAGCAGGGGGGGCTCTGTCCATACAACTACTGGAGAAGGCTACCTATGTTATGGGGTGATAGGCTTGTTAAAGGTATCCACCTAGAGGTAGAAATGCCTAGAACTCATTGTGACAAGAGTGCTTTAATAACACTATTTGTTCCCTCTTATATTGCATTGCTATGTGATCTTCAACTTCCAATTGTCAAATGTAAATTAAGTAAAGCAAAAGAATTGCCACTAGCACTGACCTTGCAACTTTGAAGTTTTGGATCAAATTTAAGTTTTATAATAACCTGTTACCTATTTAAACTTTTGCAGACGGCACAATTTATTGGGAGCGTTCAATCAAACCAAAGCAGCAGACATCCCGTCTGTTTGCGCATGCTGATTCAGCAGAAGTTGCAATTGTGTCCTATGTCCTAAAGGCCTTGACTAGAGGGAAACCTCCATCCCAGGAGATGCTAAACTACATGTCGCAGTTGGCTTTAAGGCTTGCAAGGTGGCAGAATTCACGTGGCTCATACAGCAATACACAGGTAATTTTAATATTTTTACATTTTCACTGCTTTACTCTGATGGTATCATGATGCAAACAATTGACATGAAATAGATTGCAAGCTCATTTGGTCAGGATCATCTCTACCTTCTAAGAGCTGCGGGGTACATATGTTACATTAGGAAGTGGAGGGTGAGGCTGTGGCTGTTCCGGTAAGCAGGGTGGGGGGACCGTACGAGTAGTACAACAAAAAAATATAAAATGTTTTTGGCCTCTTGCCCTCTTCCCCATCCTAAAGATGCTATATTTGTTGGAGACCTTACAATGATTTGGACATCTGTATCTTTGTAACAATATGGCTCTAAGTAGAAGGGATTCAGCTCTCCTGTTGGTGGGGAAGGGTGTTTCGTAGAATCGGAATAATATTTACAACATTTTAGTGCAACTGTTATATTTGAATTACTACAATCTTTGAAAACCTAGAACTGCAAGTTGCATAATCCTTTTAAAGTCCTTTTGAGATGACCCGTTAGAGCTTTATATCATAACACCATTGGGATATGTATACATGAAGGTAACAACCTTCTAGGAAAATATACGGGTTATAGATTGTACGCTCCTTTGAGCAGGGCCATCTCCTCCTGTCTTCACCACTTTTAACTCTGCTCTCCAGCTACCTAGCCCTCCTCCTCGGGGACCCTCTCTTTCCCCCCCCCCCCATCCCCTCTCGCTCCCTCCTCTCCCCTCTGGGGTTCTCCCTGTCATCCGTGCCCTCCCTCTTGGACTCCGTCAGTGGCGGACCTTCCCCTCTCCCCTCCCCCGCCCCTTTAGCTGTGCCTTGAGCTCAGCACAGTACAGTAAGCAATAAGCACAGTAACTCTGTCTCATCTCGTATTGTAATTTTGTTTGTCCCTGTACGGCATTACGGACACCTAGTGGCGCCCTATAAATAAAAATAATAATAATAATAATAGATGTCAAAGATAGGTCCCATTTCCCAGAGAACGTTGTGAATCGTATGTTTCTAGTGATTTGTATGTTTCTAGTGATACTTGTATTTGCTAATTCATTGCTCACCTCTTCCTCAGGATACGGCTATTGCTCTCGAGGCCCTATGTAGCTATGGTGCTTTGGTGTACGAGAAAGATGCCACTAATACTGTTCAGGTAAAATATGGAAATGAAGTAATTGGAGACTTCAGCCTTGATGTCAACAACAGAATCCTGCTTCTCACAGTGCCACTACCCCACATACCTGGAGAGTATCTCGTTGTTGTCGGTGGGACTGGCTCTGTCCTGATACAGGTAACCATGTCAAACACTCCATCCTTGACCAAATGTCTGTTATTACTGCAGCAAAATGACAAAGATTGTGTAAGAACTTGTTCATGGCCCTAAAATTATCATCCATCTTCGGCCATATTTGTCCAGGCCTTCCCTTTTTATGAAACCTATACTTTTCACAGAAAGTGTACTTTTTCTCATTGCTCTAGAAAACGGAGTGAAAAATGTTGGCATTAGAGATTGGACCACCTTTTGGGTTTTACAGCTGTCACCTGGAAACACTTGGAATCAATCAGAGGGAAGGTAGAGGATGGCAACATGTGATGGCTCATATGGCATCCCATGCCATCACCTTTGGCTTGTGGTTGTAGAGTGTATAAGGCTAGTTCATTCGTCTAAGGCTCAAGGTCTAAAAGCAGCTGTTTAAATCATTTCAGTGATCATGGCACATGAGCAGTCTAAACAAGGGTCAAACAAGAAGAAATTTAGGAGATGGAGGAAAAGAAATTAAATCGGGGCTTTGGTCGACAAGGGATAGAACACTATAGTTTCAGTTGAGATTTATAGTAATATTCCATCTAATTACCAAAATGTAGTAAATATTACACAGTATTTCAGGCTTATGATGGACTGAGGTGTGCACCTGCATTTTATATACTGTATAGTTTTGTTTGTTCACTGAACAGATTGTTTATACTTTTAATGGGTTTTTTTGTCTGCTTTTTGCCTTGATGCAGGTTGCTGTTGAATATAATTTACCAGTGAGCCAGGACGATTCTGGTTTCTCACTGTCTGTCAATTACTCTCCTGAGAGCTGTGTTAATGGAGTGGCGTATAACTTTCCTGTAGTCTTCAATATCAGGTACAGAGTGGGGCTCTCCATAATTCTGCCTGGTCCCCGTCCTCTTCATTTTACACACTTGGTGAGGGATGTACAAAATGCTAGATTTGCCTTGAGATCAATTTGAAAATATCTTCACTTTTAGGGGCATATTCAATTGTCGGCGGAAACGCCAAAAATCTTGCGCTCCGCGCTCTTTTACCGTTGTTACGGTAATTTGCTCCCTGAGCCGTGAGCTGAAATCCAGATAACTACCGTAAAAACACGCGACAATTGAATATGCCCCATAGTGTGCAAAGAACTAAAATTATGGATAAGAATCCATTATTTAGGCCCCCCTGGAGGCATTCCTTCCCAGGCATTGAGGGTGGCTATGGATCTTCCCACTGTCTGCAGTCCCCTATTCTCCATCCGCTGTAGGAGATTTTTACAGACAAACCCACCCAAGAATTTGTGGTTTCTGTTCTAGTCTGCACCTTTTCTTACTACACAGATGAAAATAGGATGGAGACAAGATGGTAATAGAGGCTGTTGGGACCCATACTGTGGGATTCACCTACTAAGATTTAATGAAGAACACAAAATAGTTTACTACTTAGTTTTTGAATAGTTTACTATTTCAAATGTATTTATGACCCACATTATTCGCAAACACAGCAATTAGTTACGTGTATGTAGACTACTTAATTGAATTTTGTCAACCGAAAATTCAAAGTCCCATGCACTAATGGTATTCTAAACAGACAGCCCACAATAGTGCTTGAAATTCTTGGTTAAGTAGTCTTGGTTTTCATTTGATACATGTCCACTAGACAAACCTCAGCTAAATTGTTTTTTCAATTCTGTTTTTTTTCTTTTTTTTTTTTTTTTTTTTTTTGCAGCTATCATGGTATCCACAATGTGTCTAACATGGCTTTAATAGACCTAAATCTGCCGTCCGGATATACTGTGGATTATCAGTCACTTCAGAAGGTATCAAAATATCATAAATGAGATTGTTGGAGTGTGTGTGTGGGAGACCTGTTGGGATGTGATGCGTGGAAGGTTAAAGGGATTTTTCTCCACCCCCACCCCACAAAAATAAATAAAGCAAGTGGGGGTCGCTGCATCAGTTATGGCCCAATCCTGCCATTGTCTCAATGCAGTTACATCCTTTATTTACTATTTGAGGAAACCATTTGCTATTGGCTTTATTAATGATGCACAAATGTCATAAAGTAGAAATGTATATGGGCCCTGACTGGATGAGCTTTATTGCTATCAAATCAAGTGCTGATTGTAATGCTGTATATTTCTAATCCTGATTCAGAGGTGACAGTGCTCGTCATTACTAAAGCCTTCCAGCCGATGTCCCACTAACAAGCTTCTATTTCTTAACTTGTGTCTTCTCTTCACAGCTGAAAAATCAGGTGCCCAAAGTGGAACAGAATAACAACCATGTCATTGTGTACCTTTATTCAGTGAGTCAATTTCTTTCTTTCTCAGAGGTGCACAGAGCACCATTTTACAGCGCGTCCAGTACATTTTGGATGGATAAGGAGTTTTATTGGGGGGGGGGTCTTTTTTTTTATGTACTAATTAAAATAAGAAATCTATATTAAGCAATTGAATAATTGGTTATGAAAGCTGAAAGATGATTAGGATTTTTTATGATATTTGTCAGACTTCAGTTGGCTGCATATTAAAGCCTTAAGTATAACCTGTACCGTCATTGATTGCAAGTGTCCTATTCTTCACGAGAGCAGACGGATCTGTTTTGTGTCTTTTTGTGTGTTTGAGTGATGTTTTCATTCTTTAAAACTGAGGACTTGCGAATATGCAGAAAATTAAGTGGGTGAGGAGAGAAAAACCTTAGCGAATTGGACCATTGGCATGTTCCACAGCACCACATAGTATTTCAGTGGTTATGTGCGCTTATCAAATGGGTATACAGATAACTGACTCCAGCAAGACTTGGTAGAGCACATGGCTGCATGTGACAGGGCAGTGTTGTGATGTGAGGAGGGGAAAGGGAGGCAATGAGGAAGCCGCAAACAGAGGTTCTGGAAGAAGCAGGGTCCTCCAGCAGCACAGCAGTGATGTAAGGTTACTACTGGAGTATAGTGATGTGAACTGCAGCTTGTCATATCTGGAAATTTAGAATTGTTTAGGAGGTTATATATTTTTTTAATCTATTTTTACCTTTTTAAACGTGTGTTTGTGGGGATAAAAAAACAATCTGTAAAAGAACCTTTTTACACCCTGCTGAACACGGTCAGTTTAGCTACGTACAACCTGTAGTTGACCATTTGTTAGAAAGAGAAAGAGAGACCCACGAACTAAAGTTCCCTATTCAAAAATGTTGCTCTTCAACAGACAAGTGCTTAATTTTGAAGCCAAATGTTTAATGAGGTGAAATTTGCAACCACAGTACACGACAAAGCAAAATGAACTAACCGTTGCCCCAGCTCTATTCAGGACTACAAAATTGGCAAACTTCAAATTCACAAATACAGTGGGACATGCCATTCCATGGAATGGGAATCTGAGCAACAATCTGTTCAGATGCACCAATTCATTCCTCCCTACTGTTTAAATTGACTGCGTGTTCTTCTCGACAATTTATTTTTTTTCTTTTCAAAATCATAGGAGGGCATGACATTATTTTACAGTACTGCAAGAGAGACCGACTAATCATAGCAAGGAATGTATTGCCCATTTCCCCAACCCCATCCATACACAAGCATTGGACCCTTGGCCATATATGGTAACTCGGGAGATCTGTCACTTGGATGCTGCATTTGTTCTTCCCAAGTGATAAAGGAATACATACTGTTTTTATTGCTGGCCTGTTTGCATATTAAGCTTCTCCAGTTTGATTTAGAATGGTTTGCAGAATGTAGCTTGTATATTTGCAATCAATCGTGGGAGGGTTGGTCCATTTCAATATACTTTGAACCACCATGTCCTATAGCTGACATTCTGTCACATATCTATATCTATATCTATATCTATATCTATATCTATATCTATATCTATATCTATATCTATATATATATATATATATAATCTATCTTTCATCCAGTCTGGGGGACACTGCTTACCATGGGGGTGAGTAGGGTAGGGAGGAGTCTGGCACCTAAATTAGTTACCTTTTTTAGCTGCTGACTGACATATACTCCCGCCCCTTCCCCACAGAACTCAGTTTGAAGTACCGTATTTCCCCAAGTATAAGACGCACCCATGTATAAGACGCACCTTAATTTTGGGGCCCAAAATGGAAAAAAAAGATGTATTACATAAAGACTGACAGCTCCGAGACTGTGGGAGGTGCCTGAAGGACCTTAAGGTCCTTTTGCCAGCCAGCGGGGACACGCTGTGTGAAGTAGCCAGCGGCGACACGCTGTTTCTGATTAGCGGGGACTCCTCTCACACCAGGTGCCGACTTCTTCATTAAGGTAAGTAGCGCTTGCAGTGTATAAGACGCACCTTTTTTTTTTTAGACCCAAAATTTGGGGGAAAAAGGTGCGTCTTATACTTGGGGAAATATGGTAGGTGCCCAAGGAGTATGGGCCGAAATTGAAGAGCTGCAGGGTTCACTGTAATTAGGCTTTTTTCTTTTCTGTATAAGTTTTTTTTTTTTTTTTCCTGTTGACTAGTACACAAGTGGCTCTGTAGTACAGAGAACACTCGTGTTGAGAAGCAGCTGTCGGCAGAGGGCAGAATGGCTCTCGCTGACAGTTTTAAGAAACAATGAGGGCTTCTCGTAGTGACAAGCGGTCTACAGTCCGCTGTCACATTTCACAGGATACCGGCGCTGCCACTGGCAGAGAGCGCCGTCTATCCTATAAGTCCCCGGAGGCCACGTTCGAAGGGAAGCGGTGAGACCGAGTGGAACGTACCAGGTTCCCCTCCTGAGAGAGGAGGAGGGGAAACTTGTGGAATGGCCAGGCAGTGTGTGCGCTGCAAAGGAGCACTAAATGGCAGATCTAAATGGCGACTCCACTTGTAAGAGAAGTAGAGATTGCCGACATTCTGCTAGAGAGCACAGCAAAGGGGAAGTTGGTTATGGAACCCACCCCTCCTGCTGGTGGAGAAGTCGGAAGGTCCCTCTGGCGCCAAATTGGGTCAAGAGGAAGGAGATAGCAGCCTTTCCGGGAAAGCTGCTGACAGGCTTCTCTCGAGAGCTAAGTATATTTTTATACTCTATATGTTTTAAGCACATTTTAAGGGAAGAGCATAATGTTTCTAAAGGATTATTGCTCTCTCATGAACAGAAATACTATCTTTTGACTGGTTCATACATTAATTAGTGTTCTGTGTAAATATCTGATGTATGTGCTTGTATTTGGCGGTGTGGTAGCTTTATTTTCTATTTAAAATGAGAAAACTAGAGCAACATATGCCAAGTGTTTTCCCCTGTTCCAAATGTAATGCTAAATTGGCTGGTGAGCATTGGAACCCAGGGATGCTCTATACTGATTGCAGCCATTCTGGAAGGTCTAAGGCTGCTTACAGCCTGTCCTTGGCTAAGTATATTTTATACTCTCTATGTAGATGGGGAAGTATAAGATTCTGAGCACATTTTGGGGGGATGAGCATAATGTTTGTAAGAAATTATTGCCCTCTCATTGACAAATACTATCTTTTTGACCGGTTCATAGATTAGTAGTATTTTCTGTGTAAATATATTTTGTATATGTACCTGTATTTTGCTCTGGTGTTCTACTAAAAATGTGAGAAAATTCAAGCAAAATGTGCCACGTATTTTCCCTGTTCCAAAAGTAATGCTAAATAGCGGGGGAACATTAGGATCCAGGGGCGCTCTGTACTGATTGCGCTGCGGCGTCAGTTGGGGCGCAAGGTAAAAACGGCTCCATTCAGGTTTCAATCCTCCTGAGTGGGTACGGTTTTTGACACAGGGGGTTGGTACCCCGGTCAAACTATGATCTAACCCATCGGAGGTTCCAGTGGTAGTTGAGGTGTTGCCTTCTGCCTCTGAAAACGGTAGCCTTTATTAATTCAGACATGTCTATAAAGAAAACAAGTCCTTTACCCTCGGTAGTAGGACAATCTTCTCTGGCGTATCAAGTATTTTCCCCTGCGGGAAGTCTGGATGGTCTGCAGTGATAGAAGGCCAGGAATTCAGAAATGGCAGGTTTATATTGGTTAAACCAGTGACTGAAGAGCCCGAGACATTTACCTAAAAATAAGAGACATAGATCAGCAAATTCGCTGTTTCTATTGTCTGACTCAGAGGGATCCTCTGAGGGAGAAGGTGAATGGTTAGAGGACTGTGACTCCTCATTAGTAGGATCATAGGAGAGTTCATATTCCCTCACTCTGCAGAGTTGAGAGAGATTGCAGCAGCTTTTGGAAACATCCAGACATAGTGTTTGCTATGCAAAAAAAAAAAGGGAGGGAGATGGAAGCATGGGCTGGCCACTTGGCAGCTGCTTTGCAGGATGCAGAGTGGTTTTCCTTGGCTATGTATCTGAAGGAAGACACGAGTTAAGTGTATGAGGCAGACCAGAATTCAGCATCCAGTCTTCCTCCTAGTTTCGGCTACAACTGTAGCGACCAGAAGAACATTATGGTTTAAAATATGGAATGCGGATGTGGAATCTGACAGATTATAGTATCCCTTCCTTACGCTAGTGGCGTTAATACTCCAAGATCTAGGATTCCGAGGTTGTTTTTTTTCAGACAGCCCTTTCGGGGGGGGGGGGGGGGGGGCATGTCTGGCAGAGGTCATCCGGTTAGATCTAGATCTTCTGGAGGAGGAGACAATCTCTTCGGGGGAAGATCAGCCTCATCCTCCTCTTCTGGGCGAATTATGCACATGGTGTGTCAGAAGATTTTTCTTCCAGAGGACAAGATAGGGTCTCTGCAAGAGGGGATGAACAGAATTCTGTCCTGTAAGAGGCCGTTGGTCCTTCTGTGTATGAGGAAACATGGTAGTGTCTTTTGAGACTCTCCCTTATGACAGGATCCACTCTCTGTGTTTTCAAGGGAACATGTTGAAGAAGTGGACAGGGTCCCAACTGAAGTTTGTCGTCTCCAGAGATAACACCATCTGACGATCTCAGTCTCTCGGATGATGTTGAGTCACAACAGGAAGTTTACAAAATTTATTGCAAGACCAGAAGAGATCTGATAATGGCAGTGTATGTGTTCACAATGCCAGGGGACTTCAGGCGAGGTTACCTGGTTCCTCCTATATCAATGATTCCCAGAGTCCTTGGAGACTCAAGAGGGAGATCGGCCAGTCATTCTTGTGGTGCCAGCTTGGACATGAAGAGTCTGGTGTCAAGAGGTTCTTCTTGACATTGGACCTGGGTATTCGGTACCCCTTTGGAAACTTCTGATGCAAGAATGGTCCCTGAATCAGCAGAACTAGCCCAATTGAATTTAAAGGCATGGCTTTTGAAGCCATTCTGTGGAAATCCAGAGGGTTTTCTTCCAGGGTAATTGATATCCTTATCTAGGCTAGAAAGCCGGTTCGGCTTAATTTTGTCGCCGCATTGGCGTTCATACGTGCATGGTGTAGGAATAAAGCCTGCAGTTCAGAGTCTTTTTATCTTGTTTTTATACAAGACGGTTTGGATGTTAGGACTTTCTGACAGGGAGTGCTTCATATACAACCTCCCTATGTTCCACCAACGAATCTTGGGATCTTCTTTAGTCCTTTATACGCTGCAGGAGCTTCAGTACATACGTTAGTCAGCAGAGTTGTGGTTTTCCTTCTTGCTATTGCCTCAGCTCGAGGGGTATCTGAGCTGGGGGGCTTTGTCATGAACCTTATCTGGTTTTCGGGATGATAGAGCAGTCCTAGGGACAATGCATCATTTTTCCTAGGTTGGTGTCTGGTTTTAATGTAAACCAGGGAATGGTGGTTCCTATGTTCACAGAGGATCCTCAGGGATCCGGAACAGGGAACATAAATTCGTAGAGCCCTGACCACATCCAAAATTTATGTCAAAAGGACTGCAATGATTCGTAGGATAGTTTCTTATTTATCTTGTTTGATTATTTTGGACGTGGATGATCAGCGTCTAAACAATTTATTGCTAGGTGGCTTACTCTGATTATAAGGCAAGCTTATGTCTGTACTAACCGTCCGGTACCAGAGTGTATTGTTGCCCATTCTCCCCGTTCTGTGGGGATGTCCTGGGCTTCACTGAATGGGACCTCAGCGGACCAGTTATGCAGAGCAGTTACCGGGTCCTTGGTCCATACTTTCACAAGATTGTACCAATCCAATGCCTTGCGTCTTTGGACGCCTCAATTGGCCGTAGTGCTGTATGTGCTGGGCTATCAGAGCGGTCCCACCCTTTGGTGGGCTGCTTTAGAACGTCCCCATGGTAAGCAGTGTCCTCCAGACTGGATGAAAGAGAAAAGAGGATTTATATACTTACGTTAAATCCGTTTCTCTGATTCCGTCTGGGGGACACTGCATTCCCCCCCTCTTTTTTTTTTTTTTTTTTTTTTGTATATCTTAGTTTGATTAACAAAGCCCTAGGAGGACAGGCCAATCAACCGAGTTCTGTGGGGAAGGGGCGGGGGTATGTCATTCAGCAGCTAAAAAAGGTAACTAATTTAGGTGCCAGACTCCTCCCTACCCTACTTAACCCCATGGTAAGCAGTGTCCCCCAGACGAAATCAGAGAAACGGATTTAATGCAAGTATATAAATCCTCTTTTTCTAATGAATGGTTGGACCGAGTGGGGTAGTGCACATGTCCAAAAAAAAGGTTTGGTCTGTCCATCCAAAGTAGCACACAAACCGTTTGGACCAGCACATCATTGATAGATGGAGGGCCGTACAGTAAACATCCACGCATATGTAAATTTATATATAGTATAAACTTGCATCCGTGTTATAAAGTAACCAAACCATTATAAGGTGGTATTTATTTAATATGGTTTGGACTCAAAATTAAAGGTCTTGCATCAGATTGAGAGAGGGAGTGCACTTCTTTAACTGTAGTTTTCACTTTGTTTCTTGCTGGGTCAAGGAAGGTGTCGAAATACCTACTTTTATACCATGAGACAATGGAACTTCTGGTTTTTTTTTTTTTGCTTTTTCTGGCCTGCTAATGCATCATTTTAACTTTCTTATGTTTCTACAGGCCTCCAGTGATATCACCACCATTTCCTTAATGCTTGAAATGGGTTCAATGGTGTTTGATTTTCAACAAAAAGCTCTTCAAGTCTGGGACTACTATGAAAAAGGTAAATTGGTAAACTGCAAATATCACCAAAACCAGAGTTTTTGTTTTGAATGCCGTACACATTCCATTGTTTAGACAACTTGATGAGTGGAACCCTTTTGTGATGACTAGTGTTCAGTTTGTGCATGGATTTCCCATTCCCCATATAGGGATGTAAAAATGTAGTAAACAATGCAGAGTAGTCTTGCTCTGATAAATTAATTTGTAAAATTGCATGTTAAACTTAACATTGGGGAGACACTTCTAAGTGGCACTTGCCTCTTTCAGGATTGCACTATTCCATGCATGCATCAGCAATGTGAAACCCTAAACTGATTGTGGTTGTATTAGAATCGGTGATTGCACTGCATGCTTGGTGTATTGATAAAGGTCTTGCTAATTTTTGCCTAAATGAAATGATCGAACAAATTACAGTTGGCCATGTTTTATATTTCGACTCTGCAGTTTGGTCATGCTTTGAGTTGCGGTGCTCAAATGCACAATCATCCAACCACCAAGCAGAAGTCTAAAAGATACAGCCATTTGGTGCTCTGGACAAATGGCTGAATCTGTTCCTGACTTGGTGCTATTAACTCTGTCTACCGATGACCTCTTAAGAATCACACCATCTGAATTCCTGAGAAAAACTAAATGTACACATTAATAGCCAAATATATACACACTTTTTTTTTTTTTTTATCTAAGCAACTAACTGCTAGATTCGCTATGTCGCTAATTCAAACAGGCACAGCTGTTAATGCCCCTTCCCTAGTGAAAATACACCAGGGAGGGGCATCCGTAACAGCTGTGCGTGTTTTGAGGTGGGCATGTATAGAAATATAAAGGAGAACAAGAAATTGGGGGGAAGGTGTCGGGGGTTCCTGGCAAACTGGAAAAAATAGTGCATTAAAAGTAAGTAACATCCCATATGTAAAGCCATATTGTTATCACTGCTTTCTTTAATATGGCTCTTAAGCAAAATCATTTTAGGCACTAGACCAAAAATATATTGTCTAGTGCTTGGTTACATTTATTATGTTAAGATTGTATTGTATTGTATTGCATTGTATTGTAAATTTATTTTGGTTTTTTTTGTATTCTAATCGCTTTGCCTTTTTCTTACAGGTGAAAATGGTGCAGCTGTGCTCCGTCATCCTTGTTCTAAGATGTAAGGAGTTCAGAGGTAAGATTATATATGGTTATGATAGGTCTACTGACCCGTCCTCTACATCAAGTGGTTTAATGTTAAAGTCTTGGGCATTCAAGAACAGATGGTCAATATTTTCACTGCTTACACAAACAACGTGATGTTCTAGTTATTGAATGTAATTTTTTTTTTTTTTTTGTTACCTAAACATTATTTAAAACAGACTTTTTTTACTTATGTTGTATTTTGTTCATCTTTCTATAAATAATCAGTGTTATATAGTGGATATTATGGACAGAACTAGATTTTTTTTTTTTTTTTTTTTGTCATTTTCATAAGACTTAAAATGTCTTTAGCATTGCGTACCTTGGCCTGTTTGGATCAAGGAAGACTGATGCTGTGCTTGATTTACCTAAAAGATTTACGACGAAGGGCGATTTCATTGACTCTGAGTCATTAAAGAACTCCCCCCCCCCCCCCCCCCCCTATCCTCCATTCCTCCCTCTCTCCCCCGTGTCTTTCTGTCTGTCTACCTTACCCCTTAGATTATACGCTCCTTTGAGCAGGGTCACCCCTCCTCCTGTCTCACCACTGTTAACTCTGCTCTCCAGCAACCTGGTCGTCCTCCTCGAGGACCCTCTTCCCCCCCCCCCCCCCATCCCCTCCCTCCTCCCTCCCCCCGGGGGTCTCCCTATTATCCGTGCCCTCCCTCTTGGGTCCTTGCTGTGCTTTGAGCTCACTGAGTTACTGTGCTTATTGTTTACTGTACTGTGCTGTCTCTCCTTGTATTGTAATTTCGTTTGTCCCTGTACGGCGCTACGGACACCTAGTGGCGCCTTATAAATAAAAATTAATAATAATAATAATGTGGGAAAGTCATATCCTACACTAAGCAGATCTAGAAGGATGAAAGTGGCTGCCTGTAGGTGGATTCTTTTAATCTACACAAGTCCATGCTCTCTAGAAAACACTATAGTCTGCTTTGTAAATGGTATTGCCCAGAATTCTAGTCTCCTTAATAAGATGAGTTATTTATGGAAGGTCTAAGTACTGTACTTTACTGTGTTCTGTTTTTCCACACAGGGAAATATGAAGGACTTCCAGTCTTGATAACCAATGTCCTGTACATCCTGCACCGCTGACTGTTGTGTTAATGTGGACTTGCGAATTCTATGAACACATCTATTTAGCTGAACCCCAATTACTTGCTGTTTATAGGATGTGATAGGAGCATAATATAAATAAATATTGCATTTTCACTGTGCATTGTATTGAGTCTTTATAGCTATATTCATAGTACTGTACATATCTTGCACAAAAGTAGGCAGATCACAGATGGGCATTTGGGAAAACAAAACACAATTCACAATTATAGCTGTTTAGTAACTCTAAATAGTCACAATGGTTATATCTATTCAGCTGGTTCACAAGTCGTTCTTACAACAGGTCTGGCCAACCAGATACCAGATAGCCATGAGTCCTACAACTGTACCGCTGAGTTATAGCTTAAACTTGCCATCATGGAAATCTTCACATGTAACGCATGATGATGAGATACATTCAGTATTAACCGTCCCTGTTCAAAAATAGTTTAATAGTGTTACCTCGTCACTCCATTACCGGCAACTAAAGCCACCTCCTGCTTCTTTATAAGACATGTCCTAATGCGATCTGATGTTGGTAAAGTAACAGACTGGTAGATCAAAAAAGCTGATGTAAATAGCAAATTTGTCTTATACAGTTTGCACACAACATAGTCATTGGGAACTCAAGACCCACTTTTCCCTTGTTCGGTCCCAACTGATTCCTTTACTTATCGTGAGAATTGGCTTCTGTTTTTTTACTTTTAACCAGTTATCACTTTAAACATTTATTCCCTAACATCACTAACTAGAGTATGCAATGTGCGATCTCTTCGGCGAATGAACAGGACAACTGCTGATGAATAGGAGATTAAAATGATACTAAACATGACACCGTTTCTGCAAACTGAACATTGTGTTTCACTAAAATTTATATATCTTATTAACCATAAATACTACTATATTTCGACATAAATAACTATGTGGTGCAACTACAATTAATGTGTACTATTTACAAGTGTTTGCGTGTAAATGTGAGTAAAATGTAAAACCTTGTTATTGCCACGTGTTGTGGCTGGATACGCCCTTCCACGCCATAGCATGCTCTATGCTTAATTTCAGACAAAGACAACCAAGTTTGCTCGATATTAATTGAAAATACTTTATCCAATTGGCTGACACCGACACTGTAAACCTAGAAGTATATGGTTATGCAGGGCCGGACTGGGACTAAAAATCAGCCCTTGCATTTAAAGTCCACAGGCCCACCTCTGTTCCAGTAGCAAAGAAACCATGTGCCGCCGCGGGCTTGACCACATTGTGTTGTGGGTGTGACCAACATGGTGCATTGATACATACATTATAATAAAATGTTACATTTATGAGACAGTCGCCCAAATTCAGGATTGCCCCACCAGATTCAGGACAGTTGGCAGACTGTCCTTCTCTCTCCTACCTGTCTTGGTCACTTACACCACTTGTAGCAGCTGGTTTCTTTAGCTCGGCTCATTTTTGTCTTGATCCTGGAATATTGGATGCCCTATTTTGAAAAAAATGGGTACATGAGATTTAGAAAGCTCCGACCAGCCCCAGTGTTAAAACAATAGCAGTCACGTTTTATAACTAGGCCTCCCTCCAGTCCCCACAATAATAATATTCACATTTAATAAGTAGGCCTATTCCCCTCCAACCAGTCCCAACGTTATATAACAGTATACCCATTTCCCTACCTCCAAACAGTCCCAGCAATAAATTAAATAGCATTAAAGTTTAATAAATAAATCCATTTTCCACAACCATCCCTGGCAATTATTCATATTCACATTTAATAGCCCTCCTCCCCAAAATCAGCCCCATATTCAATTGATAGCCCTAAAACCCCAGCATTAAATTAACGGTTCCTTCCCCTCACCTTAAACAATTAGCCCCCACCTACATTCCACCATGAAATAGCCTACCTCCCACATTATATTAAGATCCTCCCTTTCCTCACATATTATATTAAAAAACTGCACGCACACATACATGCAGACTCTATGAACATAGGGCCACACACACACACTAAGAAAATGGTTCCGCGCTACCTTTCCTAGTGTACATTGCTGCCTTTGGGAATGGTGATGGGGTGCGTCCCAATCCCCAAGAATAATAAATGGTAGATAAAAGATTTCCCAGGCGCAGAAGTAAATTGCTGAAATGTTGCATAAAATACATTTTTTATTTTGAACCAGTGCACCGAATTTGTTGAAACTAATCCGCATAAACCTATAAACACAATCCAATTGGAAGTGTGTGTTCGGCCACAATGTAGTATAAAGCAAGAGAGTTGCTTCATTAAATAATATACAGCAAACAATCTCTAAGCTGCTTAGTGGAATGGATTAAACTCCGACTAGTACACTTGCTAGCAATTTACTTCTGCGCCTGGGAAATAATTTTTTATATACACACACACACACACACACACACACACACACACACACACACACACACACACACTCTAGCTGCTCGGTGGACGGAGAGTCAATGACAGCCACCTATGCAAGTAATCACATTGGATGGCACCTGTCACGTGATGCCGTCCCGTGTGATTAATTGCACAGGTGGCTGTCACTGACTTTCCGTCTGCTGCGCAGAGTGCTGCTGCTCTGCGGGCATGTTGCGCACCGGCCCATCTGACAATCTGCCCTTCTGGCATTTGCCAGATGGCCAGTCCGGCCCTGCTGTTATGGGACATGATGGGGTCAACAGTGGGAGTCTGGGAGAAGTACAATTTTGTACTGATGAAAAGTGTAATATTTGAAGTGATTTTATAGTCTGTTTACTTCGGGTACGTCTGAGAACAAAACTATTGACACAATTCTATTAAATTATTATCGTTTATTTGTAGGGCGCCACAAGGTTTCCGCAGCGCCGCACACAGTACAAACAGACTATACATGGTAGAACAGTACAGAACAATAAACACAAAGTACCAGTACTTCAGAAACTCCGGGCGGGCAAATACAGTAGAGACGGAGCAGAAGAACAGGTATGGAGACTGGAGGGAAGAGGGCCCTGCTCATTCGAGGGAGGGTAAACAAAGTCAGGCACAAAAGGGAGCCAGTGAAGCAAAGGTGAGAGAGAGAGAAGAGGGGTCAGGGGAGGATGAGCAGAAGAGATGAGAGGTTAAATGGATGGTTTGGTAGGCCTTAAGGAACAGGTGAGTTTTTAAGTGCCCGTTTGAAGGAGCACAGATTGGGAGAGAGACACGGATGGAGCGAGGGAGGTCGTTCCAGTGAAGGGGGGCAGCACGGGAGAAGTCTTTGATTCGAGAGTGGGAAGAGGTGATCAGTGTGGAGGAGAGGCGGCGATCATTGGCCGAGTGCAGGGAGCGGGCAGGAGTGTGAATGGAGAGGAGGCTAGAGATGTAAGGGGCAGTAGACTGGGAGAGAGCCTTGTAAGTGGTGGTAAGGAGTTTAAAAAGGATTCTGAAGGGGAGCCAGTGTAAGGCAAGACAGAGAGGGGAGGCAGAGGAGGAGCGGCGTGAGAGGAAGATGAGTCTTGCAGCCGCATTGAGTATAGAGCGGAGGGGGGCAAGGTGGGAGTGGGGGAGGCCAGTAAGGAGAAGGTTGCAGTAATCGAGGCGGGAGATGATGAGAGCATGGATGATAGTTTTGGTGGCATCTTGAGAGAGGAAGGTACGGATGCGGGCAATGTTACGGAGTTGGAAGCGACAGGCTTGGGCGAGGGATTGAATGTGGTGGGCAAAAAAGAGAGAGGAGTCAAAAGTGACACCCAGGCAGCGGAGTTGGGTGACAGGAGATAGTGGAGTTATTAAAAACAATAGAGAGGTCGATGTGGGATGGGAGTCTGGGCGGGGGAAAAACCATGAGTTCAGTTTATGAGATGTTAATTTTAAAAAAGCGTGAGGACATCCAGAAGGAGATGGCTGAGAGGCAGTCAGTTACACGAGGGTGGAGGAAAGATCAGAAGAGATGTAGAGTTGAATATCATCAGCATAAAGGTGATACTGAAGACTGAACGAGGAGATGAGAGCACCAAGGGAGGAAGTATAGAGCAAGAAGAGTAGAGGGCCTAGAACAGAGCCCTGAGGGACTCCAACAGGGAGAGGGGAGGGGGTGGAGGAAGAACCAGACGTGGATACAGAGAAGGAGCGGTTAGCAAGGTATGAGGTGAACCAGGCATGCACAGAATCAGAGAGGCCAAGAGAGAATAGTTTGCAGCAGGAGGGGGTGGTCCACGGTCTCGAAGGCCGCAGAGAGGTCGAGGAGGATGAGTATGGAGAAGTGACCTTTTGGATTTGGCTGAAAGGAGGTAATTCGTGAGGCAGTTTCGGTGTAGTGGAGGGGGCGGTAGCCAGATTGCAGAGGGTCAAGAAGGGAGTTGTCAGAGAGGTGACTGGTTAGGCGGCTGCAGACAATCCGCTCAAGTAGTTTGGAGGCATAGGGGAGAAGAGATAGGGCGGTAGTTTGCAAGACAGGTGGGGTCAAGATTGGGTTTCTTGAGGATAGGGGAGATAAGAGCGTGCTTGAATGAGGATGGGAATACGCCAGAGGAGAGTGATAGGTTAAAGAGGTGTGCGAGGTAAGAGCAGGCAGTAGGAGAGAGAGAGCGGAGGAGACGAGAGGGGAGGGGATCAAGAGGACAGGTAGAGGGTGGAGAGGAAAGAATAAGGGAGCAAACGTCTTCACCTGATGTAGGGGTGAAGGAGCACCACAGCTGGCCAATGGAGGGAGGTGAAGCGATGAGGGTGGTGGGAGAGGGATAGGAGGAGGAGATGTTCCATCTAATGGCTTCAATTTTGGAAGTGAAAAAGGTGGCAAAGTCAGAAGCAGAGAGGAAAGGCGGGACAGTGGGAGGGGGGGGGGAACAGGAGGGAGTTGAATGTGGCGAAGTGGCCGCAGGGAATGGAGGACTGAGAAGAGATAAGGGACTTAAAGAAGGATTGTTTAGCGAGGGACAGGGCAGAGCAGAAAGAGGAGCGGATAAATTTAAAGTGAAGGAAGTCCGCCAGGGAGCGAGATTTCCTCCAGAGGCTTTCGGCTGTGGGAGTGCACTTTTGGAGGGAGCAGGAAAGTTTAGGGAATAAGGCTGGTTGTAGAGAGAGGACGCTTGATCAGGGCAAGCCAGAGAGAAGGGGTGATGGGAGAGTTTCAAGAGAGACGGAGATGGGGTCGATGGCATCAAGGTTGCGCCTGGTGTACCAGGCGTAGAGGTACCATGTATTGAAGGAGACCACAGGAACCAGGCGAGTTCAGGCAGATCACGGGTAGTCGCCAGAGGGACAGTGAGCGGAAGGGACCAGAGTTCAGGCGTGACGAGAGTTCCGGAGAGAATGTGGGTCCAGAGTACAGGTGATCCAGGATCGGTGAGGACAGAGGTGAAGGAGGTCCAGGGAGCAGGAGAGCCAAGAGTTCAGGTGGACCAGGGCCAAAAGGGCTAGGTGTATCAAAAGGGCTAGTTGGATCCAGAGTTCAGGAGGGCAAAAAGGACTAGGTGGGTCCAGAGTTCAGGTGAGCTAAAAGGACTAGGTGCAGAGTAAAGGTCCAGAGTAAAGGTGGGCCGGAAGGATTAGGTCTGGGCCCAAGGTCCAAGGTAGTGACAGCGTGTCTGTGTGAGGACTAAGGTGGGGGGGAGGGGGTTGTGCACAGAGGCAACCAGGGAGGCAGGGAGACCAAGATAGGTCTAATGGTGGGGGCAGTGAGCAGAGGAGACCCAGTGGGGGAAGGGCTCAGAGGCGACCAGGGAGGCTGGGAGGTCAAAAGAAAGTTTTTGATCACTGAGAACTTCATTAGTGACCAATGATAATAAATGAAGCCTTTAGAGTTGGATAGAGCGATATTACCTCTATATTTGTATACCATTTTTTGGCCATCTTTTAAATACCCATGTGCTTTTTGCATTTTTCCAAATAGGGTTCTCCTCTAGTCATTACCATATTCTGTACCACAGTTACTGTATCAAGGCAATAAAGAAACCATAATCACAATGCAGATTATATATTGTAAAAGGGTAATACTGTGGAAAATGTGCTAATGACCATTTAATACTGACCTCCATTAATTACCACTCACAGGGTAGTTTCCAGTTTAAACCCAGCTCTATTTCAATATCTGCTCAATTTACTCTGATTCACATGGTAGAATCAGGGAAGCATGCAGGATTTTTAAGGGGTCCCCCCCCCCCACCACAAAAGAAAAAAAAAAAATGCAAGAGCAACAGCTCCGTTTCGGCAGCACTGTACTATACAGCAGCCGCGGCGCTGTCAAAGAAGCGACGGTGCTGTGTACAAAACAGCACCGCCACGGACGCTTCTTTGACAGCACCGTGGCTGCTATATAAAACAGTGCCGCTATGTAGGGGCACTTGAGGGGAGGGGTTTTTGAAGACCCAGAAACCCCCCCCCCCCCTGCGTGCGCCCCTGAGAATACAGGGAATAATGATGATCCTATCAAGAAAGATTTTCCACAAAGTCTTATTTAAGAGGTGTATTCTTATTAACATCATAATTGTAACACTTGTATTATAAAACAGTTTCATTAAACGGAGTATATTAAACAAACAGGTTTCATTTACTCTATTCGCATAGGTGGTTTAGTACTGCTTGTTTGATAAAGCTATGAGTTATTGTGGGTCAGCTATTGTAGTGAGGGTGTGTGTGTATAAGCTTGTATTGTGTAGTAGGAGGGTGTAGTATGAATCGGTGCCTATTGTGAACGGTGTGTGGTGTGTTCTTGTGTGAGGGGGAGAGGATTGGAACACTGTTAAGGAGATACACGCAGGCTGTCTTCCATTTTACTCATTCATAATAGGTATTTTTAATAACCATATTTACACATTATAAAGTGTAGAAAGCATAATATATATTATGAAATACAATGCATTGCCTACTTCAACTGTCTTTCCAATGTATATATGTGCCTTCACTATCTGTGTGTGTATCACAGAATTACTTAAAATGCCCTTGTTATCTAGCAACTTTCAGACCATTGCCAGGGTACAAATATGATCTGTAAGACCCATGGCCCAATGGTGGAATTCTTTAAACCCATGTCTTTTGCAGTAAAAAAAAAAAAAAAAAAAATGTAGAGTATAACTATAACTCTACAACCATGTAACAAGCATATTACACAACAGTCAGTATTAACATTGCCAGTACTGGTTGCATAGTTTACTTCAAAAATTCCAATCATACAGTGCAACCTTTGTAACTATAGCAATAAACTTCAATACTAAAATCCCAATAAAACATATATTTCTATAACAGACTTAAGTAACAAGCATTCAAACTCCTAAATCAACAATAATTTGGTACAATATTTACAAGGCCACAGCACACAGTGTCCTCTTTAAAATCCCTTTATGGCAGGGTTTCCCAAACCCAGTCCTCAGGGCTCCCCAACAGTGCAGGTTTTCCGGATCACATGTGACATAATTAGGACCACCTGTGGATCTGTTACAATGTGTCAGTCAGTAATGAATACACCTGTGCTCCAGCAAGGAGATATGGAAAACCTGCACTGTTGGGGAGCCCTGCTTTATGGGGTAGTGGAGGTGAATGACTTCACACCTTTTTTTAAGACCACATTTTATACATAATCTATACGCACAGCCAAACTCCTAATTCCTGAGTACAATTTAACAATATTGTTTAAATTATCTTTCCCAAGTCATCATTTCCACTCAAGCTATTTACAACTTCTATTACAAACTTCCATTAAAATCTAGTAAAAATACATACATTCTAAACTCTAAAGAGAGCTTCTAGCCTTGTGTGTGATTTTAAGAGATTCCTAAGGGGCAGAACCATGCATGTCACAGGAAGTTGTCCCACAGCCTTTGATATGTAAATGTAGGCAGGTTCTAAGAGAAGATCCTGTTCCACTTCTATTGTGTTTATCATTCTGACTGTATAGTTTAATAGCTCACAGTTTGGACAAAGCATGCTATTTGTGGTGGGATAGGAGAACAATGTCCAGGGACTGGTTTGAATGAAAAATTAGATATTATCTCTTCATAAATTGTACAATGTGACCATACATGTTTAGATACTTAATATATTGACACCAAAAATATAAAGATTGAACATGGTACAATATCAGTGTGTAGATACATTAACTTATTCTACTGATTTCTTCTTATAAAAAGGTGTATGTACCTTCCCTCACATGTGCATGTATCCCAGATCCTATTGTAATTCCCAATTTAGCAACATTTACTAAGCATTCTCATGCTGCATAGTGCAGCACTATCCTAATATCATAAGTTAGCGCAGATTTCTTATAAGCGATATAAAAATATAGGCGAGTTTTCTTATCACATAACCGTTGGTCCTAAAATAATATATATAATCAGCTTAGGTCCAAAACATACCATGCTCAATGCAACATTACCACTATTTGTATATAATATTCAACTCCTAGTATCACACACACACACAGCTATAACACATATGATCACGCACAGAACTATAACTGCTGCCAGTACAACCACATATCACGCTGTTTCTGAACATGACCGGATATCACGTTGTACTTGTATATAACAATGTGTCTTAAAATAAACTGTATAAAACATGCTGTCCTCCATATTATATACCTAGCAATAACTGCAGCCAATGACCCATATTGAAGCCATTAAATACTAATCCTTTGAAGCCTTTGCACAGTATCCATATTTCCACAGCTACATGTTATCCTTTTGCAGCAGCCGTTGCTTAGTATCTCTTTACAATTAACTTCATGGTAGCCTTGTCCATATGTCCAATATATAGTGTCCATAGTGAAGAGGAAGTATAGAAGGCAAATGGGGGAGATGGGTTGAGGGTACGGGACAGATTGAGTTCAGGAGAAGAGAGAGCAACAGTGGGATCTGCTTTTTTTTTTTTTAATTACTATTTTTTATATAGATCCCAGCGTTCCCATGGTGCTCCTAGTCATCATGTCTACTAGTCTGATGTGATAGTGTCATCGCACCTGGCCAGCCTGCATTTCTGTAATTGTGCATGCATCACCTGAACGATCGGTGCATGGACTCTGCAGCAAACACAATAGGGAGGACTCCCTTGTAGTCCCTATCTTATCATTGCGGGGGTCTGCTATAGGAGCAAGTATTTGCTCCAGCAAATTTGTTCTTATTAAGGGAATGCCAATTTGTTGGAGACTCGTTCCTTCGCTCTTAGCTTAAAGCTATTGTTGTGCTTCAACAAATAGATTATACAAAGTCTGCTAACTTTCATGTTTTACCATTTTAGTTAACTATTAAAGCCCATCCCTAAGGGTCAATTTTGCTGCTCGTTTCTTCACACACATAATCTGCAACTTACAGGCCCAACAGCTTGTTGCCTCCGATAATAGCCCTATCTGATCCTATCCTAGACTACCAGTGAGCAGAGGTTTGTTTTCTGCTAGTAAAGCTCTGATATTCTGTAAATCTACATGTTACTGACCATTCAGTTTGTTTCATGAATGTTTGTCACAATTGTTCATCTAGTCTGATTTCACCACACAGGAAGGTGGAGGAGGATTTTCAGTCATATCATTTATACAATATACTGTGTGCTCTATATGGTTATGTATACCACAATATTTTAGGCATTGCCTCGCACTGCTATATACATGGATTCTCCGGGTAAGTTGTATTTCTGTATTTATCTACTATATGTAAATGATGGCGAAAAATGTAACAAAGTAATCAGCTCAGAAGAGCTAATTGTAAAGAAAGTAAAATTTAAAAAAATGTGGAAATTCTCATATAACTCAATGAAAGCGTATAACTGTGAATAATGTTCACAGTTAAATTATTTTTATGAAGACCATCTACTGTAATCGCTTTCCAAGCTGTGAAAGGTTTTACGTCTTCTGACAAGTGTGCTGATGAGTCCATATTTTATCGTAAAAACATAGTTTGATTTTCAGAGTTTATTTTTACTGTTTTTTTGCAGTTTCTTATTTATTTTTAAGTAAGGTGATTGAACTTGGATGAGAGAGGGAATAAGTTTGTAATCACTTATAAATAATTTAATCTGCTGTTATTTGGTGCTTCTGAGACTGCAGCTAAAGTTCATAACCAAGAAAGGTTTTAATTTTCTTGGACTTTGTTCTGATAGCTGCATAGCTTAACACAACTAGGTAAGGAAACAGACCCGCCACCATCCACCTAGAACAAGTTTCTCTGCTTCCGAACGTCCCACTTAAGCTACTACTGCAGTGGCCAGGGCTGGGGTAATGTATTGTAGCTAAAAAACATATTACTCCCCAATGAAAGAAACCAGCCCAGGTGACTGCAATTGTAGCCTTAGTGGGAAGTTTGGAAGCAGAGCAAACACTGCTCGATAGCACTGAGAGAGAGCAGAGATTAAGCTGTTAGTAGTAAATGCTAAATTTGCATTAAACTATATGTACACAAAATAAAACACTAATGAAGTACATAGGATAGAAAAGTGATATACAATACTATGCAAAGTTTTAGGCAGGTGTGGTAAAAATGCTGCAATATAAGACTGCTTTCAACAATAGGAATGTTTATAGTTCATTTTTATCAATTAACAAAATGCAAAGTGAATGAACAGAAGTGAAATCTAAATCAAATCAATATTTGCTGTGACTCTGGGAATCTTCTTTCCTGTAGTAGTCCAAATGGATGTCAATTAAGTAATGTGAATAGACAGCCGCGACATATATAAATATATATAATATAGCTGCAATGCTTCTGCATGGTCCCTGAATATTCTCTGTGATGGAGCTGTAAAATTCTGCAACTCCTGATCCTTGCATTCAGTTCTGGCACCGCTATGACTCACCGGTAAAGTGTAGAATTAGAGATGCTGGTGCCTGTACATTATGCTTTCCTGGAATTTCTCGTTTCCACAGCTGTCGTGTCACTGTACTAGTACTAACATGTCCGTTATTCACATCTATCCCAGATAAAACTCTCCAGACAAAACTCTGGATCCCGTCCTGGAAGTTTATCATTATCACAGTTCTGATTGGAGCCAATATCATCATCCTTCGCATCATTAGTAAGTGATATCCTGGTCACAATCATAGCTGTGATATGCTATTGTCTGTCCATCTTCCTTATTCTGTATTGTACCCAGTTCTCCCACCTGTCAATTTATAAGATAACAAGGCAGCTCTGTATAAGCTCCACCGAGACATCTAGCGGTAGGTACATTATAATATGAGACATATATTGTGAAATATACCAGTCAATTCACATGATGTGGGTAATTTTTTTTAAATTAGAAAGTGAAGTTTTAGATCTTTAAGGAAGTTACATTCTCACGTTCTGTAGTACAAGCCAATAAGTCAATCCCTCAATTAATAAAGCATAAACAAATGAATTATGCCAAATGTCAAAACGCCTTCTAAAAGTAATAGCAACCTTCAGGCGTGTCATCTACACAAGTGAACTGGTACAATCCTAGAAAATAACAGGTGACCCCTCAGCACATCTCCCAGACAGAGGACATTCAATCATTTTAATTGTGAAATTAAATCACAGCATACATTTTCCACATATATTTCTTCACTAACTACAATTGCAAAATCTGCATACAGTCAGACTGATCTTCTGGACTGAATAGTTTAATGTGGACATAATTTGTCTTCACTTTTAATGAATAATCATGCAATAATTCCTGATTATATTTTTGATGCATTAAATCTACCTCTCTCTGTGATCTCATCACTCAAACCCTCAATGACTCAGGCTGATAAAGCAAAGATTTTTCATCACTATAGTTAAACTATTTTATAAAATGGAAAAATACACGGCTAAGCAACTGTGGTCAGCGAAACACAGTGGACAATCACCAAAGTGAAAGATAAACCTACTACATCAACTGCATTTAATCCTCCACCATTACCTGCTCAACCTAATGCAGATACCATATCTGCATCGTCAAATACCATTCATCTACATTGGCCCGAAGCCTTAAAAGAAGCCCAAGAAATATCACACATTTCTCATTTAGTGGTTGGAAAATGTGCAACTGTGAAAGAAACAATTCACAGCAAAAATTATATGCATGTTTTATTATGATCTAAGCACAACAATACACAATCCAACATCAAGAACAATCTCTCCAAACACTTAACAAAATAAAATATTTGAAAATCAAACCAGATATAATAATGTAAGAGTGATAGGCCTACCTGAAAATATAAAATGAAAACATCCGCCTCAACTCTTAATGGAAGTGTTACCACACGTATTGTGCATTGAATCTCCTGTGAATCCCATATTGATTGAAATAGGAAATTTCTGGCATTCTTAAACTATCCTCTAACACAGAAAC